>NC_143390.1:18827301-19168801 GCF_980474605.1 Leiobunum rupestre
TTATTTTACAATGTTGACTTCTAAGAGCCGTAAAAGATTCGACTTCGCTAGTTGATGTTTTTATTGGATTTTTATTTACAATGCACCAGTTGTGCCTATGGAATATGTTTTTCCGCGCTATAAGCGAGGTATCTGTTGCCAGAACTACGCGTACTTGACGTAATAACGCCCGAGGTTTGCTGTTATTATCTCTTGGAAGGGACCTTGACGTTTCTACACCTGTCGAAAGACAAAGTAGAGTCTCCCACGATTCTAGCTGTAAACACTGCAACCTTCAGTTGTAAAGCTCTAACGTCAATGTAACAGATGATTAATTGAGATCACTCTAAAGCGACCTATTAGTAGTCTGATTGCGTACTTAAATTCCTCACTTTCCGTAAACCTTGACAATCTTTGTCAGAGTCGCGCTTTTTTTTAGTTGTTTGCGATCAATATTTGTACGGATTACTATCTTCTAGGTAGTTTTGAACTGCCTTTTCTTAATTGATATACAGAGTGTTTTGAATTGCTCTGACTGGGCATGTTTATCAGATACTGCAAAAGATGGAGTTGCGAAATTTTCAGGGTATTATTTCTAGAGTGGGATCGCTTTAAATCCTAAATTTCAGAAAAATCGGAAATAATTTCGGGTTTTTGTAAAAAATATTTTTTCACCGGTAGGTGCTAGAAAAAACGTTTCAATGAGAAAGTTGTAGAGTGCTGTCGAAAATGTTCAGAGAAATTGGTTTCATTGGAAAAGAACATTTTTTCACGAAGATATGAGCTGATGAAAAAAACAAGCTGTCCATATGGGCATTTTTGTACGTAAATGAAAGAAATGTCTGAAAGATTTAATTGAACATTTTATTCGAATAAACATAAGAATTTTACAAGTGAGGATGTATGATACCTCCGTTTGCCGCGACACATGTTTGGGCACGATGAAGCATGTTTTGAAGGCTGCAATGATTCGGTGACGCAAATCTTCGATGTGCTCAACGGGCGTCACGTAAACTTGGACTTTTTCTTGTTGGGGTTCATCAAAGCATTTTTTTGAAATTTAGGATTTAAAGCGATCCCACACTAGAAATAATACCCTGCAAATTTCGCAACTCTATCTCTTGCAGTTTCTGAAAAAATGCCCAGTCAGAGCAATTCAAAACACCCTGTACTTTTCAATTTTAAATTTTAAAATTCTTCTTAGCGCTATTGAATACCTAATATGTCCGCCAACAGACTCTAGAATACTCCGCTTAGACTCGTGAAGTATTTAAAGGATGCGTTTATTCAATACTATCTTGTTCTCTGTGTTTAGAAATGTTCTAAGCATATTATTTTGGAGCGTTTAGATCTTACAACAAAGTCTTATTTCACTTTCGCGGTTTACCAAATCCAACCTTGAAGGATTCTAGGGCTTTCGACACTATCGGTTTTTAAGTCACGATTCCAACTGATGGGATCCATCGACTTTTCTAGTCGATGATTTCGATGACGATCGGAAAAGGTGATGTCACGCTGAAATCGCACTAGATAAAAAACAGGCAACTAGACACTTTTAGAATTTAGAACGGGCCTTAATCTAAATCGAATGTAAGTTTATCAACATTTAAATATCTTACGAGGGAAGAATCCATCTAGGCCAATTAAATAAAACATGTACCCTAGGAATGAGAGCAAATTTCTGGTCAAATGGCGGCAGTGGCGTAACCAGAATTTCGTCAAAGGGGGAGGTCAAACTATGTTAAAGAACAGAGGAGTCAAGAAGAGCTTGAAAAATTAGTACAGTCAAAGCTACGCTTAGAAATCGTCACCGGAGAAACCAGTGGAAAACGCAAACCAGAAAATGGATTTAAGAAAACCCTTTTCGTTCTTACATGGATGTTCTTGTAGAATTTATAATGTTCTTAGCGGAATTGTTCAATTTATGTGTTAATGAGTTAAGTGAACAACGCGTATGTGTAATCGGTGCCGAGCTTTTCTTGCACGACGGGAGTGTAAATCTCAGATCTAAGCCACGCCCGTCTCTATGGGAATTATTTGGAAACCTTAAGCATTCCAAGTGTATACATATACAATTTCTCGGCAGTACTTAATTATCGCTACGTTAATTTCTAGTGAGACGCTTTAAGAAATCGCTCCGTATATTTGTAAGCAATTGTCCACCCAAAGGGCTAGCTTTATTTTAAAATCTTTCGACTGATATTTCGTCGTGAAACGAGTATCAAAGGTATTTCAACACACAAATAGCACACGTATGAAATGATTAAGAAGATTCCGCATAAAACAATTTTTATCGAAACGCAAAGTCTGTAGCTGTAGGCGTAAGCTACCGTCGCTCCAACCGTGCTCGGTAGCAGAAGGTTGGCGAAACCAGCTTTTCGATTTTCGGAAAAAAGGGTCGAGTACATAACTATAAATGGAAATGTGGCTGTTTAAGAATACATCTACCGTTCCGTAGCTCGATTTAAATTTGGTAACATACTAGAAGTCAATGCCTGATATGTTGCGGAATTGAAGGACAAGAGACCAATGATGACGTGCAAGGTGAAGGTTTCGTCGGGTCGTGGTGGGTAGAGTGCCAACACTACGAGCATCACAGCTTGGAGAACGGCGGCGAACGTCATTACGGTGATTCTTCCAATCAATTTGGCGATATAAGGACATGTAAGACTGAAAATGGTTTGACAGACGTAGTAGGTCAACATAACCCTTCCTACGTAATGAACGCCAGCTGCGCACGATATAAATGCCTGAAAAAAATTAAAATAGGAAACGGTTAGTTATAATTTTCGAACTTGGTAAGTGGTTATTTTTCGCGTATACAGGGTGTTTAAATATGATCAACCCAGGCATTTGGCTCAAAAACTATATTACCTAGAAATGTGAAATTTTCAGGGTATACACTATCGGGGAAGGTCGTTGTTATTTGTAAATTTAAACAAAATCGTGACTTGTTTTACGGTTTTGGAATTTTGATTTTTTTTTCACGCTGGCAATAAACAAGTTGTAGAGCATACTCGAAAACCTTAAATGAAATTGGTTTGGTTGGAATAGGTAAATTTTTAACTGAAATATAGGTCATGGAAAATAACAAGTTGGTAGTAGGTGGCCTAAGCTTTTTCAAAACTAATTTAAAATGAAACCTATCTAAATTGTTATGTTTGTATGACTGCTAAAAATGAACGACCAGAGCTAACATCTCCCAGTGCGCCACCGCCCTTGTGGGTTACAAGAGCCGAACCCCGACTCCCCGGTAAAGCCATCAGTTATTGCACACTTCAACCCCTTAAGGGCCGGAAGGAACAGTCCAGTGCGATTGGAAACCGCCGGACTTCTTCCTGTGAGGATTCGTGAAGAAAAAAGTTCATAAGACGCCAGTCACAAGCGAAAAAGACTTGCTCCAAAGAATTATTGCAGCGTTTCGACTCGTAACTCCAGCTATGGTCCGTGGTTCATTTCAAAATATGCTGTATCGCGCTCGAACGTGTATATCAGCGGATGGTGGAATTATTGAACATCATTTAGTATAAGACTGGTACATTTGTAAATTTTGTAACACTTTCGGAAATTGTTTATTTATCTCAAAATTAATTACCAATAAAAAAATTAGTTTAAAACAGTTCATTTTTAGCAGACATACAAACTTTACATATTATATAAGTTTCTTTTAAATTAGTTGTGAAAAAGCTTAGGCCCCCTAATACCAACTTGTTATTTTTCATGACCTAATAAATTGACCTATTCCGGCCAAACCAATTTCATTTAAGGTTTTCGAGTATGCGCTACATTGACAGTTTTTGTCTACCACCTAGCGTTAAAAAAATAAAAATTCCGAAACCGTGAAAAATGTCACGATTTTGCTGAAATTTACAAATAACAACGATCTTCCCCGATAGTGTATATCCTGAAAATTTCACATTTCTAGGTAATATATTTTTGAGCAAAATGCCTGGGGTGATCATGTTGAAACACCCTGTATATGAGTACTACCATAAGCAACATAATAGACATAAATATGACACGTTCTATTCTCCGAACGCATTTTTTTTAATTGATAGTCTGTTTCGTCAATAACAACATAAAATATTACGTGGCTAGGAATTGTAACAAATTAAAAGTTGTTACCAAAATTTGGAAATGCCTGGT
Organism: Leiobunum rupestre; assembly: GCF_980474605.1. Taxonomy (NCBI): domain Eukaryota; kingdom Metazoa; phylum Arthropoda; class Arachnida; order Opiliones; family Sclerosomatidae; genus Leiobunum; species Leiobunum rupestre. The sequence goes on from NC_143390.1 coordinate 18,831,427, forward strand.
AAACACGCTAGATAAATATTTTTGCCGGCCGAAGGACGCGCTACCCAGCTAGTCTATACTATATTCCTAAGTGTCTTCTGTCTGTCTTGCGTCTGTTTCTCTATAGGCGTCCGAGCCGTTCAACCTAGGACCGCAAAATTTCTCACAGCTATTCTTATGGCGCAAAGGCAGCGAGTCGCGCTATTTTCATCGATTAGATAATTAATTAAATAATGTTAAAAAGTGAGTCAAAATCTATGTATTTTTGGCCCTGGAAAGGTGCCGTGAATACTGCAACCTACATACACCTATACAACCAATATTTTTCTGCCTCAGTCAATTTCGCGGCTGCGTCATCGTCACTTAATAATAATAATAATAATAATAATAATCAGCTAGGCTAATACCCAAGGCACCACCTTAGGCCTAAGTCATCATGCGACTTTTGAAGCCCTTAATTCAGGTGGCCGGGTTACAATGCGTAGGAGGGTGGTGGCAAGCCCTGCATGCCACGAGATCGAGCCAACAGACTGGGGGAGAGGGGAATAGGGTTTTGTTTATGACTCAGTCTTCATTTCCAATTAAGATAATTAATTAAATCATGTATTTTGGCCCCTGCGCTGGGAAAGGGGGGGGGGGGTTGGTTTATAATTCAGTCTTCACGGGATTTTAGTTCTAGCTGGGGCCCGGCCGTAACAGTCTTCACGGGATTTTAGTTCTAGCTGGGGCCCGGCCGAAGCTAGTATTCATATAAAGACAGGACATAAGCCGAATTCTCTTATGTTACTTATGGTATTACGTGATAGCCTATTTTGTATCGGACATCTTACTTTTGTGAAATCGGCTGTTATAAATCCACCTATAATTCCCATGTAAAATGTGGTAGGAAACATGAGTAAATTTTCCCTTTTCTTTAAAAGTTGTATAGTCTCTAGAAATATACGCTTGGTACTCCCTTCGCCACCGGGGATATCAAGGTCATCCACGAGCAACAAAACGGAGACGGAGGCCGCAATCCCAATCACCAAACAAATGGCGAAGAGATTGTACATCTCGTTCTTCAACGGGGTTTGAAAATGTTGGTTCGCCACTTGATTGAAGTCGCAAAATGAAGCTCCGCAATTCGAAACATCCCGAGTCTCCAATTTAGAAGCGTCCGTTTGGTCGTTGGACAAAGTCGCGTAAGACAAGATACAACCAAAGACTTGCCCTAAAATACAGAAGCCGTAAAAAACGCTATAGAACCGTTCCATGTAGTGAAATTGATGTTTGCCGTCAATTTTTGCCAACTGTTCAGCTAGCACGGCCACCGATGTTTTGGTCGCGGTTCGACCGAACGTACTGGCTACTGTGGAGATGACCGAGGCCGATATAAGAGTGACCCAAGAGGGATAGAAATTGGCCAAAAGGACGATCACCTCGAGAAACTGCGCGAGAGCGATGGAATATTTCAGTCCAATTTTGTTTATAACTAACGTTGGAATAGTGAGGTAAGCGACTATGGCGACGGCGTATCCTATACCTGTCGAATAAGTCCCCAATCCTTCTTTCATGTAAATGGTACTCTCTAGATTGTGTATCGGACTCCGCGATACCAGAATCAAATTAACGGACAAAGTGAGGAAAAATAAACTCTTGTAAATAGACACGATATGAATTTTCGCTTTCCCCGAATTAACACTCACCATTTTCCCTCGCAACACGAACTCATTTGGAATTTTACGGTAATGTTAACGGCAGGTTTTTCGTAACAGTAGGTGTTGGTGGGAGAACAGACCACCTACCCCAATGTAGAATGTATTTCACGTTATACTATAGCATCGAGAGAAAACGCTTTGCGATTCTCCTAAAATGAATATTTATATCCATTTTTATATGAAGTTTAGATTTATAATGGTTGCATAGTCAGAGCCTGCGAAGTGTACCGGTTTCATTTTTATGACCTTGATAGATAATTATCTCGGAAGAAATTTATTATAAACTTCTGGTAATATTATCACACGCGTTATTTTATCTCTGATATATGGCAGAAGACAATGTACCAAATAATTCGTAAACAGCTGGAACCGCAGGCATCGTACCTTGAAGCTAGGAGCAACAAACACAACACCCCACACAAGGAGAACGCAACCCGTCAAAAGTCGTGGATTTTCTTGCGTACAGTTTTCATTAGTTAGACGCTTTAGCGCCTGCTGCCGTCGGAAGGGGAAAATTCAGAAATTGTCTTCACCCCCTCCCGTAAAACGTTTAGCTTAAAGGCTCGTGACGCTCGTCCAATGAAATTCGTACACAACCCTTCGTTAGCGTGTTTAAAGGCTAGCTGTGTTCTCCTTGTATTTGTTGCTCCTAGCTTGAAGTAAATAAGTCGGGTATAATGTACACCTCCATGTAACTTGAAAAACCTGCGAGGGAAAAGTTGCGATGGGCTTTCGTTTTGCCATGGTAACCGAAAACTTTTTTGACAACATGATTTGGAATTATTTCCATTGAAAATAACATGCATTTAAACTTGATTAAATTTAATTTTTAAAATCAATTTAAATTTTTTTAACGTTTTTGAAATTTTCAAAATGTTTCACAGGGGGGAACCTTAAAATCCTTCAGATTCCCATGTTATTTTCAATGGTAAAATCCCAAATCATGTCAAAAACGTTTTCGGTTGCCATGGCCAAACGAAAGCCCGTCGCAACTTTCCCCTTGCAGGTTTTTTAAGTTACATGGAGGTGTACATTATACCCGACTTTGAACAAAATCGGTGATTATCACCTCGGGTCGTCTCCTGGTGAGTGTTGGTTTAAAGGAAAAGATATACATTTATTTGTAGTCGAAGGATGCAATTCTTATCATATATCATCCTTTTTAAACCAAAACGATGGATTATTAGTTTTTATAAAAAAAATCTATAAATGTTGTATGTAATGAAATTATGATTGGTGGAATTTCTTGTTTAAAATTAGATATATCTAATGAATATTGGAACCATTACTTTCGCTGGCTGTAAATTTATAGGCCACCTAGTTCTCAGGTAAAAAATTTTATTCTTGGTTTAGAGGCCGAAATATCTTCTTGTAATATAATAAAAAGTGTAATCTTAATAGGTGATATAAATATCGATATTTTGTCTACTAATGAATACTTAGACATTTTACATTCTTATAGATATGTTGGCATTATCAATGATTATACTAGAGTAGTATAAATATAAAATCATGTAGAGGTAATATTTTTGTTAAAGGCCTAGTTTCACTTTGAATCTGGAAAAAAGGGTTCAGGCGGGTATGTGGCTACCCCTTCTGTCATCTCGGACGCACGGTGACCGTCCCGCTCTTCTTTATCGTTTGAATACGACACCTGGTGAAATTAATTCAAACTATTCCGAGAATTATGGGAAATCGCATTTTACCCAGAGTTCTTTGAAATTTTTCCAGAAATATCGTCTGCTTAGGAATAGTTTTTTTTTAAATCGTTCCTGCATTATCTTAGTAATTTAAAGGGTTATTTAATGATTATGAAAAAGTTGAATACTTTAAACAGGTAAGCAATTTATTCCTAAACTATTCTTTATAGTTTTCGTACATAAAATTATACAAAATATTAAATTTTTATAGATAAAGTTGAAATTTGTATCTAAGGTTAGGTGGTAATGTGAGCAATAGAAATCTCTTATACATATTTCAAACATGGAAAACCAAAACCAGTAAGTTAAATTTACAGTGTAAACAGTGTCTATAGTGGATAGACCGTGTAAATATAGTTACCGTTGCTATTGCTAAGTAGTTTTTAATATGACAATGTTTTTATTTGTAGATTAGTGGTTAGTTTTTCGTCAAATAACTGTGATATAGCAAAACCTAACATACCAAATAGAAATTGGACAGAACAAAATTTCATAAAACCTTCAGTGAGCAGGAAATAATAAAATATAAAAACAATCATAAGTCAGGTAAACATTTTACGAAAGGATATAAAATGGCCAGATCAAAGAAAGTTAGGATCGTTACGCAAGATCACTTTCCAGTAGACCAACACGCAGCCTACACAGTACCAGGAAGAGCTGGTCAATTTCAGGAATATATAATTGTTTTCCACTTCTGGTATTCTTTATATCTGCTAATACGCCTGTATCTTGCCTCCTTAATTTTTCACGAGCTACAGCATAACCAGCCCATTACAAATTTATAAAATCCCATAAACTTTTTTTTGCTTTCGAAAACTGTAACTTCTTCTTACGTTGAATGACTTATTAGTTGCTTTTTAAACCTCAAATTGCATCCCAGGGTTTATGAATTGTTTACATTTATTCGTTAATTCATTTAAGGTGTCTTTTTTATTTTTTTCTAGGGTTGAAACATTCTCTTTAAGCTCATTATTTTCAAATATCAACTGTTTAATCAGAGCATCCTTTTCATTGATAATTGATGAGTAATGGTCTTTTATTATATACGAATGTTCACAGTGGCTGATTGTAAACTCATTCTTCATGCTCATTTGTGGTACTGGTAACGTACTTTCCTCGTTGTTAATAACAACATCTGCTCCTAGCGACGAGGTTTTTTCCGGAGGAAGAACCAGTTAGTTATAACTTAACCGTTCTATAAATAAAAACACGGTAAAAATGTTATAAATGACAATGGATTTATAAGTTAATTTCCAACCTTTGAAAGGCTTTAAAACAACATGTTCAAATGATTTCCAAGGAAAGTGACGAGGGAGAATGCATTGTAATGTTTGACTCCAGCGGGGTTGAAATGGTATCCGCAGGTTTTGCTAGTTGCTGAAGGAATCCAGTTTCAAAATTTGCTTTAGAACTTGTGCATGGTATTAAAATCATGAGGAGCTGATTGAATCCTACTAATCCATTCCTCTTTCAAAGTCTTGTCCCTTGGAAACAAATGAGAAAGCTAGCTTTACTCTTGTAGCTGTTTTTCCCACAACCGATAACACAACATCTTGTTCCTCCCCTTTTGGGAGTTTCTGAAGAACTGAAAATAATATACTATCGTTAAAAATTGAACATTCAATAAAATAAGCGAAAATTTATTATTAATTACCTGTTTTGTCTCTCCATCTCGTTTGAAAATCATATTTTACACCTAAACTGATTAAGCCTTTCCGATAACTTACGTAGCAGACGATTTATACGGTCCTAGCTAATAGCGTTTTCCATTGGGAACCTCCGAGTGTGATCCGGATTTGTTGAATGAGCGGGAGGGAGTACCTTGGTCAATGGAAGACGATCCTCCCTCTCGGAGTTGCCCCTTTTTAGTTCCACATCGAGATATATATATCGAAGTGGGACTATTGCTATGGACGGAATGTCGTTAAGTGTTGTTTGTTGTTTGTTGTAGTTTGTTGTTTGTTGTTTGTTTGGTGTGGAAACCAACAACACGGCAGATGGAGCTGCGAAAAAGAATTTATTAATATAATTTAAATTACCGCCGGCGCCGGGACTCGAACGCAGATAGCTGCTGCCCGCGTAATCTCCAAAAGCCGAAGATTTTACCCACTATGCTACGCCGTCCTATGCGTGAGAATAGCTTAAACTTTTACTATAGAACACTTTTTGTTTCGTTCCCGCCCAATAGGGGGGCGCATTACTTCCATGGGGGGGGGGGGGAGCGGAACGAAATTTTGCGTTTACTCAATAGCGGTACAAGTAGATTGTTAACTAGTAGTGCCCGTAAAGGCGGGAGAGATAGATCCGTTAGACATTGCAGCAGAGAGCATATAATATTATATGATCTCTGATTGCAGAGAGGTCTACCTCGTAGCTGTCGCAAAGGTCAGAAGTAAAAAATAAGTGTGCACTTTCTTATCGAAACCGTGTATGGCCAGAAGTAATAAATAAGTGTGGCACTTTCTTATCGAAACCGTGTATGGCCAGAAATAATAAATAAGTGGGGCACTTTCTTATCGAAACCGTATATGGTCAGAAGTAATTAATAAGTGTGGCACTTTCTTATTAAAGGGAGAATGACCGAAAAAAAACAGTGGGTCTCATTCGATAGAACTCTTTGACGCGCACGCAGTGCCGTTAATTTCCGCCCCCTCTGACCAACCCCCGTAAAGGGAGAGTTACCGAAAAAAAAAGTTGATTTCATGAGGGTGGGCGGTGGCCACTCTTTAACAATGGATGGTGAATTTTATATCAAACAATAGGAAATCAAATGGGCTCAACAGCTTTTTTATTAGTTTGCCCACCCGGGTCAGCTGATGGTGGGCGGCATCCACTCTTTAACTTAGGGTGGCAATTTATTTATCAAACGATAATAAGCGTTTGTATTAGTTTGCCTACCTATGTCTACTAAGGGTGTATAGGTTTGTCCACTCTAATACACTGATGTGGAACTAATATTACGGCCTGGGCCGACTTGTTTCCCAATGGAATACGATTTTGATTTTGGAGCACTCCGGGAGTGCTCGGAGGTTCCCAATGGAAAACGCTATAAGCAGACGGAAATCGAGAAAATGTTGATACCCATAATACCTAGCGAATCCCCAGTAGATGGCGCGTTTCAAACGAAAAAGATCTCTACCGCGCTGTTTCGCGTTAGCTGCACTACAAAGTTAACTTGTCGCAAAGGATATAGCAATACGTGTTCAAATAACATAACTTGTTAGCGCAGCCATATGCTGGGCAGGTTAAGATTTTCACTCCATATTTCGCAAGGGGTGAAATCGGAAAAAGAAAGAGCGAGTCTAGATTGTAATATTGTGCGAGAATTTTATATTCTTAGTTCTAAAATAAATCATGAAAATATATATATTTTATTATTGGAATTTTACTTATTTTTTAATGTTTTCCGTTTGACTGATATTTCGACATATATAAGGATAATTTCCTAAAAATTTGGAATTTAAAAAATATTTTAATGTAAATTTTAATCGTTTTGGACGTTTCACTATTAAATAAAATATCGTATTAAGATATTGAAAGGAACACAATTTGAATAGCAGCTAAATTTTATTTAATTAGTACAATGGGTTTACTACAATTATTCAATAAAAACATGTTAAAAATGACTGCCATTTGTGAGCCATATAGTCCACCCCGTCCGGATTAGGATACCTATTCGTTACACAATTTAAAACACATTTTGGCATAATTTGCCTCCGATGAAACACAGTGTTCAAATTGTTCCGGGTCAATTCTCTACTTTTCATAGCTAAGTATCTTGGATCGGTCCACGCTTCGAGGTTGTACAACATTTTCCAAAAATGGCCGTACAATGTTCTCCTTGCGCGACTGTTTCTACCACACGAAGGTCTTCCAGGTCTCATAAAATCATTCGGCCTGCTAGTTACACAAGGCAATAAATGGCGATATTCGCATTCATTGACTGAAACAAAACAAGTCCACGAGTAAAAATGTTTCCTTTCACATGAAGCAAATACTTTGAAACTTCTTAAAAAAGGAATCACAGTGGACTTCTATCGTTCCCCTTCTCAACAACCTCACTCGTTCTGTGCGATAGAGCAGCGGGATACTCTACCATCGTCGCAATGACTCGGTCGAACCCAGCTCTCCCTCCTGTAAACCAACATCGACTCGCCTACGACCAAGCACTACGCACTCCGTGCTTACATTGATACACATCGTCCCCTCTTCTTAGCGCTCACCGAAACTAAGCTAGATGCTACTATATCATCTATCGAACTTTTTGGTCCTGACTTTGAGGTGTACCGGAAAGACATTAACTTAAACGGAGGTGGTGTTGCCTGGCCGTCCACAAGGACCTCAAGGCCTACCCATTGGACCTGAAGACTGAAGTCGAAGCTATCGCCATCCGGGTGACCATCGGCTCCTCGTGTCTCATTTATCGGCCACAGTCAGCCACCCTCACGTACACCAAGAGACTTAATTCCCTCCTTGGATCTCTTTCCGGGGGGAAGTCCGATCTCATCATCACCGGCGACTTTAACTTACCCAGTATTGACTGGGTTATGCAGACAAGTTCCTTGTCAGTGGCAACGAGCTTTCTACATAATTTCCTGGCCTCTCACCTCAGCCAGCATGTCACTGATGCCACCAGGGTACGTGATTCAGCTGCCAACATCCTTGACCTGGTTCTGGTTTCCGATGACAACATTCTTGAAACTGTCTCCCATCTTCCGGGCATCAGTGACCATGATTTTCTCCTGCTCAATATTCGTTGGGTCCGCCCCCTACCAAGGAATCCTCCTCGATCGGTCCCTGACTTCAACAAGGCCGACTTTGCGTCCATGACAAGCTCGCTCTCTGATATCCACCTCCCCGATGCAACTTCGATTGAAGAGACGTGGAGGGCTTTCACCTCGGCCGTCAGGCAAGCGGTGACGGATCATGTTCCCACTAAGCATCTATCCTCCAGGCATAATCTCCCGTGGGTAGGCTCTTCCCTCAGACGTCTGATGCGCATCACAAACCGTAGGTAAAACCGCTCCCGGAAGTACCCTTCTGCTGCCAATGTACAAGCCTTCAGTCGGCATCGTGCTATGGTCAAATTTGCACTCCGAGCTACGCGCACCCATCATATTGACAAAGTAGCGTCGGATATCACAACCCACAGGAAAAAGATCTACCAGCTACTCTCCAAGAAGGCAAAGTCAGCGGGAGTTCCTGATCTCTCCAGCTCTGGAAAGACGTTCACCACAGCAGTAGACAAAGCCAATCTCGTGGCGTCTACCTTCCGACGTACTTTTCCGGCGTATGATGTAGCCGTAGTTCCGCTCTTGGTGCCTCTTGCACATCATCTTCTCAGTCAAAGGAATACACCAGCTGTTGACCAAAGTCAAACCGCATAAAGCCCCTGACCCTGATGGAATCCAGTCAATTGTATTGCGCCGATTCATTAGCGGCTCCACTTGTGACCATCTTCCAGCTGTCCAATGACGCCGTGTGATTGGAATCCGGCTAACGTCACGCCAATACCCAAGGGTATATAAAAATCCTAGTGACTTTACGAACGCACGTGACACTTTTTACGTTGGATCATATAATAATTCATGTCTAATTTATCTCGATAAAAGAATTCGGTATGGAAAAGAGACGTATTTTCTGAGACGGTCGTTAGCAGAGTTGGACTGGAACAACCACGTTGGGAAATTACGAAAACAGTTATAGTCTGAGGGCAAAAACTACTTCTACGCAAATAAAACTTTCGAATTCGTTCAAAGATTATTGGAAACCATTGTTTCGTCTAAAGGCGTATCTTTTAAAATATAATTAAAATTTAATTGTTCGAAAATAAAAAATTTATATCTTGGAATTTGAACACATTGAGTAATTTGCTTTATATTTTGAATAAACCTAACCTTTGTTGTATATAAATAAAAAATAAATAGGTATTTAAATATAATCTTCTTTATACGGGGTTTATTATTTGAGTTTAGCTTTAAAATTTCTAAATCAACATATAATTAATATAATATTAATATAATGAATAGTATATATATAAAATTTCGAAATCAACTGCCCTCAAAATGGCGGCTAAAGCCCAAAGCTACAGAGCGATACTACTCTATACCACAAGGTACTGTACTCGGTCCGATCCTTTTTTTAATTTACGTGAACGAAATTTGTACAATTCTATCTCATTCACTGATGTTATGGTTATACAATTCGTGGTCTAATGTTTATGCGAAAGCAAACACTGGTATTGATCAGATAAAACATTTATTAGGTGATCATTTACTAAGCCTTAACCTAACTATGACCAGTTACATTACCTTCTCGTTAACAAATAGTGGCCAACCAACTGTTAGCGACAGATAATTGTATTTGTCATTCTATTAAGAATACTTGGGTATTTATATAGATAGTACGTTGAAATGGGACATCCAAATAATAATATTGTAAAATCTTTAAGATTATATCAGCTACGAAATATACTTAATCATGCAACTCTTCGTACAGTTTATTATGCAATTGTTGATTCGATAATATCTTATGGAATTATCTGTTGGGGCAGTGCTACTGAAACCAGCTTGAAACAGATTATTAAATTGCAAAATCGCATAATAAGACTTATCTAAAAAAACCATGGTACTACTCTGCTACAAAGTTGTATAAAGAATTCGATGTTTTCAGTTTCCAACAGTTATACATTATGTCAGTTATTTCAACTAATTTTTTTAATTCATCTATGCGAAATGTTAGCTATTTTACTCGTTTTGTGTAAGTATATTGTATACCTGTGGTTCAATTTACTGTTTTTTTGCGTCGAAGTTTTATTTACTTGGGACCCAAATTGTTTACTACATTACCTCTAAAACTAAAATCTGAAAAATGTACACAATTATTTATGAACAAACTGAAAAAAATTATAAAATGTAATCAATGTTTTTCTCAATAATTTAATCCTTAATTAACAAAAAAAACATCTATTTAAAAATAATTACTCCAACTTTGATGTATTGAAGGTAGCATAATTATATTTATAAATTGTACCTACCCTTAAATACAAGCCCTGCTTAGATAGAGGGAGATGTGTTGTGCCTTGTTTAAATTTAAACTATTTTTTGCACAATAAACAATAATAATAAAAAATTCTTACGACGTATTTGGTCACGTTGGCCCCATCAGGCTGAGGATTGTGATCAACATCACTATTCCTAAGTATTCAACGTCAATTGTGCAGGTTAAGTGTACCTGCAAGGCTGCAATCATGGATGTATTTCGTTTGAGAGGTCTCAAGACTAAATGGTTTGCAGTGGCGTCACATAAGTCGGTGCCACCGGAAACGGTAACCTCTTGGACCATACTTAGTAGCCCATAAGGCAACATTAATGAAATGAGATATAAAAATAAAGCCACGGTCACACTCGATATTAAAACCCAGTTTAAGTCGGCTTGAATGCCAAATTTGTACAATAAAGTTAGTATAAGGAGAGTGACACCCCTTCTGTGCAACATCCTAGTGTCGCTAGTGTCAGGATTGTTAGTAACATAATTTATGTCCCTAATGTATGTATTTTATATACTTATGTTGAAATACTAGCAGAAGATTATGATAATCTCCCTTAAAAATCACAAACACCAGAGTTTCACCATAAACTATAAAATTAGCAGAAAAGATTAGCCAAACAATCGGAGCTTCGCTAGAAGACTTCTTGTTTCTTATACACAAATTTTTGGCCGTGGTTTTTGTTTTGTTTGTTGGTTTGTTTTTACACAAAAAAGCAAATACGAAGTCATTGAAAAAGCAATGATTTTTTACGCCGCAGTGGTGACATATCCCGTTTCGTATTATAATCGTAGAGTGCGCTTTAGCTTAACATATTGGCAGAGGTTAATCTCACACTCCTAGCTCTACGCGTAGCTGAGATCATCCACAATCATTCCACACGTAGGGGTTTGAAATTAGACCCTAACGCGGGGGGGGGGGGTCATAATAAGAGTTAAGAGGTTGGTGCGAGGGGTCGGACATTCAAAGAAATCCCGTACACTTTCCAAGAAATCCAGCCTGGATTTCTTCAAAATCCGGAGATTTTTTCAAAATCGGGAAATCCGACGAGAAATCGAGAAATTGTAAAATCAAGAAATCCCGAAATCCGACGTGAAATCGAGAAATTGTAAAATTGTAACATCAAGAAATCCCGAAATCCGACGTGAAATCTTGAAATCCAGCGAGAAATCGTGAAATCCCGAAATCCAGGACAAAAGTTAAGAAATCCGAAATCCAACAAGAAATCTTGAAATCCATCTAGAAAGCTTGAAATCCAGCGTGAATTCCCGGATTTCCAAATCCCGTAAACATTTTTAGTGAATGTCCGACCTCTCGGGTTAGTGTACGTAGCTAGGAGCAAAGATAATATAGAACTCCGTACTCTAGATTGGAATTCTGAGAGCTTTATCATCGTCGGTTTTGTAACGAAGCGTGTAGTCTTAACTATAGTTGGTGCGAGGTTTATATTATCTTTGCTAGGAGCCTTCTCACCAAGCGCGCTTTTTCTTGAGATTCTCCTTACGTTGTTAAATGTTCGCTATGGATCAAGGGATGAGAAATTACCAAAAACAAGAAAGGGTTAAAAGATTCAAAGGTTTTTAATCGTCGTACAGGGGTACACTCTTTTAAAACAGAGCGGCTCCTGGAGAGGAGTGCAGCAGGGTACAAAAAATTGCAAACATACGCAACAAAAATTTTCAAACGTTAACATATTGCTAAACTTCCTTAAAATATCACTGAAATATTTACACAACAGACTAGATTATTACCAAGGTGTAAAGGGGTCTGTTAAATATGACGTATTATTTTTCCTATATTCTTGTTTTAGTTTTTCCAGGTAATTAAGACTGACGCGATTATTTGTGGGTCCCACTCATCTTAGGTAAGGCCCAACAGTGAGTATCGGTTTGGTTCGATTATGTTCCCTCCTCTTCAAAAGATGCTCCCCCATGCCACGGATTGGACAATCAAACAGAATATATGGCCTATATCTTCATTTTCTGCGCTACATATAGTTTAGAGAGCGAGCTAAATGGACGCCACTCCCGTTAAAGCGAACCAGTACGGGCCCTGATTATCAGGTCACTGCTATAACTATTATCATATGTAACATAATTACTCATAAGTATGCCTCTGTATAACATTTCCATTGAAAAAAATTCAATGAGATCTTGTTTCACGCGGACATACATTAAGCGGACCCAAAAATGCTAAAATACTTATAATCCTTGCGCTATTGAAAAGGTTACCATGGAAATGAAATCATGTGATCGCGAGGCACGAGCTTAACTTTACAAGGGCAAAGCCAGAAACGCGTGAGGAATTCTCACTAACTTCCCATCAGTAAAGTTGATGACGCGTATTTCGTCACGGAGCTGTAAGTGACGTAATTTACGTCATATCCCGTGAACAAGGTTTCATTAACGAAAATGCTTTTATGGCATACTTATGAGTGATTATGTTACATATGCTATTATTGTAGTACCCTTCGATCCTGGGTTAAGCTTTGCTTGACGCTGACTTGACTGTGTCATGAGGACGTAGCGGCTTTAGTCATTTCGGCATTTACACCTATAGCCATTCCCTATAGGACTGAGAACTGCCGCTTTTTATTCTTAACCCATGTATGCTGTCTAACTAGAGTCTATTTTTCTAATATCGGTATCGGCCAATATCGGCTAAAACGAAGCCGATATTGGCCGATAACGGTATTAGAAAAATCAATCACCCTGTCGTCAATAGCCCCTCCAGGATTTTTTCGCGACTAGGCACTGCATGATTAATAGGCCGCCATCAAGAACTCCTTTGTAATTTTCGTTGAGTCAAAATATTTTATTTCATTATTTAAATAAATCGATTATTTAAAAAATATAATTATTGTTAAATTATTTAATGAAAATTTAATTATTAAATAAATTATTTACAATTAAATATAACCGACTTTATTTTTAATCGAAGGATGCCATTAACTCTTTTCCCAAATTAGTCAACTACTAAATAAGGCTTGTCTCCTAGTTAGTTTAAGAGATCACGCTTAGTCAAAAATGTCGCTAAGCTTGATAGCCTTTCCTCTCACATTGTTGTCCACAGACGCGTTATAATTCTGTTGATATAATTGAAACTCCTTTCGGATATAGTATTTGCCACTGGAATGCGTATTTTACAAGATCCTCAAAGCCAATAAATAATTAAAGCAGTCAGTCAGTGACGTTACTCAAGTTTTTTTATTTAATTTTTGACTATTCTTATCTATTCCTTAAACCAATGGAGATCGGATTGGAATCCGTTGTATGATTAACAATGAGCTAGGACATCGTTTTCGCGAAGAAAAGTTTCCGGGTGCGGGTCAGATGCCATGAATGCTTTGAAAAGGCCAGCGTTTTCTTACATAGTGTAGTTTCCATTACTGATAAATTTATCAATTATTTCAAATTAAGTGGTTCTCATCCACTCAATTAGGGTATTTGCTTCTGTTGCTCCGCTTTCAGTAGTCGAAGTATTGACGCAATGTTTTAGTCTCCTGTAAGCCTCGGTTTCCACTAGCGCGCGTAGTTCAACTTAATTAGGGACGTACAAAAGTTTTAACGCTCGTGAAGAAAAAATGCATTATGACAAGCGCTAGCATTAAGTATTATCTTCCGTTTGCGTAAACTTAAAGGTTCGCTGCTAAGAGCCGGTACCCAGTGCCGCATTATCCGTAAGACTGACTAAGCTAAAACCTAAGTCATACCAAGAGCAAGGGCCAAGCAGGGGCACAAAGAAGCTTGAAGCCTAGGGGCCCTGGCATGGGTTAATACGGCACTGCCGGGACCAGAACATGGCAGGATTCTTCCAACTTTCAGCTTCATTCCCAATTAAGTCAAACTGTTCAGTACTTCTTACACATAAGCTAGCTACTGTAGCTTCACAAATAGCAACGGTTTCCGTTAATACGACTTTAGATAATTTGTATCACCTAACACTTCATCTAAAACCACAATTTAAGTCAAGTTGCTGAAGCTATTTCATTTAATACACGCGTCACTTAGCGGCTTCCTCGCGTTATACGTTGTCAACCATATTCTTCAATGCTATAATTATGGAATCAAACCTATTTCTAATAAAATAAGACCTTTTTTCTCGCTCCACCACCTAGTGTCGCGGCGTTGTGGCATTTTGAGAATTATATCATAACCCTAATCTTTCTGGGACTCTTCAAAACATATGAACATCTAATAACTGAATTGCTTTGAAAGTTGTAGAAACGTTGGCGCTCCAAAGGAGTGACCAATTTTTAAATACGGCACTTCAAACGATTTTAAGGAGTGCATAGCGGGTGTCCTTCCAAAGATGTCAACAAATCCCCTAAAGAAATAAAACTTTGAAGGAAGGGGTGGGCCCATGAGGGATAATTTTTAATAAATAATGTATTTTCTAAAATAAGAACTTAAAGGTTTATCATCTTTTCTAATAGAAAAACCAGCATTTATTTGCTTCAAATACTAGAAGCCCATACAGGCACATTTCAAAATTTGGAGGCCCCCAAAGAAGGCCCGAAATATTTCAACGTAGGCACGTGCCTACTTGTGCCTACCGTTGGCGGGGCCACTGCCTGTCGTTTATCATAATTAACCCACTAAGCATTAATATAACTTTAAGAGTAATTTTACTACAAAGAAAAGTTCATTACTGAACTTTATTAATAAACTTGTAGTTTAATTAATGAAAAATATTTCATTCAGACTGTACATTAAATTAATAAGCACCCTTTGGCTATCTAAGTGTATGTAATATTGGTAGAACAAGTCGCTTCGCAGGGTAAATATTTACTCCCTTTATTAATAAAACTACAGATACAAACAAAATCTCAGTACATAATATAATCATCATATCGTTTTTGATGGCCGCCGCTCTCTCACCTACCTTCTCCTGACGGTGGATTGTCATCGGGTAACTCTGTTGGTGCTGGTCAATGTTGAATGTCCGCGGCTTCTCCAATCTCCAAGCTCTAGCTTCAATACAAATCGATAGCTGATTTCTGATGCGTATACCATCATCCTCAAAATAAAACTTCTTGCAATACGTTTCTGCTCCGTAGAATTTCATAATTCCC
Organism: Leiobunum rupestre; assembly: GCF_980474605.1. NCBI lineage: Eukaryota > Metazoa > Arthropoda > Arachnida > Opiliones > Sclerosomatidae > Leiobunum > Leiobunum rupestre. The sequence continues at coordinate 18,846,925 of NC_143390.1, forward strand.
AGGTGTCCGGATACATCTTTTTGTATCCCTCTCATAGGGAACATTCAACTTGTTGTTTCTAGGTTTCAATACCAAAACTTGAATATGACTGTCTTTGCTCTCCCGACGTCTGTCGGCATAATTTTTAGCTACATGTAGTAGTTTCTCTTGTTTGTCCCTCGAACTCGATAATGCAATTGTCCGTTCTACTTCTTTGTCGAAATTTGTGGTAATTTGTCTCTCATGAGTCTCCGTATCATCAACTCGTGTGATGATGCACTCTGGGAAAAAAACGCCGTTAAAATAACAGCAGTTACTGGCGTCCGTGGATGCCAGCAACAGCAGTAAATTAAACAGCGGAACAACATGTTTAAAATAGCAGCACTTACCGTTTTATTAAAATTACAGTAGCTGTTTTCGGGCTAACAGGATACTGTTAAAAAAACTACAATGTTTTAACAATTTTAATCGATATTTACGGTTTTTAAAGCAGTCAGATGTCTGCTGTTTTTACAGATGACTTTACTGTCGGTAAATGTTTAGTAACTGTTTCATAAACAGTTCATTGATGTATTTTTACCCATTATGCCCACTGTTTATATAGCGTTAGTTACTGTTTTATAAACGATTATACTTTTCGAAAAGTGTTAAAAGCGGTTTTTTAAGCGGGTTATTGACAGACTTTTAGCAGTGTCACTACAGTTAATGTACCGTTGGTTGCTGTTTTAAAAACCATCTGATTGGTTTTAGAACCATTATGCCCACTGTTTATATAGCGTTAATTACGCTAGGAAAAAATAAATGTAAATGAACATCGCAAAATATAATTCCAATGAGTATAAGAAAAATATTAACTCTTAATAAAGCAAAATGTTTTATTTTAAATTGTAGACCTTTTTTTAAAGCCTGGTAGAAACAATCAAACAAATTACAAAATGTTGTGCAATATGTCAAATTTTTTTTAAATCTTCATCACCCTCCACACCACTATAAAGAAAAAATGTCCTCCTTCTGCGTTGAGTTTACAAGTTCTCCCCCGAGCTCTTCGGTTTCCCCTTCCATAAAAACTTGTTGAGGTTAACGGTAATAGTAAGTGTTTGGAGTTATTAGCTCGCGTGGCATGAAGGGCTTGCCACCACCCTCCTACGCATTGTAAACCGGCCACCTGAACTAATGGCTTTAAAAGTCACTGGATGACTTAGGCCTAAGGTGGTGCCTTGGGTATTAGTCTAGCTGATTATTATTATTATTATCATATGTAACATAATTACTCATAAGTATGCCATAAAAGCATTTTCTTTAATGAAACCTTGTTTACGGGATATGATGCAAATCACGTCATTCCCGACTTCGTGACGAAAAACGCGTCATCAGCTTTATAGCTGGGAATTGAAAATAAGTGAAGTATTTCTCGCGCGTTTCTAACTTAAAGGGATCCATCACTCACAACAGGGGGAGGCATAGGGGTAACATAAAATCCAGACTTGCAGTGTGCTTCAAAACCAGTTTTTTTTGTGACCCCTATGCCTTCCCCTGTTGTGAGTGAGGGATCCCTTTAAACAATCCATAATTTAGCTCGTGCCACGCGATCACGTGATTTTGTTGCCATGGTAACCTTTTCAATAGCGCAATGATTATAATAATTTTTGCATTTGTGGGTCCACTTATTGTATGTTCCGTGTGAAACAAAGTCTCATTGAAATTTTTTATACGGAAATGTTATACAGAGGCATACTTATGAGTAATTATGTTACATAACACGTGGAAATAATTTCTTTGTCATTGACTCCATCGCCATAGACTGTCGAGAGGTATTTCCATGTATTTCCATCCATGACATTCGACCGTTAATATATGTCGGCACTGCTTCATTAGGTCTACGCTTCGGATCAGTTATAGTAAAAATATATATAAAACATTTGACTCATCATATTAATCTAGGTCTCGAAATCTATTTAAATTTCCACGGCCATGCCCTCTGGCTGGGCTTCTCCTGGAATTTCGTCCTCTTTCTGGGAACATTATCTTTAAATGTCCTTTCTTCTTACAGATAAAACATTCCATTTCCTTAACTATAGAGTAATGGCAGTGTGACGTCACGGCACGACACTCATGCTTTTTCCTATAGATAAAAAAATCGCGACCAAAATGGCGACCATGGTCAAAGCTACGGAGTGCCATTACTCTATTCTACAATCCTTCGCATATGACCTATATTTCCGCACCCGTAATTAACCATCATTCCGGCCAGATGCAATAGCGTTTCCCGTTCCTCGGCGTCGATCGCAGTTGTAATATTATTATTATTTTTATTATTTTATTTTGGTTGTCTAATTTAGGTATTACAGTTGGTAATAGAGTAATGGCAGTGCTACGTCACACGACGTCACCCATGATTTTTCCTATTTATAAAAAATTCGCGCCCACAATGGCGGCCATGGCCAAAGCTACGTAGTGCTACTACTCTATTTTCAAAACTTTTCATCTACTTCTCCCACGCTTAGGCCAAATTCTCCTCCAAAATAGTGAAACTAGAAACTGGTGGTAGAATTGAGGCCATACTAGGCGAAACCGCTACTAAGAAACAAAAAAACGTAAAAAACAGACTTGACTAATCTAAATTAATATTATAAAATTAATCGCGGTAAAAAAAATAATTAATTACAACCATCCAGTATATTAACTTGATAAGCATACTTTAAATATCTAAGAGGAAGTTTTACCAAAAGCAGTGCTTTCTCAACAACCTTGTACATTAAGAACCATCCTAATCATCCTGTCATTCATCCTATTAAAAATTAATTTGTCGCGTTGTTTAACCTTGTTGGTTTTCATTCGTTTGGATAATACGTGTCTTTGGCGGTTTCCCAAACTAAAACCATAGAAATCGGATAACAAACAAATATCCGATTTCTATAACTTTAATAAAATAGATAGTCTCTTTTTAGTCTTTGGCAACCATGTTCATGCAATTTTTACAGCGTGAAATGAATTGTCTGCTAGAGTTTCTAAATATCCATTGCGTGATCCCAGACTCCCGGTCCCACGAAGGGGAAACCTAATTTACAAATTTCATTCAAAGGCATACTTTACCAACTCTAAATTCGCCGTGGCACACTAAACGTCTTCCTCATGGCTTGGAAGTGTTCTCTTCCCATATTTGCTAAAGTACACATAATTTAGGCAACTACGCTTCAGATATTTATCATCGGCACGATGACCAGTAATCAACCAACTTGATTTATTTCTGGTGTGCCAGAATATCAGCGCAAATGTTTTCCACACCAGGACAGTGCCCAGTAGCGGCGCTAAGGGTGGGCTGAAGTGGGCTTTAGCCCCCGTGCATTTCTGACAGGGGCCACATATTTATATTAAAAGGGCCACATATTCATAATTAAGAGGCCACATATTTTAATTTATGAATTTTCATAATCTCTAGAAATTTGTTTTATTGCGAAGAAACGTTTTTCTGAAAAAATCTTTCAAAATCAATTTGCTTACTCAAAAAGGTAGTAGACCATAAACATATAGATTCGGGAGGAAGGTAGCGGAAATTGAGAGAAAGTTGAAAAAAAAGGGGCTTATGGGAATTTAGGGAAATATTCCAGGCATGCACATGTCCCCTCCAGGTCAGATACAAGGTCAGTAGGGGGTCCAGAAAACGCGACGAGAGCCGCAACAATAAAACGACCTTGCTCTTCTCGCTTCCTGGAAAATTTTGGGTTTTTTCGATTTCACCACTTTTGCGAAATATCGTCAATCCAAGGTTCCCGCTAAGGGCCACAAAATAATTAGCCCACCTGTGAAAAACCCTTAGCGCCGCTACTGACAGTGCCGTTAAATTAATCTATATTTTTTAAACGAAACATTGGTGCAAATTAATAGAAAATACCATTCTGACAGTGTTTATTCGATGGATATAATGTCTACCCCGCGCGATACTGACATTTCGTGGATATAGTTTGGCTAATACTATACTCAATAATCTACTGATGAGGCAGTTATCTAATTAGTATAATCAAAGTACAATTAGCTTCCAACTAAGAGGTTTAAGTAAATTAGATAATCATTGGTATATTAATTTCAATTGCCCTATTTAGATCACTTGGTCAAAAAGGGGGTATTATAAATAAAAATGGCATCTAATATTCTAATCAGTTTACTTGATGCTGAAAAAATTAAACATGATATTTTTGTAGACGAAAATGAATTTCAGATAATACAGAATGGTTAGTTAATTTCCGATGAAACATTTCTTTTTAAATTATAAATCAAATGTTTTCTTCCTTTATATATTGTAGTGAAATCCTGTAAAAATTATATTTTTTGTCAAAAGCTTAGTTTACAACGTTCGTGGCATTATCGTAAGCCGCCATCTTTAGAAGAATTGTTTTTACATTTGACGCATTTTAGCGAGGTCTCACGAGGAGAAAAATTTTCACGAAGAACTCTTCTCAAGAGAAGAATTCATTCTCAGAATTCTGACGCGCCCAATACCATTGCCCCCTGGATTAAGAGAAGGCCTAGAAATTGGTTTTCTACAGGGGTGGCAAACATGTTTTACACGCTCGCAAAACACTCAGTAGATGGCGCGATTTCCAACTTTTATATCGAGACGATCAAGGCGGGAATTTTAAATATTATCGCATAAGCCAATGCCCTTAAAGGGATCCCTCACTCGCAACAGGTGAAGGCTTGGGGTCACAAAAAACTGGTTTTGAAGCACACTGCAAGTCTGGATTTTATGTTACCCCTATGCCTCCCCCTGTTGTGAGTGATGAATCCCTTTAAGCAATAGAAGCCGATCTTTCGCTGTCAACTAGACTTGATGACGTCAAAATGGAAAGATCTAGGGCCATCTTTCGGCCAACAGAGGCATAAAACTAATCCCGGGGGCAATGCCCATACCGACTTTAATAGGGATCAAAAGCGTTCTTACGCGGAATTATCTAAAAACAATTTAAGACTTTGGGAGTCAGCATTTGGAACAGAACCTAAAAGCGACTTTTCTACCAAAGCCCGACCCTCAATCGTTCTCTATGTGCTACCAAAGATAATTTAAACTCGTACCCTAGATTCGAATACTGAGAGCTTTCCTATTGACGGTTTTGTTACGAAGCGTTTACCCCTTTCCGGCACGTGACATCAGAAAAATCATGCTCCATCGGTTGCGGTAAGGCGCAAACCATATGGAGCGAATTTTTTCTGAGTTCCAGCGGGAAGTGGGTAAACGCTATCGGCAACGCGCCAGAGAGTGTTTTTGATTCTAGGGTACGAGTTTAAATTATCTTTGGTGCTACAGAGGATTAACTAATTTATGGAAGTTTGTAAAATATCAATAAATGGTCTTCTACGCGGTACACTGAATAATACCATGGTAAAAAATTGTTTACCGTTGTATTTCCTGGTATTTTAAACATTTACACTACTCTAAATAATAAAAATATTTTTCTATTTTACTAAATTATAGTATTACATTCATTTATAACACGTGAAATATCGAAAGTATATCGTAGTTGTTGCAATTATGTGTAGTTTAAAAGAATGTTGTAGGGCAAAGATGCCAAAAAAGCCTTGTGCAACGGGAGTTGTCAAAGTATGTCTACGCTTGGAATTTGTAAATTAGGGCTGTCCCATTCGATTTACTTTTGGATTCGTTATTGTTTAGATCTTATGCGTGTGTAATTTCACTTGAGAGTTTAATTTAGATTAAATTCACTTGAAATTTTAATTTTGATTAATTTCACTTGAGATTTCAATCGTTACCAATTGTTTTATCCTCTGTGATCTCAAAATAATTTTTTAATCATTAAAATTATCTTAAAAAATGTGACACTGTGAGAGAATAGTTGCAATTGGATCTTAACCTTTTTATTATCACCTTGGTAACGTTGAACAGTTTCGTTAATTAACACAACATGGGAACTCAGCAACCCGCAACCGTAGCTCCCACTCGGGTTCGGAGAACGTTTTTGGACTATGTTCATACTAAAACTTTTACACCTCGAGAGTACCAGGTATTTTTACATCCATATATACAAGGTACAAAGTTGTACTAGAACATGAATTTCTGATCCGTTGCTTCACTAAATTAGGTGGAACTTCTCGACATATCTAAGGAAAAAAATGTTGTTGTATGTATGGGTAAAGGAATTGGCAAGACATTCATTGCGGTAATGCTGATTCGGGAACTTTCTAGTCAAACCAGACAAAATTCAAAGAAAACAGTTTTTCTTACTTTATCAGGTGTGAATGACTATGAATTTCTTTTTTTTATTTTGTCAACTAATTTTTATTACTGTGTTGGTTTAAGCTAATGCAGTTACGCAGAAAAAGAGAATTTTGGAAGACCACACTGATCTCAAAGTTGGTGGTTTTTTTAGAGCATTAGGTGTTGATTTTTTTAGTAAAGAGGATTGGATAAAAACGTTTGAGTCTCTTCAAATTATTGTTATGACTCCCGACATTTTTCTGGATGTCCTTGGGAAAAAAGTGCTTGAATTATCTCAAATTAACCTTTTGATACTGGAAGATTGCCAACGTGCTCTGTCAATACATCCATATCATGAAATTATGAGGCTGTATACGAATTACAGTGATAAAACTAACCGGCCTAGAATTCTTGGATTGTGCCCTTCTTTGCTCTCTGGCAAAAGCAAACCAAAAGAACTTAAGAAAGAAATTGAAACCTTAGAAAACACACTACTAAGTACTGTTGAAACTGCGAGTGATCTTGTATCTTTCAATCAGTATGTTACTAAGCCAGTTGAAGAAATCATCAAATATGAGAAATTCTGGATAAATGAACCTTTTTTCCTTGAAATGCTAAGTTGTTTAGATCAAGCCTTGAATTTCCTTTACGACTTAGTCTTGGACTATGAATCTGGCTTTGATCTACCACACCCTACCAACCAGCCTATAAGATATCTTATTGAAGTTTCATATGTCTTAGTCACATTTGGTCCTTGGTGTGCCTACAAAGTGGCCAAAATCTTTACTGTTGAAATAAGTAGAATCATGGAATTTTTTTGTCATTCTGAAATTTATATCCAGATGATTTTGATTGCCAGAACTGTTTTAGAAACAGTTGTTAATATATTTTTAAAATTTCAAGATGAAAGTGGTTCCAAGTTGTATTTGAACCAGTACATTCCTCATAACCTACAAAAATTACTCCAACTATTAAAGCCTTATAAGCCAGAGGAAGAAGAGGACAAGCCTTTAATTGAAACTATTGCAAAAGATCAAGAAATGAACTCTGTAAATGAGCCCAAGGACGAGAACGCAAAAGATTTGCCAGAGCCAGAATGTGTTGAAAATGTGCCTGTAGTACAAAACGCTAGTAGTGATAATTTGGAAAGTCCAACAAAATTAGCAAACTGTGATAGTACCAAAACAAATTCTAGATTTAAAATTGTGGCTTTTGGTAGAAGGCGACCTTACGTAACTGAAGCCATGGCTGCAGCTGATGCAAAAGCTCTATGTGCAGTAGTTTTTGTTAAACAGAAAGTCGCAGCCTACGCTTTGAATTTGTGGCTTAATGAGATAGCAAAGGTTGAACCAGAGTTTAAATTCCTTCACCCAAACTTTGTGATTGGGAGTAAAACTCACAGCGGTCAGAAGAACAAGCTCTCTTTTATTTCATTTCAACACCAAGAAGATACTCTTCGAAGGTTTTGCTGCAGGGAATATAATTTGCTTTTTGCCACTTCTGTTCTGGAGGAAGGCATGAATGTACCCAAATGCAATCTCATTGCTCGTCTGGATTTGCCTGACAATTTTCATTCTTACATTCATTCTAAAGCGAGAGCCAGAGCTCCAGAGTCAAGATACTGCATTTTTGTTAAAAATAGCAATATTAATTTTCTTGATACCCTCTCTAATTATCGACAAATTGAAAGTGTAAGCTAGAGTCATAAATGTCTTAAAACCTTTAATTCATAGAAGCTTTTCAATGACTTTTCTTTTTTAAATAGATACTGTTACATAGACTTGATAATGAAAATGCTTCGAATGAAGATGTATCTGATGACCAAGCTCAATTATTAAAGAAAGCGTATGTTGTTGAAGGTGGAGCTAAGGTTACAATGTCCACAGCTATTGCTTTAGTTAATAGGTATATAAGCAGTGAATCTCAAAATTGATGGTGATAAAGTAATAATAACCTTTGTGTCGTAGGTACTGTTGCAAGTTACCTAGTGATACTTTTACCCGATTAACTCCTAAATGGAGCATAGGCTCTACGGACGATGATAGTGAATCCCAATATATTTGCACTATGTTATTGCCAATAAATTCACCTTTAAAACAACCAATTAAAGTAGGAGTATATATAATATTTAAAAATAATTATTGGACAGAAATTTTAAACCTTTTATTTTAACATAAGGGTGACCCAATGCCAAATAAGCAGTTTGCCAAAATGGCTGTTGCTTTACAAGTGTGTGAACTTTTGCATAAAATTGGAGAACTGGATGATAATTTGCTGCCAGTTGGGAAAGAAGCTGTTAAATTTGAGGAAGATATGTTGGAAATGTTTGACATCGAGCAAGTTCCTCAAGGCGCACCCAGACCTGGAACCACAAAAAGGCGTCAATATTATTATAAAATGGTTGCGGATGCTCTCAGAGGTCCAAGCCCCGCACCTGTGATGAAATGCCTTCTTTATCGCTTTTCTATGAAATTGACATGTCCAATACCAGAGGAGCAAAATACCAGAGGCCGCAAAATTTATAATCCAGCTGAAACTTCCAGAGGATTTGGCATATTAACAACTAAACCCATACCTCCAGTACGTAACTTTGTATATGCTACCGTAAGAAAAAAACTTAACTGTATTTTTTTTAGATATGTAGTTTTCCAACCTTTACAAGGTCCGGGGAAGTTACTGTTGATTTGGAATGTATAGAGGATAATTTTGTATTTGAAGAAGAGAAGCTTTCCCAACTTATTGACTTTCACAGATACACTTTCAAAGATGTATTGTGCCTTGAAAAGTATCCGATGATTTTCAAGGACAAAGAAGGTGACAACTCCTTCTACCTGGTTCCATTAAATACTACACAAGATCAGAATGAATGCCCAAAATGGTCAATTGATTGGGACTTTGTGGCCCTCATATGCAAATGTAAAAAACTAGAATCTAGAAAAATACCGGAAGAAGAAAGAAAAAAATTTGAGTTTCAAGTTGAAAACTATTCTGATGCTGTGGTCATGCCTTGGTACCGAAATTTGGACAAACCTCAGTTCTTTTATGTTGCTGAGATTTGTAGTGACTTAACTCCCCTGAGTGATTTCCCTGATTTTGGCTATGATACTTTCAAAGACTATTACAAGGAAAAATATAATATAGCTATCATGAACCCCAATCAACCATTGCTAGATGTTGATCACACTTCAGCAAGATTAAATTTACTAACACCTCGTTATGTTAATCGCAAGGGAATGACTTTGCCAACGAGCAGTGAACACACTAAAAAAGCTAAAAGAGAAAATTTGCAACAGAAACAAATTTTGGTACCAGAACTTTGTATCATTCATCCTTTTCCAGCATCTCTTTGGAGGAAAGCAGTTTGCTTACCATGCATACTTTACAGAATAAATTCTCTCCTCTTAGCTGAACAACTTCGTGTTACTGTCTCTCGAGAAATAGGTGTTGGAAATTATCAATTACCCCAAGAGTTTAAATGGGCAGCTCTGGATTTTGGTTGGACTTTAGCAGAAGTGTTGGAAAAAGCTCAACAAGCTGCTAAAGATGAAAGAGAATTCAAAGAGAAAAAGAAATTGGCATCTCATACAAATAGAATTAAGGGCAAACCACTTCTTGACCCACAACCAACAAATATGCCTGGCTACAAATATGATAGTTCTTGGACAAAAAATAAAGCAGATACAAATTCTAGTTCAATTTCAACCGATTTTGAGATTGATACCTTTGATCCTCATGTACACAAAACCACTGATAATGGAGTTGAATTTGATTTGGATGATTCTTCCTTATTAGACGAAGAAGTAGCTAACATTAACTTTCAGGATGCTTTAGCAGGAAATGTAATAGATTTCAAAACCACATGGGGTGCCCCTGCATCTTCTGACAAAAATGATGTTGAGGGGACTGAAATAAGAGTACGCTATGGATCTCCCAGTAATTTTGAAGGAACTGGTTGGGACTCTGAATGGGACACAGAAACTGAAGAAAGCAATGCTTTCAGGTTAAATCTTCCTGGTCTTGGTTACATAAGTGCTCCAAGCGCTTTCAATATTCAGGGGTTGTCAATGGATCTGGCATCCTGCAGAGACGATGACATTTGGGACAGCGATTACGATGATGATGAAGAGTCCATTTTTGATGAAATGGATTCAATGTATGCCCCTGATTCGCCAAAGCCTTCAGATGGTCCAAATCCGTCATTTAATATGGGCGAAGAATTGAATAATGATAATGTTGACCAAAGTCCGCCAAGTACCACTACAAAGAAAATCTCTGTGAAAGAATCTTTCGAATCTGATTGGCTGTCTGTTTGCAGTGAAATTTGTGGGACGAGTGATCATTTCATTGGAAATGAAGAGGAAAATGACATGGCTGAAATTGACACTCATACTTTCTCCATGGTATATAAAGCAGTTAGTATGATACAGAAATGTAGACCAAGAGTTTCGGAGATATTAGAAAATGCAGTGAGTAGTGAGGACATAGGTGCAGGAGTAGAGAAAGATACAGACACAAATGCTACAAAAAGTAGTTCACTAGCAGATAATATTTCTAATATTACATCCGTAGCTCCTGCATTTGGTGAACTTTTACCTGGTAGAGAAAACTTAACTACTGACAGTTCCATAGAGAAAGAGTCTTCTAGCAATAAAATATTTAGAGTTCGATTTGATGACCAACCTAGTCTGTCTTCTAATCCAGGTCCCAGTCCAAGTATAATTTTACAAGCCTTTACCATGTCGAATGCAAATGATGGCATAAATCTTGAAAGACTAGAGACTGTCGGTGATTCATTTTTGAAATATGCTATTACCGCTTATTTATATTGCTCCTACACAGATATTCATGAAGGAAAGCTCTCATATTTGAGAAGCAAGCAAATAAGTAACTTGAATTTGTATCGTCTGGGTAAAAAGTGTGGTCTTGGGCAGTTGATGATTGCATCAAAATTTGATCCAAATGACAACTGGTTGCCTCCTGGATATGCTGTGCCAAGGGGTCTGGAACAAGCATTTATTGATTCTGGAATGCCAATGGGTCATTGGAACATTGGAAATATGAAGGATTTGCGGAGCATGGATGAAGAGCAGATTCGAAAAACCATAATGGAAGAAAGAAATGCACCGAAACCTTTGATTAATGATTCTCTCGATTTTGGCTCTGACATAATGATTGAGGATGACAGCAACACGCCTTACATTCGATACAACCTTTTGACTCAACAGAGCATACCTGACAAAAGTATCGCTGATTGTGTCGAAGCTCTTATTGGTTCTTATTTAGTGTCTTGTGGCCCACGAGGAGCTCTGCTTTTTATGTCTTGGTTGGGACTTAAAGTGTTGCCTGATACTTCTAAGCAAAAACAGAAGGAAGGAATCCTGATAGAAAAACACAAAATTCTCGCTAACCGATTTGGATACCTTCAACCTCCTAAATCACCTCTTCTAAATTATATCCCAGATGCTCATGTAAAACTAGAATATCAATTATCGGGGTTTGGGAATTTTGAATCCAAAATTGGTTACAAGTTTCGAGACAGAGCTTACTTGCTACAGGCTTTTTCTCACGCATCATACCATTATAATAGGTTAACTGACTGTTATCAGCGGTTAGAGTTTTTAGGAGACGCTGTCTTAGATTATTTAATAACAAGACATCTATACGAAGATCCGCAACAGCACTATCCTGGTGTATTAACCGATTTGAGGTCAGCTTTAGTCAACAACACTTTCTTCGCCTCACTAGCTGTTAAATATGATTTTCACAAGTATTTTAAAGCCATCTCACCTGGTTTATTCGCGGTAATCAGTAGGTTTGTTGATATGAAGAGAAGTAGTCCAGGATTAGTTCATTTTGAGGTATCATTGATATACGAAGGTAAAGGTGACAAACGATAACCCATTTGATTTTTTTGTTAGGAATATTTTTTAGAGGAAGAAGAGTGTGAAGACTCTGAAGATGTTGAGGTACCAAAAGCATTGGGTGACATATTTGAGTCAGTGGCCGGTGCAATTTATCTTGATAGTGGAATGTCTTTGGACACTGTTTGGGAGGTTTATTATGCAATGATGAAGCCCGAAATTGGTAAGTTTTCTACTTTAACGCACTGTCATTTATAACAGAGGAGAGGACACTCTACCCCAGCCTTTTCTTCATTAGACCCATCACATAGCTTCCCTTTTTTGTTCCATTTCAAGTACCCTAATTCCAAAAACGCCGCTTCTGTCTTAACTGGGTTTTGTAAAATTACTCTAATATGATAATTTTCTGTCTCTTTCTCTTAGAATATTTCAGTACACACGTTCCAAAATCACCTATCAGAGAGTTATTAGAAAGTTACCCACAAACTGCCCGTTTTGAGTATGTATCATTTTCATTGAAGAATATTTATGTTAGCTATCTAGCAAGTGTTTTTTTTTAATGAAATTTTCTCGAATTTAGTCGTGCTGAAATGACTTTAGCTGGAAAAGTCAGAATTCGAGTGGAAGTAGTTGGAAAAGGTCAATTTGTTGGGGTAGGTCGAAATAAAAGGATAGCGAAATGCACAGCTGCCAAAAGAGCACTGAGAGCCTTGAAGAAAACAGATAAAAAATAAGTTTTATTTTACAATCTCAGAAAATTTAAATGGGGTAGTAATAAAAGCCAAGAATTATTGATTTACCTTTGTTTAATCAAATTCATAAATTGTGATTTTTATGTTTTACACGTGTTTCTTTATTTCAAATTTACTATCTTCCTGCTCGCTCTCAGGAAATAGAGTTGGAAAAATCCCAAAATATGATTGGTGAGAATCTAGTTAATTTTCCACCACTTGATGATTGGAAACGCCCGAGTGGCCCTTTGACTCAAGTTAAAGGGCCACAGAATCGTTTCATCTTGCAGGTGAAACCAAGAATGTATTTATTTATTATTAGGAAGAATGATTATGTTGCGACAATCGCCGGGCACGTTGAACGCCTTTCCCCCGTCTCGCGCGGGGGGGGGGGGGGGGAGACAAAACGTCACCGGCGTTCGATTTCCATCGCGTTAGGTGACGTAAATTTTAAGCAGCCAATGAAATACCGGGACTATTCGTTTTATTTTAAGCGGAGGAGCGTACTGGGGGGACCAACGGGTGTATTGAGAGAAAGGCTAAAAAACGTCTCGACATAGACATTCTCCCTAGGTATAAATAAATACATTCTTGGTGAAACCATGAATATCGAACTGCATTAATTAGTCTAGCCTCAGTCGCTAAGATGGGAGGGGCTTAGTTATTAAGACGTTGGTCACGCGCCACAGCTCAAAAATTGTAATGAAGGGCAACGTTTTGAAGCTAAATTGCTCAATCCCGGAAACGTTGTGGATGGAGTCAACGGCAAACGCCTGTCTCCTGATTGACTTAAGTAGGTGAAAACTATTTGTCAGTACGGAACCGTTCGATGAGTCTTCGCTCAAACTATTCGTCGAAAAGAAATTATTGAATCGTTCTAATGCAAACTGTTCGCTCGCGGGAACCGGTTCTCGGACCTTTCGGAACTGTTCCAGCTGCAGTACCTGCTCGAAAGCAGCCTTCACGGTGGTCAAAGACCAGTTAATTAATTGCTCAGACCAGTTTATTTATTCAAAATTTGGGGGGTCACGGGTCACCGTGTCCAGTTTATTAATTCGAAATAATAACAAAAAAAACAGAAGGGGACCAGTTTAATAATTCCAAATAATAGGAGATGAATTTAAGGTTTATATCAATTTTGATTTCCCTATTCACTGGATTTCTATGTACAGCGACTCCGCTTACTACCGCCGCGGCGACACGTCGAGGTTTTTTGTAGAGTCCCTTCGCTCGCATCCCTCGAACGAGTCGAACTGTCTAACCCCCCTCTGGCCTCAAACCCTCAATACTCTAGTCTCGCTTTCCCCCGAGTACGGTAGGCTACGTGGTAACGGGCCGGGGACTTCTGGAGTTACGGGGCCTAGAGAAAGAGAGAGAATACGGTAAATTACGAGGGTCTTCTAGGCAGGGCCGTAGCTAGGGCGCGCGATAGGGTATAGGGGCGCCAAAATTGGTCCATATTATTATATTAGGGGCGCCAAAATTGCAGCTCGCCCGACGTCGGCAAAAGGTACTAAACACTAAAGTCGGCCGACCTTTGGATTTAGGGTCGAAATGTCCTAGGGATAACAGGGTCGATAAACGTCGACTCTTTACCGCCTTTTAATAGACCTATGAACCGACTCCGAAACGACGTCATCCCGACTTAGAATGTACTGTATCATTACGTCGAAACGACTTACTTTTTGATATTTTAAGTGACTGAAAATGACCAAATAAAACCGTAAATATAGCTATATAAATAGCATGTAGTCGGTCAAGTCCCATGAACGGGAGTGAAACAATGAGTTTATTTCCGTCAATCGGAAAGCTCTTGAATCTTAGAGTACAGAGTTATAGAGTTTCTTGGGGCTTAGTAAAAGTAACGAATAAATCTTCATTAATAATATCTTAGCCTAACATATTTAGCTATACTAATGTAACATACTTGAGCTGAGAGATTTTTAATAAGGAAACATTCTCAGATTGAATATATAATCTTTTTCGAAAAAATGTAATACAGAAAGGAAGTTATTTTAAAAATATTTCAATTTGTTTTATTAAATTGCCAAAGTTTAACAGTTTTGAGCGATTAATTGGCAAAGCGCGACCTTAAATCGACTCTTTGCGATACAGGGGTAATAATTAAATGTAAGGTCTATTTTAAGTCGGATAATGGTCGGCATACCGACCATAAATAGTCCCAAAAAAGGATTTACGGTTTTAGTGTCGAAAAACGTTCGGACGTTTTTAGGTCGGCATTTGGTCGTCGACTATAAAGCGACTTTTCGACCGTACCCCGACCCTAAAACGACTTAATGTGCTACAGGGGAAGGACCATTTTAATAATTCATATGCTAGGGGGTCACTGGTCATAAGGACCCCTAGCTTATGAATTATTAAACTGGTATCATATAAAATGTTCTAATGTCATTTTATAAGCCTATAAAAACCTATACTACATGGTAACATTAATTTTACACGTATTCAAAATAGTTAAATTTATTTTATGAGTATCACAAGAATAATACAATATAGTACTATCTCATCTAAGACTACTGCAATAGCCTAGAAGACCCTCGTAATTTACCGTATTATCTCTCTCTACTCTAGGCCCCGTAGCTCCCGAGTCCCCGGTCCGTTACCGCGTAGCCTACCATACTCGTGGGAAGAGAGACAGAGGATTGACGCTTTGAGGCCAGAGGGGGTTCGACAGTTCGACTCGTTCGTGGGATGCGGAGTCGCGGTACATAGAAATCCGGTGAATAGGGAAATCAAAATTGATCGAAACCTTGAAATAATAAACTGGTCATCTATTATTTGATATTATATCGAATTATTAAACTGGTCACCTTCTATTTTTTTGTAATTATTTCGAATTAATAAACTGGACACGGTGACCAGTGACCCCCCTAATTTTGAATAAATAAACTGGTCTGAGCAATTAATAAACTGGTCTTTGACCACCTGAAACTGGCTATCAGAAATAAGTTTTGTTTCTGAAGGTATGTATTTTTCAAATTTGAGATTTAGACGCGTTTTGCGTGGCATTTATCAACCCGAGCGTGGCTGCTCTACCAAGTAAGAGAATATTTTAGATGTAGAAATTTTGAAAAAGAAGATGTCGCTACTGCCCTTGTTACGTCTTTTCCCTGTAAGAAAAGTCTCGAGCCGTAGGAGAATAAATCAAGTACTGGTTAAAATAAAAACATTATATATTTTGTTTACTTAAGTCACAACATTCTCCGCCCGATGAAAAGGTGAAATTTTCATCCATCGTTGATTTCCAGGTTATAGAGATTCTGCACGGTTCTCTTTATTACCACTCCACTAGGCAGACGCACAAAGTAGCCTCGTATCTTTCCGTCTCGACCAAGAAGCACCCGAGTGATCCGACCAATTCGCCACACTTGCCGTGGTAGTTTAATAGAGTCATCTATGAGGACAACATCGTTGACCTTGAATGAAACCGGATCGGAAACTGGTCTGCTACTATGTGCTGAACGAAGCTCTAATAGATAATGATGTCGCCAGCGATTCCAGAACTGATTGATAATGACTTGTCGATGACGGAGCCTTTTAGACAGTTGATTTTTGTTGGCATCTGGCTTGGTACTCCTGAATTCTTGATCTGGAATTGCCGTAGCTCGTTGACCAATAAGGAAATGAGAAGGCGTCAATGGTTGTAGCTCTTTTGGATCAGTTTCGTTACACGTCAATGGTCTGGAGTTGACTACAGCTTCGACTTCGGTTAAACTCGTCATAAGTTCTTCATAAGAGAGTGAATTTTTTCCAAGCGTCCTCTTTAAGCAGGTCTTTACAGAACGGACAAGTCGTTCCCAAACCCCCCCCCCCCCACCAAGGGGATCGCTCCACAATGAATTTCCAATGAATACCTTGGTGACCCAAATATTCTTGAAACGGCTTGCCTTCAATGTTCTTATACAGCTTCTTCAAATCTTGGTCGGCTCTTTTGAAGGACTTGGCGTTATCTGAATATATAGTCGAGCAGATCCCTCTTCGAGCTACGAATCTTCGGAAGGCCATCATGAACTTGTCAGCGCTCAGATCGGTTACCAGCTCTAAATGGACGCCTCTCGTAACTCCACAGGTAAATAGTGCTATGTAGACCTTTGTATGTCTCCCAGCTTCTCGAGTGTAAAGGGGGCCGGCAAAGTCTATTCCAGTGACGGTGAATGGAGGCGACTCTTTAACTCTATCCAATGGCAAGGGTGCAGAAACTTGATTTCCAGCTTTGACCTTGAATCGGCGACAGACCATGCATTGTGCGATCGTTTTCTTCACCATTTGTCGGGCTTTCATAATCCAAACGCTTTCTCGTAATTGGGTCAAGGTACTATTCAAACCCCCGTGCATAACAATGCAGTGACTTTCTCGTACTAACAACTCGGACCACTTGTGTTTCGAAGGTAAAAGAAATGGGTGTTTAACGTGGTATTCGAAATTCGAGTTATGAAGTCGTCCACCAACTCGCATTACGCCACCTTGTAGAAACGGGCCAAATTGACTGATCTTCGAATTCTTAGGAAGTGGCTGGTTTTCTTTTAGTCTCTGCATTTCTTGCGGGAATGACTGCTCTTGTACTTGACGTATCCACAGTTTTCGTGCGTTGTCGACTTCGGAGGCGTTTAATGGGCCATTGGTTTTGGTTGATCTTGTTTTTGCATTATTGGCAAAGCGCAGTATCCAGGCGGTCACTCTAAGTACTCGTGTCGCAGAACTGTAATTCTCCAGGTCAATGCTTGGGTGTGTCTCTTCCATGCAACTGGACATCTGGATAGTACGTCTCTCTTCGTCTACTTCTTTAGAATTGTGTTGCGATTTTTCCACAGGACATGGCCAGGACGATTTATCTTGTCGCAACCATGGTGGCCCTTTCCACCAAATCTCATTGGATATCAGTTCCTTGATGGTACACCCTCTGGACGGCAGATCAGCAGGATTAGTCTTTCCGGCACAATGACTCCATGACAATGGCTCTGTTAAGGTGTGAACTTCGGCAACACGGTTAGCTACAAAGGGCTTCCATTCTCTTGACAAACGTTGAATCCATTGAATGACGATAGTAGAATCGGACCAACAATGATATTTGGTGATATCGCCTTCAAATACGTCCAATGAGTACTTCAACAATCGGGAACCGATCAAGGCTGCCATCAATTCGAGACGAGGTATCTTTAACTCTTTAATTGGGGCGACTCTGGTCTTAGACGAAAGAAAACTGACTCCAATTTTTCCAGTTGTCGTCTCGTATCTCAAGTACGTGACAGCTCCATAGGCCTGCTTGCTAGCGTCGCAAAATAGATGGATTTCTTGAGAACGAATCTCTTCATCTGCACCTTCGTAGTACCATCGAGGAATCGAAACGTCCTGTAAATCTGGGAGTTCAAGACACCATTGATTCCATTCCCTTTCAAGCTCTGGTGTCAGCTCACTGTCCCAATCAATTCCTTGAATCCATAACCTTTGAAAGAGAATTTTCACTCGTATCAGGAACGGTGATAAAAATTAGATAGGATCGAAGACTCGTGATGCTGCTTGTAAAACACTTCTTTTTGTGTTTCGTCTTGTTGTCAGAAATTATAGTAAAGATGACACATTGAAAGTTAGAACATCTGGTTTTGATCTCCACAAAATTCCGAGGACCTTTAGAGGTAGTAGAGAATTTTCTGATGACAAGGCTAGTGATTTTTCTTCATGCGTGCCATGACCTTGCCAACATCGAGAAAGTTCTTCGGAATTTGAGACCCATTTTCGAAGATTCATTCCGGCTCCGGCGAGAATGCTCTTTGATTGATGGTACAACATCTTAGCTTCTTTGACGTTCGACCTTCCTGTTACCAAATCGTCCACGTAAATACTTTTCATGAGCTCTTGGCATGTTTCGGGATACTGATCTTTAAATTTTTCGAAATGAAATTTCAAAGTCGCGGCCAACAGGAACGGACTTGAGCTCACACCAAACAGGACTCTTGTCATACGAAAGTGAATGAACTCCACTGGCTTATCTTTTTTCGACAATGACTTTATCCAAAGGAACCTTGTAAATTCTCGATCTTGAGGCGCTAGTGAAATCATCAAGAAAGCTTTCTCGATATCAGCCATCATAGCTATCTGGCTTCTTCGGAAACGTATCAATATGGCCAGTAGGTCTGGATTTAAGTTCGGTCCCGGGCTGAGTAGAGAATTTAGTGACGGAAAACCCCTCTCGTGAGCCGCTGCATCGTAGACAATACGAAGCTTTGTGGTCTCTTTGTCTTCTCGAATAACTGGAAAGTGAGGTATATAGTATCCTGAGTCTAACGAATTTACCATTTTTTGTGGAATCTCTTCTATGATTCCTTGCTCCAAGTACTCTCCAAAGGTATCGTGGTATCTGAAGTATAGTTGAGGATCACGTTGGAATTTCTTTAATAGAACTTGCATGCGTCTATGAGCCAATCCGAAGTTGCTTCCCAGTTGCTCGTTTTTATCTTGTCTCCATGGTAATTGAACTTCGTACCGATTGTTTCGAAACTGGATATTAGAATTATGTCTGGTGATTATTTCTTCGTCAGTTCTAGAGATAGATGTTTCTTCTTTGATCCCCAAGGATTCAAGCTCCCAAAAGGCCTTAAGTTCTTTAGTTGTTTCTTCTTCAACTTCAGTGGTAGCACCCATGACAACCACGGCTTGGGCGAAGACATTTGACGTCATAGGAGCCGGTCCTTGGACTGCCCATCCAAGTCTGCTCTCCAATGCGACGAAGAAGTCATTCAGTCTGCAAATTTCTCCAGTGACTATGGACCAATAATAGTCTGCGGCTATTAGCATTGACAGCTCCCTTTGTACTGGTTGGCCTTTAATTTCTGCTCTGTCTGCTAATTGGATTCCTCTGTTCACCATTATTTCTCGGATACTTTCGTCGGGCATACTGATGACGGTTCCTAGTATCTTTGGACTCTCAAAGACCGTCATCTCGCAGTAACTACTCGGATCACTCAAGTTTCGTAAGGTGACCTTGACCTTTCTTCGAATTGAGGTAGTTGACTTTTCATTTTCAAAGCCTCCAACGGTGATAGCTCTTTGACCTACCACCGGCAGGTTAAGACGATCTACGACCTCTTTTGTTATGAAAGATCTTTGGGCTCCATTATCGAGAAGACATCGAATAGGTTGCTTCCCATTGAGTCCTTCAGCATATACGACAATCGTTTGAAGAAGAACTTGCTGATCATAGGATTCTCTTGCGGGACCAACTGCTGCCATAGTGATCAAGGTTGTATCTTCTTTATCCAATTTTTGGTTCCTTACGTCATGAATATCTCGACATATCGAAATATGATGTCTTCTTTGGCATTTCTTACATTTTTCTTTTGATTTGCATCTTCGAGCGGTATGTCTTTGTTTGAGGCACAGGAAGCATCGGTCTTGTTGGGACAATAGCTTCATCTTCTTTTCTAAAGTTGTGGTTTTACAGTCTTCGGGTTTATGAGTGGTGTCGCTGCAATAGTAGCATGACTCTGTGCTGGTTACTGCTATGTTCAAGACGGACGTGGTAGGAACTCTGGCTCTCGATGGAAATCTATTTGTCCTTGAACTACTGGCATCTTCTCTCGGAAATGTGCCTCCTCTCCTGGCCAGACTGATGGACTGATCCTCTTTGCTGTCTCTTATTGGACGATTCAGGATTGATGCGCGCTCTCGGCATTCGACTTCCTTCTTCAGATAGTCCATCAGGATACTGGCATCGTATTCATCTAGATCTTCGAGCTGTCGTGAATACTCCAAAGCAATATCATGTGGTAGTAGCTGTGTGACCATGTGACAGAACAAATATCCATAGTTTGCTCGTGGAATTCCCAACGCTTCTAGACACTTTACTTGTACATCACAAGTGTCATACAGAAACCTTAAACCTGCAATGTCGGATGACCTTCTGATTGGATCCAGCCTTGTTATTTTTTCGAGATGGCTGCTGATAGCCGCTCCTTTTCGACCATATCTCTTCTCTAGTAGATTCACGGCGACTTCGTAGTTTTCTTCCGTGAGAGGCAAACCTGCTAACGTATTTTGGGCTTTACCATCCATGTACGACTTTAGATATACAAACTTCGTAACGTTGCCGATGTTAGCTTTGGAATGAATAGCGGCATTGAACTGGTCCCAGAAACTTCGCCATTGCGTAGGGTCTCCTTGGAATTGTGGTATTGTGACTCGAGGAAGATTGACTATGGCTTGATATCCGTTATCTTCGTTCGGATTGAATTTACTACTGGAATTTCGTAACTCTTCTTCGTTGTCTTGAATGAACCTCTCCACTTTTGTCAGTGTCTCGATAATGTCCTCTCTGTAGCTTTCCACTTCATCGACTTCTTTCTCAATGAGGTCCTCGGGAATGAGGCTTTCTAATTCGGCGTCTTTGGCAGACAGTTTATTTTCTTTTTCTTGGAGTTGCTTAAATAATGTATTTAGTCGCTCTTTACTTCTCTGGTTACCTTTGTCCCATTCTGTATCGATATCATGCATAAGCGCGGTAGTCCTTGTTCTCAAAGCTTTTCTCTGCTTTAACATTCGCTCCATGGTTCAATTCGCTGTGGCCTTCTCGATCTGCAGATGTTAAGCGTCTTTCCTTGTAAACTCGACTAAGACAGGAGACAATTCTTGTGACGTAGACCTTCTTACTGAACTGAAACTTGGTTACGTTCCCTCCCGGGTTTCGGCACCATTATGTTACGTCTTTTCCCTGTAAGAAAAGTCTCGAGCCGTAGGAGAATAAATCAAGTACTGGTTAAAATAAAAACATTATATTTTATTTACTTTAACTCGATAAGTAGCGTTAACACGCATTGATGAAGGTTTAAAAGACAACCGAGATAATTTACATTTTTGATGTTTTTATATACAAAATTAATTAACCTTTAATCTGATTAATATTTCCTTTTTATGTTCGTTCTTTTAGGTTGATAAAACATTATTTTCTTTTTTATTGGTGAAACAACCTTTTCTTTTAGTTTCTTTATTTTGTTTACTTAAGTCACAACAGCCCTATCGTCGTAATTTAATTTTCTTCTCGCATGGACAATGCCGTAAACATGGGGCTCTATGCTAGACCTTTACTTATGGAGACCTTATGATAGGCTTATGATAACACCACGGCCAACTTTGATGACGCGTTGTTTGCGCAACAGCGGGTCATCAAAGTTGGCCGTGATAGGACAATACAGCGACCGATGGAGAAATTTAAAAAAAAATATTTTATTATTTTTAAAATTATGGATTATGAAATGATTTTAAAAACTTAAAAATGCTTCTTAATGTACATAAACTCTCCGCAATTTCAAGCCATCAAACGTAAAAATCTCGTTATTAGGTGGCGAGTAATTAATTTTTGAAGTTCCCCCTTACGCAGAATTAATATAAAATATTATCAAGGAAAATCAAGATTTTCACCTTGAATATATTAGGAGAAAGCAGAATTTTTGCATAACGCTAGTTGATGATGGTCTAATCTCAATCTCAAAAGTTCAAAAGTATACGAGTGGTGCTTTCCCCGTTTCCACCCCCTTGAGCAGGGCCAGATTAACGTCCGTTGAGGCCCCACACTTGGGAGTAATTTCAGGCCCCACAAACTTAACGAAAACCATTTATTGATATAATTTTTTTACAATTACTAATTATACAATAACGTTTTTTCGTGAATTTTTTAATAGCAAAATCATCATATGACAAATATCTCAGTTTGTCTGATTCTTAGCTTAGAATGCTTAATTATGGTTCTCTGTTCATTTTGAATGCGTTTAAGTTTAGAGCAATTTGTATTCACCATAAACAAAAACAAACGCAGAATAGATTCGGGGAAAGCAGTTTGTATTTTATCCTGAATGATGAACCTCTTCTTGCCCCGGGATGATTCCACCAGTCGCTTGACCCCTTCTTGAAGTTCAGCATCCGAAATGATTAAAATATAACCTTCATACGGCTGACGTTGACTTCGAATGAACTTCCCCACACAAAGACGCTTTCTTTAAAGCAGAAAATAAATTAAGAATACGTAAATCTGTTGTATAATTCCAAAAACATTTAAACTGCATATAAACAACGCGCCAACAAGATTCAATGAGTGACTAGCGCGTGGAATATAAGTAGCGTATTTATTTACATGACAGATTCGTTTACTGCATCCCTGTATACTTCCCGGTCATTTTTTCAATCTGACTTGGTTGGCCACGTTTCACCCCTATGACCTTTTAGCTTCAAAAATGTTAGAAACCTAACAATAACGGTCAACTGACCTACTGTACACGTGAAAAATCCATTGTGGGAGATAGCACTTCGTATTGCAAGATTAATTTTATAAAAGAGACTAATAGAGTTAGGGAAAATTGGACAACAAACTTGTTGTTTGGCAAATTCTTAGTACGGTCAATTGCTTTATTTTAACGCTTTGGCAGAGCCGTACCTAGACCAAATGGCACCCTGGGCAAAACATCAAAATGGCGCCCTCGTAACCTTAGGTAGAAATATTTTACGAAAAACTAATACTCAGAGAAAAATATTTATTTTAAAATAACATTTATTTTTACATACTCATACATATATTTCATTATTTTGGAGTTTTAGTGAAATATTTTCAATTTATTTTTAAATTTTTTTTTAATTTTTCAATATCTAATTTAAATAAAAATCTTCAATTTTGCACCCCTAGAATTTTTGCGTCTGGGCCGCTGCCCCGCTCGCCCTACCCAAGGGACGGTGCTGCGCTTTGGGTCTTTGGAAACTTGATGAAATCAAACAATTTGAGGCCCCTTCCAGATTAAGGCCCTAAGCTACAGCTTACTTAGCGTGTTCGGTAATCCGGCACTGCCCTTGGGTCAAATACGACTTTTCACACTTTTTAACCCAATTTTATATAGTGCTGTTTCTGTGCTTGATCGATAGAGCCTTAAACAAAAAAATTAAGGGCCCCCCAAAAGATTCCGCAAAAATGGTATCCAAGATCAGAAAGGACATCGAAATGCTGTTTTAGTGCCTAATTAATAGATATTTAACCAGACTATTAGAGGTGTGCAAATACCATTTTTTGGGGATCGAATCGAATATCAAATATTTTTTTTCAAGGCACATCAAATACCAAATCGAATATTTATAACGTTAAATAATTTGGTCGAATATTTTTAGAGCAAAATTTTAAGCCAGTTAACTGATCAAATACCAAATAGTATTCCGAATACCAAATAATTCGACTTATTTGGTTTTGAAATAACCAAATAGTTTGCATATTTGTCAAAATAATAAAAAAGTAATTGAAATCACTGTTCATTTTACTTGCAATAGTAAAATACTAAACCAAATGTATAATTTATATTTTATTTTATTTAATAAATTTAAACTACAATACTAAACTTTTTCAAAGTAAACTTTTACAAACAAAATTTAAAATATACATTTTTAAAGTTTAACTACCCCAGGTCCAAGTCAGCTAGTGACTTTTATTTTTTAGTAACTACTAACTACAATTAAAACAAAGGATCTGCTTTATTTTTCATGCTTTGCAAACACTTCATTAAAATATCGAGTTTTTAAATATATGTAAAACACGAAGGAGCAGATCTTTTATTACAAATAAAAAAAAATAATATTGAATTTAATTCATAATAATTTTAAACCAATAATTTAGTGAACTCAAAAATTTAGTGAACTCAAAAATTCAAAACCGAAAATTCCAAAAAGTTACTTACTTCAACCTTTCTCCCAGTTATTAGTTTTGTTTTGAACTTGGTTTACGTTTTAGTTTTACTTTGCTATTCTAGAAAATTCCATAACAAAGAACACGCGAGTAATCTAGCCAATAGGCGCTAGAATAAACAGCTTCTGCCTTTCGCTAAGAAGTTTTAATACACACGGTATGAATAATGGACGTGCAAGTTACTCCATTATGGTCCTTGCCGCTGTGGCCTAAAGAGAGGTGCCAGAAATAAGCACTAGTTCGGAAATTTCACAGCGTTCTCCTCTGATGGCCTTGAAACTCAACAAATTAGAAAAAGACCCCCGGTTATTCGACCAGTTTGCAAACTATTTGAAAATACCAAATACCTTTTTCCTAACTTTTCAAATATTCGACTATTTGATCAAGAAAAACGAATATTCGCCAATTTTCCCAAGTTCTATTCGATTCGACGAATCGAATATTCGATTTATTATTCGATCGAATTATTTGGTCTAACCAAATATTTTGCACACCCCTAAAAATAAACTATTGATCAATTTTTGGGACGGAGATAATCGGGTTTGATGACTATAGAGCCTCTTTCATTGGTTGATTTTTCTTTCCCCTTTTAATCACGTGATTAAAAGCTATTAAACATCAAAAATTAGAATTTGCATGTCGAAGTTATAAACTTTCTAGGGTCGAAACTAAAGTTCATATTGTAAAATATAAATAGTAAAACATTTAGGTAATTAAAAACATTATTTACTATTATTTGTTAACCTCGGCTATGATTGGAACATCGAGGTTCGGTGTACGGTAATTCAATAGTCTGTAGGGGTGTGCAAAATATTTGGTTAGACCAAATAATTCGATCGAATACCAAATCGAATATTCGATTCGTCGAATCGAATAGCACGTGGGAAAATTCGCGAATATTTGTTTTTCTTGATCAAATAGTCGAATATTTAAAAAGTTAGGAAAAAGGTATTTGTTATTTTCAAATAGTTTGCAAACTGGTCGAATAACCGGGGGTCTTTTTCTAATTTGTTTAGTTTCAAGGCCATCAGAGGAGAACACTGTGAAATTTCCGAACTAGTGCTTATTTCTGGCACATCTCTTTAGGCCACAGCGGCAAGAACCATAATGGAGTAACTTGCACGTCCATTATTCATACCGTGTGTATTAAAACTTCTTAGCGAAAGGCAGAAGCTGTATATTCTAGCGCCTATTGGCTAGATTATTCGCGTGTTCTTTGTTATGGAATTTTCTAGAATAGCAAAGTAAAACTAAAACGTAAACCAAGTTCAAAACAAAACTAATAACTGGGAGAAAGGTTGAAGTAAGTAACTTTTTGGAATTTTCGGTTTTGAATTTTTCAGTTCACTAAATTATTGGTTTAAAATTATTATGAATTAAATTCAATATTATTTTTTTAAATTCATTAAATAAAATAAAATATAAATTATACATTTGGTTTAGTATTTTACTATTGCAAGTAAAATGAACAGTGATTTCAATTTCTTTTTTATTATTTTGACAAATATGCAAACTATTTGGTTAATTCAAAACCAAATAAGTCGAATTATTTGGTATTCGGAATACTATTTGGTATTTGATCAGTTAACTGGCTTAAAATTTTGCTCTAAAAATATTCGACCAAATTATTTAACGTTATAAATATTCGATTTGGTATTTGATGTGCCTTGAAAAAAAATATTTGATATTCGATTCGATCCCCAAAAAATGGTATTTGCACACTTATTGATTTTATAAAAGGGGAGGAGCGACCGATGGAGGCCGATTTTTCGGAGGTCACGTGCCGGAAGTGGGTAAACGCTTCGTCAGAAAACCGTCAATCAGAAAGGTCTGAGAATTCGAATCTAGGGTTACGTTCAATAACTGAAATAGCAACCCGTTCAAACACCTGTTACACCTCGATCTCATCAAACAAAAATCAAGCCAACACCGATTTCCAACTGGTTTCTGTTACTGAACGTACCCTAGCTTAGAGAATGAAGCTTCTCCGATGTTTAAAACCCCAAAATCGCGATACATCAGCGCCACTACCGGGTACTGCGGTAATACTTACGATTATTCAAATCTTTTCGTTTGTAAATATTTACCTCCTTTCGTTTCTTTCTTTTTTTTCTGGTTAGGTTTGGAATATTTGTGATATAAATCCATCTTTCAGATCTTTCTCAATAACTAAAAACGTGGCGACGCGTTTCTTAATTTAAATGACGCGCCCAACGTCTCCGAAAGGTTCCCGTAGTGGCGCTGCGGTACCGTGATTTAGGGTTTTAAACATCGAAGTTCCATCCCCCTCTAAGGCTCCGTCATTTTATCTCTAGTTCACGTAGTACTATATGCTCTTTGGTGCGAACGGCACTTTACACGATTTATTTTTATAACGAAACACGGAAGGTTGTTCCACGACACACCAAGAAAAGCAGACTTGGAAATAGTGATATTTTTTAAGGGGCCCTGCGGCCCCGACCCCCCCTTAAGTTTATTTTTATTGAGAGCCACTGGGCCAAGCGGGGGGGGGGGGCGGATTGAGGGTAAAAATTTTAAATTAGGTAGGGAAAATCGGAAAATAGGAAAATAAAAATTGGTTACGTTACTTACAGACATTTATAACTTTAAAACAAGCAAGTATATATCACACATAATCATTTGTAACGCTAGATCCCGCTCTCGTATAGGGTAGGAAAACAGAGTTTAAAAAACGGCGTACAAATCATGTTCCAGAAATTTCCGTAAAATGTTTAATAAATATTTTTTAATTAAATTGAGATCCCCGGTGGCCCGCAACCCCCGTTCGAATGATTTATTTTAAGAGCCCACTGATTTTTATTAAGAGCCATTGGCCCCAAGACTCCCGCTAATTCCAAGTCTGAAGAAAAGTTTGGATCTGCAGCGTAACCTAGACAAGTTTCGGTGGCGAAATATTTTTGGTTACCCCACTGGCTCCAACGCGTACGGTTCTTTATTCAAACCCCTAATACAGCGCAGGCGCCCCACCAGTAATAGGCACAAGTAGGCACGTGCCTACGTTTAATAGGTGTAGGCCCAGTTTGGGGCCTCCAAATTTTTAAAAAGGTGCCTATGATTGGCCCTCCAAAATCAAAATGAACTTTTAGTTCATAAAATTTTACATTTGGGCCTTCTAAAAATGCTTATTTTTAAAAGCAGCTTTCTTTCAATTTCAAGAGGGGTAGAAAGAATGCCCATGAATCACGGGTTGTGATTCCAGATTTTCCCATGAAAAAACGTGATTTTTTGAAACGACGGATAAGAGACGGTGACGCCGATAGGGGAAAATACACCATGCTAGGCAGCAAAGTGCACCTGACGCCTGTCTGTTGGCCTCGGTGTCAGTGAGAAGCTACAACACACTGTGTTACACACACAACAAACACGTTTAGTTGCTTCGAATTTGACGACGTCAGTGAAGAGGATCCGAAAAAAGGATTTATCTCTTTCTCTGAGTTATAAAGCCCAAGCATTTTACTTTGATAGGAGGGGGTTATTCTGTCAAATATAGGGGGAATTGGGTTTTCCATTTTTTTCCACTTTAGCGAAGTCATGTGATTTCAGTGACCACCGAGCGGGGCTCGTCTGTGACTAGGGCCTCACGTTTCGTCATTTCTCTTTTTTCTCCTGAGCAAGATATTTCTCAATTTTGGGTCCCTCCCAGCCAGTATTTTAACTAGCTTTAATACTTTTTAAGGCTGATTACTAACAATTAGCTGCTTGTTTCAAACAGACTTTTTCAAGGCTAATAAGCTATTTGTAGATTAATTTTCCAAACAGCCTTTTTCAAGGCTAATTAGCTATTATATTTATATATACAATGGCTTTGCTTTACCCAAACAGGCTTCTTCAAGACTACTAAGCTATTACTAGCTTCGTTTAAAATAGGTTTTAAAATATAAGCACCCGAAAGTTTTTATCTGGGGTCAAAAAATCCAGAAGCGGAAGAGAGAAGATAGTTTTATAAATAGTCAGAAAGGCGCCATGAAACGTTTTTCAAATTGTCAAGCAAGAACCATACTGATAGTTCTGGGGAAAGCTTGGGAAACAAAGAGGGACTAGAATTCGAAGGTGATAATTTTTCTGAGGTTCTTCAAACATCAGTTCTGCTAAGTAATAAAGCCGAAATTATTAGAAACCCTACTATCTCGGCCGATGTGCAATTTTCATCCAATTTGAAAGAAGTGCGCTTACACGCGTTGGATATTAGTTTAGATAAGAATTGCCTTCCAGTTCAACCTAAACTCAATCCTTTCCATTGGTGGGAAAAATCACGGTTTCATTTCTTCCTGGTACGACAAACCTCAAATTCTTGAATATTCAGTTGCAAAGAATGCAGTTCATTGCTTTTGTTGCCGTCATTTTTAAGCAGTAGAACTAATGGATTTGTGAACGGATTTTAAGATTGGAAAAATATGGAAAAAAGTTTCGAAGAACATTTCATAAATCTTCTCGCCAACATGCCTATAAAATGTATTTAGACTACGCTGAATTCAAATCTCGTGGATCAATAGCGTGCCAGGTTAATAACCACCATAGACTTGTCGTAACTAGAAAGAGAGAGGTACTATCTGCACACGTGGAAATCATAATTGGTTCTCAACAAGATTTTGCACTTCAGGGGAAAACATCTGCCGGCAAAATTGGACTCTGTGGAAATTTTATTGAAATTTTAGAACTTTTGAAACGAAAATGTCCCGATTTAAAAGCCAAATATTGCCAAATACGTGTACAGCACTGTACAAAATGAAATAATTGGCATTTGTGCAAATTTAGTAAGGAGAATGATTGTCGAAGAGGTCATCGAATCCGTTGGGTTTTACTCTGTAATTGCCGATGAAACCCGAGACAATGCAGAAAAGAATAGAAAAAGGTGTCGTAGAAAGATTTCTAGGGTTCACAACTTCACAGATTTACATTCGTACATTGCTTAAATTTAGTTGTAGTTGACTGTTGCTCCTAAATAGGCAGTTAGGGAACTACTTGGTTTGGTTCAGGCCATATACAATTTCCAAAGCAATTCGGTTATTTGAAGTGAATGTTTTGAAAACTCCCAAAAAGATACTTAAAATGCCACAAAGCTGCGGCACTTGGTGGTGTAGTAAAAAAAAAAGGTTTGTTTTTTTAGAAATAAATAAATAAAATAAAATAAAATAAAATAAATAAACTCGATTCCGATGATTCCGTAGTTTTAACTTTAGAGAGTTAAAAGGAACCACCTATGGACAAATCTACTTATTCGCGGATTTTAACTTTAGAGAATCTAATTGAAAACGGAAAACCTAAGGAGGCTGCTAAGTATTGTAGGTATATATCCCAATTACATAACTTTAACAACTTAATATTAATTGTCGCACTATACGAAGTATTAGGCTTAACGAATTCCCTGTCGAAATACTTGCAAAGTTATTTTAACGGAAGCCCTTGCCATTTGCCAAGCTGCCATTAAGACATTAGAAGAATGTTGGAACTCGGAACGCTTTGATTCAATTTGGGTAGAAGCTACTAAAATCGCAAAATCTGCTTTTATTACTTTACCTGATCGTAACAGCGAACCGATAACTTTACGGAAACGTAAAATAATCACTAACAAGACTAAAACCTAGTGTGGTAACGAGTTCAACGGGGAGCAGGGAAACTGAAGCAAAAACCCTGATTGACCAGATAAGATCCACCCATTTCGAATTAATTGATCAATTTATTTCAGAAATAAAAGTTCGACTATTGGAAAGCTCTGGCCTATTTAAAGGTATAATGGCGTCTGTTCCTAACTCGGAAAGCTTTCATAACGAAAACGATATCGTAACACATTCCATCGGTTTCAATTCGACCTGGATTCGTTAAACAGCCAAATGAAAACAGCCAGAAATTTAATTATCCCCAAGAAATTTACCAGTGTAATCGACTGCTTCCACTATTTAATGAAAATTGCAGCTGGGTTCCCTGACCTGGTTAAATACTATATAATTGTTTATTTCTTTCATTCCTGTGGCTAATAATATCTCTGAAATAAGTTTCAGTTCGTGATTTGACGAATTGATTAAAAGCAAACCCAAGGTTAGTGGACGACGAATTTGGAAAAAAAATAAAATCGAAGATTTGTCATTCCTTGATTAAAATGCCTTTCAAAAATCCATTGCAGGGGAAATTTTTGAAAATCATGTCAAAATTTTTAAAATTCTTGAAAGTGGGGCCTCTAAATCAGGTTGGGCCTACGTGCAGAAAATTCCTGGCGGGGCTACTGATACAGCGCCGAAAATGGGGAAACCTTTGGTAGACGACAGATGAACTTGAAGTCATTTCCCCTTTTAACTGTGACGGTGTAGCCTTTACAATTGTTAACTCCCTGAAGTACAAATTAGTAAACTGATAATTAGCGCGTCACGTTTCAACTTAAATTTTAAACGAATCTGACTAGCACCATCTATGAAAAATCTTGAGTTAATTTCAATTCCCCCTAAGACGCGTGGAGTAGTTCCTTTTGAAGCACCTAGCTATTTCCGCGATAGAATTTGGCTGAGTAAGAGTGTTTGGGAATTAATTGATGGCTTAAATCTCTTGGCATTTCTCAAATGTCTTGGGAGACGCTGGCAAATCGGGAAACGTACTTAGAAGCGCCCTTGTCTCTAATTGACAGCTTGACGTGAGCCGGACTCGCTCTCTCTTGAGAACAAGTAACACTTTCGAAGCCCACTCAAAAATCGGTGACTAATCCAATCCTATTATTAGCCATCGTATAATTAAGAAGACGGATGGATTATATTGAATTTCGAATTATACTCCAAGCAGTCAATTATTTTTGGTTGTAATTTGAATAGTCTACGCAGTGACTTTCAAACGTGTAAACTCGATAATTAGGTTTCAAATTATTCAGGGCTTTCAAAGTGTTTTGAATAAATTGGAGCCTAATTATCCTTTTCAGTTAACGCGGATGCACCTAGCAACCAACGCTACAACACTTTTAACTGCTAAAGGCTACTTGTAATTACTTAGAGTTTATTATTTTTCCCGATCATGTTTTTATGTATCCTGCAAAAGTAATGACATTTAGTACGACTTTTATCACCCGCCCGAATGTCGTTAAAAGGTCAAAAACAATATCTTACAAAGCCAGCAACGTTCACGCTTTTTCTACCGCTAGTTTTTAGTTGGACGGTCGTAACTTTTCACTTTCCTCATAATTTAAAATTACCGACTCCATAAAACGACAACCGGCCACTATAAAGTCGGCCATAATCCTGTCCAACAGCGTGTCCGAAACTTTTAAATATTTTAATACACTTTCCCTTCGATCGTATAACAACGTCCTTTCTAAATCCCATTTATTCACTCCCGTCGGATGTCACCAACGCTGTTATTACAACTATTTGAACACCGTACAAATGCGCTTTATATACAAACAGCGCGACATAATTATGTTTTTTTTTATAGACGGGCCACACATTTTTTTGTGAACTTCACACTTAAGTCAATAGGCCCAAATACGTGCTCTTTGCCTCGTCGTCATAGTGATCTCGTGCAGGGAGCCGTACCGAGGCGTAGGATTGCCGTGGTAATTCGTTTTTAGTTTCACATCGAATTTATATTCGAAGCGACACTATTGCTATGGACGGAATGTCGTTAAGTGTTTGTCGGCGTGGAAAGCGACGACACGGTGGTTCGAGCTACAAGCTACACGCCGAGCTTTGGTGGGAAGTTTGAAATAAAGCTTCGCGAATCGTTATATAGCTTTTCTGGTGGGAAGTTTGAAATTAATAAAAATAATTAAAAGAAAAATAATTAAAAATGTAATAGGATTAGTTTGGCGGGAAGTTTGAATTAGACAATTTCTTTCGATATGCTAGAATAGGATTATAATTGGCGGGTGGCGGGAAGTTTGAATTAGACAATTTCTTTCGATATGCTAGAATAGGATTATAGTTGGCGGGTGGCGGGAATTTTGAATTAGACAATTTCTTTCGATATGCTAGAATAGGATTAAAATTGGCGGGATGCTTGAATTAGATAATTTCTTTCGATATGTTATAATAGGAATATTTTTCGACGTTCTAAATTAATTATATTGGATTATTATTGCACGTCGTAAGACATCGAAGGTAGCTTAACTATTTAACCTTTGATACTTTGCGTCGATGTGAAACTAATATTCCGGCTGGGCGGACTTGTTAAGTTTGTTTTTCTTTATTGCTAGAAGCCCTTATCTTTTTGGGTATGACGTCAATTCTACGACCCTAACTGCCACACTTATGGAGCGTAAACATTATAGACTTATGTAAATACTAATGAGAAGTGTTTTTATCATCAATAGAGAGTTTCAGAAAACCCATTTCTAGGCGTTTACGCGAACGTCTGCAACGCTCAGGAAATTGGTAGACGTTCGCGTAAACGCCTGGAAATGGGTTTGCTGAAACTCTCTAATATCTCTTTCTACCAATTTTATCTTTTTAATATATTAAAAAATATTCTTCTGCATTTAATCCGCTATTTACTTTTAAATTATATTTAAAATTCTCCATAAATTAATCCATGCATAAAACATTTGCAATTTAACCCGCCAACCGGGTAATTGGTTTCATAAGTCACTAATTGACTTTGGCCTGTGTGGTTCCTTGGGTATTAGCTTAGTTGATTATTTATTATTTATTCTCTTGGATCAAGTCTCATTATGCTGATCTTTGTATAGATTTTTAACGGACACCGTTAATATATTAATTTCTACAAATTTATTTTATTGGGTAGTTCTGTCGTAATGAGGAATATTTTTACCCCGACTATGCTGAAGATGGCGCTACACCACACTATAGGGCTTTCCTGTTCGATAGAACGTGTTATTTGAAACGTGCCACCGAGCATGATTTGCGCACCGTTATTAAATGCAAGCGGAAAAGACCCCCTAGTGTTGAGTAGTGCCATTTTCCGTAAAGTAAAAATCTTCCTCATTACGGCAGAACTAGCCCCATTATCAGGGCCCTTTAATAATGGACAAACAGAACGTGTTGGAGGTTATATAGTTTTGATTCCCTTTAATAATGGACAAACAGAACGCGTTGGAGGTTATATAGTTTTGATTCCCTTTAATAATGGACAAACAGAACGCATTGGAGGTTATATAGTTTTGATTCCCTTTAATAATAGACAAACAACGCGTTGGAGGTTATTTAATTTTTATTCCCTGTAATATTGTACAAACAGAACGCGTTGGAGGTTATTTATTTTTATTCCCTGTAATATTGGACAAACAGAACGCGTTAGAGGTTATTTATTTTTTATTCTCTTTAATATTGGACAAACAGAACGCGTTCGAGGTTATTTAATTTTTATTCCCTTTAATATTGGACAAACAGAAAGTGTTGGAGGTTATATAATTTTTATTCCCTTTATTATTGGAGAAACAGAACGCGTTGGAGGTTATTTAATTTAAAGTATTTTAATACATTTACATCCTAGTATATAGTGGTATCTTGTTCAACACTCTTTACCGCCCCTGCTAAGTTCTCCAATAGATAGCAACGCCTTTTAATAAATTTAAACAGTAATTAACGATGGTAGGTCGTTGTTGATTAATCACCAAGTTATATGATTTTTGAGGAAAAGAGCGGTGACTCCATCTTTTGGACGTTTTGAGAGTGAGAGAGCGAGAAATGAAAGTGGGGACTGATTGCCGGGTGATTAGCCTAGAAAGTCAATAAAGAGAGCACTAGCTCATCTCCGCGATATTTATTTATTTTTTAACGGGGTTTCTTCGCGAAGGCCAGTCAATACAGTCTCCGAGTTAAAAGCTGAATGGAAGCTGCCCCCCCCCCCTCCCCGTTTCTACCGAAGCTATCCAATAGAAAAATACCGACATCTTCGTTTATTCGACAATTTAAAGTCGCGTCTCTCCATCCCGCTAGTCGGCGCTCTTTTCTAGAAATAAAAACCACCTTTCCCAGCGCACCGATCAATGGCTAACCTCTCCTCTTTCCTCAGAAAACCGTGCCAAGGGGTCACGCGTAAAAGCATCATTCGAAATCGACAAATTCGCTATAAACGTAACGCGGGGATATGATAAGATTATGTTAGATTCGATCGTGATGTAATCTAAAATTTGCTTTAACTTTAACGTAACTAAATTTGGTTATCGTTACAATGAGCTGATTGGACGCTTTACGAACGTTCCCTTCGAAGTAAGCCCTAAAACCTCGAACGCGATCGAGGCAGAGCGAAGTATAGCTAACTAGAGTAAAGCCTAAGTTTGATTCTCCACCAGACAGTGGGGTGGAGAGGCGAGACGGGTACATTCAGCGTATATTAGGGCGTAATGATCGCGCACTCTCGTACGTAGAGAGGAGAAGGGGGCTATACGACAGGGGGGAGTCAGCGGGGGTTAGAAACGCGAACGGGATTGAAAGTTAACGGCGTCAGTGTGTTGTTGGGAGAAGGAGAGTCGGACCAGCGTTGCTCCGGAGTCGTTCTCTTCTTCGATATCTATCTCGCTACGTTAAAACAATTTCGCATCATTTTCGGCGCTTTCGTCCCCGTGCCGCCGAATTAATTTGTTGATATTTCATTGGCGACAGATCGACGGAAAAGAGTCCCGATAATGCCGGTGTATTTAGTCGGCGTGAACGCGCGACGAGTCCGGTTAGACGCGTGATCCGGCAACTGGCTCGGGATTAAATGTAATAATGAAAGCGAGCGTCGCTTTCTCTATATCTCTATCTCCGTTATTTTGTTCGCCCAGAGAATCTCTCTAATCTCCTTTCTTTGGCTCGCCGCTCTCCAGATTTTCAGTGTGGTACGATTCTTTCGCGAGTGCCTCCGACATCACCATGCTGGCGTTTTCCAGAACCCCGAACCAGGTTAATCTGACGCGGTGATCGCGCGAGAGTGCTACGTCGTATAAATATATTATTTGGTCGTTCTGATCGTAAATAGTCGCGGTTTCGTCCAGGAGTCCCAACTCTTAAAATGGATATTTGTATCCTCGTTTCTCGGACCCAGTCTGCTTTCTTCGCGATTCTTTCATAAGGAATTTACTCTCAATAGGATTAACTCGTCTCACTCTCATTCTTTTTCTTTCGAGAAAGGAAATCCCTTCAATATAGGCCGTTCCACGTGAGTTGTTGTTTCATTGATATCGAACCTTTATATTTAAACTTACAATATTAAAACTTAATATAGCTTTCAGCGTAATAAATTTAATTGATAAAATTATAATTTGATTATCTTCTTTGTAAATTATTCGTTTGAATTTAATTAATAAGTGCTGATGGAAAAGCCTACCAGTAACAATTTCCCCTTCCAACGATTTATATATATATATTTCTGACGACGAAATTTTTCCACCGAGATTTGGCAAGATAATTGGCGCGGTAAAAGTCTGTCTTTCCTTTCCATTTTCCCCTTCCCTTTAATTCCGCCCACCCCCCTTCCCCTCGTTTCGTACGCGCATTTTGTAAAAAAAAAAGGGCAGCCGCTCTCGGGTCTTCCTACAGTCACCGATTCTTTTTTTGGACGTTTCTTGTCGCTCTCTGGAGAGCGAAATAGCCTCCGCGAAAACGGGTCTTTTTCGTCCCGCGCGACTGTCTTTGCCGCTTGGTCCTGGTGCCGCGTGAAGAGTTCCGCGAGTGACAGTCTTTGCCAAATATCCGGCCCAGTCGAGGTAAAGGAATGGGCCGCGCTCGCCACCCGTCCGCTCATCTCCACCAGTAGCGTCGCTCTCGCGCGGGGATCGGGATGAGGATCATCTACCGCGGAAGGGGATAAATGGGGCACAGTCGCCCGCAAAATACTCCGAGCATTCTTCTTTTCTTCTTATTTTTAAACATTAGCGAGAGTTAGTATCACGGATAAACTTGCCTCGCCTTGTCTCGCTGAAAGTGGGGGATTTTTTTACAGAGAGAATGATAGTTTTTTTCGTGGAAAGGCTGGATGCGATTGCAGCCTCCAAAATTTTGCACGTTTTAAAAATAAGAACGGAACCAAAAACCGCGTTATAAGGTTTGATATATTTCTTAGATTAAGATAAATTTATAAAGCGGAATTTGTTAAAATAATTAATAGCACGCATTGGCGACGTTAAATTAGAACAGAGCTGGAGCCAGAGATCCAAATAGTCCTGTGTTTTCTTATAATTCTGAAACGGTCCTATAACATCCTATAATTTTGAAATGGTCCCATAACATCCTATAATTTTGAAATGGTCCTATAACATCCTATAATTTTGAAATGGTCCTATAACATCCTATAATTTTGAAATGGTCCTATAACATCCTATAATTTTGAAATGGTCCTATAACATCCTATAATTTTGAAATGGTCCTATAACATCCTATAATTTTGAAATGGTCCTAGAAAGTTCTATAACTTTGAAAAGCTCCTAGAAAGTTCTATAATTTTGAAATGGTCCTAGAAAGTTCTATAATTTTGAAATAGTCCTAAAACATCCTTCTGAACTGGCCCTATAACATCCTATAATTTTCAAATGGTCCTATAACATCCTATATTTCTGAAATGGTCCTAAAACATCCTTCTGAACTAGTCCTATAAAATCCTATAATTTTCAAATGGTCCTAAAACATCCTAACTGGTCCTATAACATCCAATAATTTTCAAATTTTCCCAAAACATCCTTCTGAACTGGTCCTATAACATCCTATAATCTTCAAATGGTCCTAAAACATCCTTCTGAACTCAGTGAACCGCTCCTATATCATCGTATTTTTCTGAAATGGCCCTATAACATCCTTCTTAAATGATCCTGTATCATAATATAATTACATTTTTATAATATATTTCCAATATTGTTTCCTATATTTCCTGTGTTTTTATCCTATATTTAATAGAGTTTATCCTATATTCCCTGTGTTTTTCATCCTATATTTAGTATATATTTATCCTATATTAAATCGGTTTTAAGCTATAATTAATCTATTTTTATTCTATATTTCTAATCCTGTATGTCCAATATTTATTATCCTATATTTCCAATATTTATTATCCTATATTTCCAATATTTATAATCCTATATTTCCTATATTTCTTATCCTATATATCCTATATTTCTTATTCTATATTCCCTACATTTCTTCCCTACATTTCTTATCCTATATTTTTAACCTATGGTTAAAATCAATCTTAGAAAGTTCCAAAGAAATTACACTCAAACAATAGATTTATTTTCGCATTTTCTCGAGAATTCTGATCGTGGCGACCAAGCATTTTTTTCGTAGTTGCAAAGATTTTAAAGTTTCTGTTTTGGGATATTCGGTTTTGGTTTTTAAATGCATTTATATCTATTTAGGGAAAATCTATGTAGAAGGGATCCGCGGGTGTAATTGTTGAAATTTGCCCGTGGCGCGAGAGGGGGGGAAGAAAACCGTCACCAGCGTGCGCTTGTGGCAGCCTACTTCCAGGGGCTAGTAGGCCACACTTTGAAGCTCTCTGGCGCTCTTTTAACTCATCGAAGGAAAATAGGAAAAAACAGGCATACTTCTCAACTCACCCCTACAACTCCTTCAGATTTTTGGATAACCTTTTGAAGCACCCTGTATATTTTGAGGACTTTTGACTGGTAGCCGTGTTAGAACGTCGATGTGGTTTTAGTACGGGTTGCTTTTGCAATTTGGAGCGTTATCACGGGGCTTATAGCTGTCTACGCTTTTGATTTAAACTTTTAATAGAATGGCAGCCGGCGCGTAGGCTTCATCCTCATTCCCAACAGAGCAGGCGATAACCTCAGTCTGCCCCCATTACGACTGTACAGAGCTCGTCACCATTTTTGCCATTTAAGCACTCGTACATGACTGTTGTTTACCGCGCAATTACTATAATTCGTGTGTCTCTTACCTTTACGGGGGTCAACGTGGTTGTTCAAACGCCCTGTTTCTGACAGTTTTACGCCGAAAACAACACCGCTCGTTGTGATAGAGAAGTTAATTGACAGGTTAAGCTCGCGCTAGAAATCGCGTCAGGGTGGCCACACCCCCCTAGAAATCTTTGGGAAAAGTGGGGAAATTTAAAAATTGTTGTAAAGTGTAGGAAAAGTTAGGAAATTTATAAATTGTTGTAAAGTGTAGGAAAACTTAGGAAATTTAAAAATTGTTGAAAAGTGTAGGAAAAGTTAGGAAATTTAAAAATTGTTGAAAAGTGTAGGAAAACTTAGGAAATTTAAAAATTGTTGTAAAGTGTAGGAAAAGTTAGGAAATTTATAAATTGTTGTAAAGTGTAGGAAAAGTTAGGAAATTTAAAAATTGTTGAAAAGTGTAGGAAAACTTAGGAAATTTAAAAATTGTTGTAAAGTGTAGGAAAAGTTAGGAAATTTATAAATTGTTGAAAAGTGTAGGAAAAGTTAGGAAATTCAAAAATTGTTGTAAAGTGTAGGAAAAGTTAGGAAATTTAAAAATTGTTGTAAAGTGTAGGAAAAGTTAGGAAATTTATAAATTGTTGTAAAGTGTAGGAAAAGTTAGGAAATTTAAAAATTGTTGAAAAGTGTAGGAAAAGTTAGGAAATTCATAAATTGTTGTAAAGTGTAGGAAAAGTTAGGAAATTCATAAATTGTTGAAAAGTGTAGGAAAAGTTAGGAAATTTAAAAATTGTTGTAAAGTGTAGGAAAACTTAGGAAATTTAAAAAATTTTGTAAAGTGTAGGAAAAGTTAGGAAATTTATAAATTGTTGTAAAGTGTAGGAAAACTTAGGAAATTTAAAAATTGTTGAAAAGTGTAGGAAAACTTAGGAAATTTAAAAATTGTTGTAAAGTGTAGGAAAAGTTAGGAAATTTATAAATTGTTGAAAAGTGTAGGAAAAGTTAGGAAATTTAAAAATTGTTGAAAAGTGTAGGAAAAGTTAGGAAATTCAAAAATTGTTGTAAAGTGTAGGAAAAGTTAGGAAATTTAAAAATTGTTGTAAAGTGTAGGAAAAGTTAGGAAATTTATAAATTGTTGTAAAGTGTAGGAAAAGTTAGGAAATTTAAAAATTGTTGAAAAGTGTAGGAAAAGTTAGGAAATTCATAAATTGTTGTAAAGTGTAGGAAAAGTTAGGAAATTCATAAATTGTTGAAAAGTGTAGGAAAAGTTAGGAAATTTAAAAATTGTTGTAAAGTGTAGGAAAACTTAGGAAATTTAAAAAATTTTGTAAAGTGTAGGAAAAGTTAGGAAATTTATAAATTGTTGTAAAGTGTAGGAAAACTTAGGAAATTTAAAAATTGTTGAAAAGTGTAGGAAAAGTTAGGAAATTTAAAAATTGTTGAAAAGTGTAGGAAAACTTAGGAAATTTAAAAATTGTTGTAAAGTGTAGGAAAAGTTAGGAAATTTATAAATTGTTGTAAAGTGTAGGAAAAGTTAGGAAATTTAAAAATTGTTGAAAAGTGTAGGAAAACTTAGGAAATTTAAAAATTGTTGTAAAGTGTAGGAAAAGTTAGGAAATTTATAAATTGTTGAAAAGTGTAGGAAAAGTTAGGAAATTTAAAAATTGTTGAAAAGTGTAGGAAAAGTTAGGAAATTCAAAAATTGTTGTAAAGTGTAGGAAAAGTTAGGAAATTTAAAAATTGTTGTAAAGTGTAG
The DNA here is from genome assembly GCF_980474605.1 of Leiobunum rupestre. Classification (NCBI taxonomy): domain Eukaryota; kingdom Metazoa; phylum Arthropoda; class Arachnida; order Opiliones; family Sclerosomatidae; genus Leiobunum; species Leiobunum rupestre. The sequence goes on from NC_143390.1 coordinate 18,886,977, forward strand.
GAAAAGTTAGGAAATTTATAAATTGTTGTAAAGTGTAGGAAAAGTTAGGAAATTTAAAAATTGTTGAAAAGTGTAGGAAAAGTTAGGAAATTCATAAATTGTTGTAAAGTGTAGGAAAAGTTAGGAAATTCATAAATTGTTGAAAAGTGTAGGAAAAGTTAGGAAATTTATAAATTGTTGTAAAGTGTAGGAAAACTTAGGAAATTTAAAAATTGTTGAAAAGTGTAGGAAAAGTTAGGAAATTTAAAAATTGTTGAAAAGTGTAGGAAAACTTAGGAAATTTAAAAATTGTTGTAAAGTGTAGGAAAAGTTAGGAAATTTATAAATTGTTGTAAAGTGTAGGAAAAGTTAGGAAATTTAAAAATTGTTGAAAAGTGTAGGAAAAGTTAGGAAATTCATAAATTGTTGTAAAGTGTAGGAAAAGTTAGGAAATTCATAAATTGTTGAAAAGTGTAGGAAAAGTTAGGAAATTCAAAAATTGTTGTAAAGTGTAGGAAAAGTTAGGAAATTCATAAATTGTTGTAAAGTGTAGGAAAAGTTAGGAAATTCATAAATTGTTGAAAAGTGTAGGAAAAGTTAGGAAATTTATAAATTGTTGTAAAGTGTAGGAAAAGTTAGGAAATTTATAAATTCTTGTAAAGTGTAGGAAAAGTTAGGAAATTTAAAAGTTGTTCTAAAAGGTGGAGAAAAGTATGGAAATTTAAAAATGAGCCTAAAAGTCTTGGAAAAGTCGAGTATTTAAAAATGGGCCTAAAAGTTTTGTTGGGTATTTAAAAATGGGCCTAAAAGTCTTGTTAGGTATTTAAAAGTGGGCCTAAAAGTCTTGTTGGGTATTTAAAAATGGGCCTAAATGTCTTGTTGGGTATTTAAAAGTGGACCTAAAAGTCTTGTCGGGTGTATAAAAGTGGGCCTAAAAGTCCTGAAAAAGTCGGGAATTTAAAAGTTGGTCTAAAAATAAGGCGGAGAAAAGTATGGAAATTTAAAAATTAGCCTAAAAGTCTTGGAAAAGTCTGATATTTGAAATGGCCCTAAAAGTCTTGGAAAAGTCTGATATTTGAAATGGCCCTAAAAGTCTTGGAAAAGTCTGATATTTGCAATGGCCCTAAAAGTCTTGGAAAAGTCTGATATTTGAAATGGCCCTAAACGTCTTGGAAAAGTCTGATATTTGCAATGGCCCTAAAAGTCTTTTAAAAGTCTGATATTTGAAATGGCCCTAAAAGTCTTGGAATAGTGGGGGAATTTAAAAATGGGTGTAAAATCTGGGTAGAATCAGTAAAATCGTCAGTGAAAACTCTGGGGTTTTAATTTTGGTTATTTACTACGCATTGTAACCCGGACACCTGAATTAATGACTTTAAAAGTCGCTTGATGCCTTAGGCCTAAGATAGTGCCTTGGGTATTAGCCTAGCTGATTATTATATTATTATTATATAGTTTGAAAATTGTAAATAGTCCGGAAAATATGAGCTATGAATATACTGATCAAGTTATGAAGATTGTCTCCCCGTTAAAGATGCCCCCGCCCTAGAAAAATGTCCGCAGGCGGCAAAGTCAGAGAAATTTAATCTAAAAAAAAACTGGGACAAATCGAGTTGCTGTTTACCGTACGCGTTTTCTAGCGTGGGCCTAACCCGTCTAATAGCCGTGATATTTGTTTTATATTTTGAATCCACGAATAAATTTCCCGGTATTTTAATTAAACAGTATTAACTTGCGAATACCGGTCGTCGAATCAATAGATATTTGCTTTAAATTATGCAGAGATTCACGGCGTACCTACATTTGATTGATTTGATAATACAAACTCGGACGGGATCAAGGATGGGGGAAGGGGAGAGGGAGCTGGAAGTCATCTTACACGTATAGAATGCGATTTCGGATTCCCGGACCACGACGGGGTGGGCCCCAATCCGATTTCGGTTTCCATGGTTACCACTCTCCGCATCCTCCCTCTTCCGAGTCCCCAGAGGCGCCCGCCCCCTTCGCCGGAGAGGAATGTGGGCCATCGCGTCCATCATCCTTCCGAAATGGCTCACTATTAAAATTTGTTTCGCTCAAAAAGAACAAGTGACAAAATCGGGCGTCAACCGTTGAACGCGACAACTTTTACAGCCACAGCTATTAAATTTTATGGTCGCCGAGTAAGGAGGAAAAGTATTCTAATAACTCCAAACAATATCAACCAATTTAAAATTGCTTAGGGTATAGTCGTGGTGAACCGAAAATGGTCGTTAAATTGAAGGCGGGGAATGGGTGAAGTTTATAAGTCGCGTAGTGCCTCGTAATGAAGTATCTCGAAGTTTCTATCGGTTAATTCGGGGCTACATTTCCTTCTTATTTTTTGCCTTTAAAGAACGCGTGAGCAGTGGCTTTTAACACGCACGCTTACGATAGTATCTTTATACACCAGGAACCTATTTAGGTTACTAAGAATTTAAGAGTGTACCCGTTTACGGAATCGAAAAATACTGGCTAGCAGGGCTGTCTTAAGACCTTTTGGGGCCCTGGGCTAAATTATTTCTTAAGACCTTTGCGATCCCCAACGGTATGCCCGTTGTCTAAATTCAACTACACAATAATCAAACCAAAGCTTTTAATTTCAAAAGTAAAACATAGTCCTACTGAAAATAAGATTTTTACTGACAGCGTCGACTGACAGTGACTCGCTGTTAGGTTTTAGAAATTGTTGGTACCGTATGATACGCGATGTGGCGATGAGTCAAATTACTTTAGACGTAACTAAAAGATACATAATATTAAATGAGTATAAATAATATTTAATTAACTAATCCCTTATCCCTAGAGTATGGATGGCCTTTACGGGGCCCCCAACTGGCTGGAGGCCCTGGGTTGTAGCCCACTTAGCCCACGCCTTAAGACGGCCCTGCTGGATAGATCTGACTAAAAATGCTATTTTGAAAATGTTACCGTAACGAAATTAGGGACTACCAACTTATTTCGCTATTTCAAATAAAAAAATCGTTGAATTCGGCTTTTATTAAAGTTACTCGAATCTAAATTAATGGTTAAATTTAACTTTCCCGTGCGGATGTTGATTGGAAAAATAAAAGAAAACGTAGTTACGACCGAATGCGTTGTGGAATTGGGATAATGGATTATTTACCTACACGTGCTCACGCTAGGGGGCGTACCTTCTCGGTAACCTAAATACGTTCTTGGTATCCGTGTATTTTCCTCGCTCCCTCCTTCGTCCTTGCATTATAGATTTGTTGAAACGGTGAAAAATGAAGGGCTTGAATTTCGTGCTTACAGCGCGTCTCTGTTGCGCGAATCCATATTATGGCCCCGGATTTGCTTAATGATGTTCTACAAGCGAAGTTTAACAGGTCCGCCCTGTATCGCGCTCCATTTCAGCCCGTCCAACGGACTTTTTATTAATCTACTGCTTTATAACCCGCGTTATTTAGACTTTTAAATAGTGTTGTAAGTCGGAAAATGATAGAGGTATTTTTTTTTTCATTCCATGATTAGTCTAATATATTGTTTGCAAATTTAAATAAAGCGGCATTTTCGCCTCATTTTTTCGAATCTAAAAGTAAAACTAAACCTCTAGACTAGTTTAAACTGATTAACAATGTAACACTATTAATGTTTTGTAGTATGTTTGCTGTTATTAGACATTTTATATCGATTAAAAGTTAAAAACATTTGCGGAAAACATTTTCCGCATTTTATTTTTCCGGAAAATTTCTTTTTTTTTGCCTATATTTGAAGGCATACATTCGGGTTTTCAAGTTTCCACAAGTAAAATCTATTTTCAATCCTAAAATGTAAGAATAGTTTCAATATTTTGAAAAACATTTCGTTTTTTAAAGAAAAATATGAAATCTAAATATCTAAATTTTTTTGCCTAGATTTGAGCGCATACATTCAAGTTTTCTTGATTCCACGAGTAAAATATATTTTCTCGGAAGTGCGTAGGTTATTTTTTGGAGCGCTTCCTAGAAAGGACTCGTTTTTAATTTAAAGTGCAAACACTTGATATTGATAAGCGTCTAGTCCAAAGATTGCGCATTTCTTCAGTCGTGTTATAACTCTTGTTCTTTTCGTGCTGGAGTCGGTTTATGGGACATGTTGTCTTGTAACTTCTGAAATAAGATTAGATGCGGATCGAAGACGTACTCGAAAGTAATTGATAATCGCACCCTCTAAAAATATATTGGTAACAACGTCAATGCCCTAAGCCTGAATCACACCCTTATCATAATTAGCCGCGCAATCACCTCCTACACGACAATCTTATCCAAAGAATTCCAAAAATTGAAATTGACAATTCAGAATCTATTGGCAAAAGAGGTTACATTAAAAATCTGTACGAAATAGTGATGTTAAAGTTTATCATGAATATTCTCTGATTACCACAAAAAAACTAAATTTGCCTTCCTTAATTCTACTAATTCCCACAAAATATAACTTTTTCTACCTTTATTCTAGGAATTCCCACAAAATATAACTTTTTCTACCTTCATTCTAGGAATTCCCACAAAATATAATTTTTTCTACCTTCATTCTAGGAATTCCCACAAAATATAATTTTTTCTACTTTCATTCTAGGAATTCCCACAAAAATAAAAAAAATCTACCTTCATTCTACTAATTCTCACAAAAATATAACTTTTTCTACCATCATTCTACTAATTCTCACAAGAATATAACTTTTTCTACTTTCATTCTATAGAATTCCCAAAAAATATAACTTTTTCTACCTTCATTCTAGGAATTCCCAAAAAAAATAACTTTTTCTACCTTCATTCTAGGAATTCCCAAAAAATATAACTTTTTCTACCTTCATTCTAGGAATTCCCAAAATATATAACTTTTTCTACCTTCATTCTAGGAATTCCCAAAAAATATAACTTTTTCTACCTTCATTCTAGGAATTCCCAAAAAAATATAACTTTTTCTACCTTCATTCTAGGAATTCCCAAAAAATATAACTTTTTGTACCTTCATTCTAGGAATTCCCAAAAAAATATAACTTTTTCTACCTTCATTCTAGGAATTCCCAAAAAAATATAACTTTTTCTACCTTCATTCTAGGAATTCCCAAAATATATAACTTTTCGTACCTTCATTCTAGGAATTCCCAAAAAATATAACTTTTTCTACCTTCATTCTAGGAATTCCCAAAAAAATATAACTTTTTCTACTTTCATTCTATAGAATTCCCAAAAAATATAACTTTTTGTACCTTCATTCTAGGAATTCCCAAAAAATATAACTTTTTGTACCTTCATTCTAGGAATTCCCAAAAAAATATAACTTTTTCTACCTTCATTCTAGGAATTCCCAAAAAAATATAACTTTTTCTACCTTCATTCTAGGAATTCCCAAAATATATAACTTTTTCTACCTTCATTCTAGGAATTCCCAAAAAATATAACTTTTTCTACCTTCATTCTAGGAATTCCCAAAAAAATATAACTTTTTCTACCTTCATTCTAGGAATTCCCAAAATATATAACTTTTTGTACCTTCATTCTAGGAATTCCCAAAATATATAACTTTTTCTACCTTCATTCTAGGAATTCCCAAAAAATATAACTTTTTCTACCTTCATTCTAGGAATTCCCAAAAAAATATAACTTTTTCTACCTTCATTCTAGGAATTCCCAAAATATATAACTTTTTGTACCTTCATTCTAGGAATTCCCAAAAAAATATAACTTTTTCTACCTTCATTCTAGGAATTCCCAAAATATATAACTTTTTCTACCTTCATTCTAGGAATTCCCAAAAAATATAACTTTTTCTACCTTCATTCTAGGAATTCCCAAAATATATAACTTTTTGTACCTTCATTCTAGGAATTCCCAAAAAAATATAACTTTTTGTACCTTCATTCTAGGAATTCCCAAAATATATAACTTTTTCTACCTTCATTCTAGGAATTCCCAAAAAATATAACTTTTTCTACCTTCATTCTAGGAATTCCCAAAAAAATATAACTTTTTCTACCTTCATTCTAGGAATTCCCAAAAAATATAACTTTTTCTACCTTCATTCTAGGAATTCCCAAAATATATAACTTTTTGTACCTTCATTCTAGGAATTCCCAAAAAAATATAACTTTTTGCACCTTCATTCTAGGAACTCCCACAAAAATATAACTTTTTCTACTTTCATTCTGGGAATTTCATTTTGAAGGGAATACAAACTATTATTTTTATTCCTGTCAATAGGTAAACAGAAATAGGAGTAATCGGCGTAATAAGTCGGTTTTTCGATTGGAACTCTACCACCTTTAAATTGCCTCTCAGCGGATTCTAAATTCGATCTTCCCAAAATTTCTGTAAAGCTTTCTTGATGAATCTGTTTAAATCAGTAAATTAGATTTTTCGTTTGAAAGCGGTGCGCAGTGGATTAAGTCAGTTCTCCGTATTTTGGTATTGCGAGAGATACGAAATTTGACGTGTCAATGGAATAAAAATATTTCGTTTCGGAGTCTGTTTTACAAAGCCTGAAATATTGGATTTAATCTCTGCTATAGCAATAAAGAATACTTTAAAGTGCGCCTTAGAGGCAATTAAAGTAGCTAGCTGACTTGGGCCCGAGATGGTGCCTTGGGTATTAGCCTAGCTTATTATTATTTTTATATCAATTTTCATAGATTTCTAAGGAGTTTTTAACTTCACTATTGACGATAATGGGATATGCTTATACATGATTAAAGGGATAAAACGTAACCTTCTGCCTGGAGCTAAAAAAGTTCAAGATTTTTCTAATACCAACTCAAAATTGGAAGAAGTACAAGGAATATCCAGGGAAAAGGTTTTGTTCTGTCCATTATCTGGAAAATCACTGGCAATCATGCAATAACTATTTTGAATAAAATTCCAAGAAATAGTAAATTCGCGTTTTTGACCTTTAAAAAAATGGTTTTTCGGAGCTCAAGTTTCTGCCCCCTCCTGAAAAATCCTGAAATAACGTCCCTGGTGGTACGAAAGGATGATGATAGCGCAGTTTTAGAGATTAGTGAATTAGGTATCACCATAAGTAACATAATAAACATAAGTATGACACTTCCTATTCACCCAATGCATTTTTTTAATGATAGTCTGTCTCGCCAATGACAACGTAAACCATTACGTACCGACGGACCAGCCAAGGCCTATTAAAAATTGAAATGCTTTCCAAAGTATAAATAACGCTTACTTTTGGAAAATAATGATGAAATATTGAATCGGAAAATAAAATAACTATTATAAACACTGGCTCCATTTCAGAAGTTAGTTTTTTTTAGAATTTCAAACCTAAACGCGTGTATACGCTCGTATTTCCAACTAACCATCTCGGAGATAAGGTTTTTTGATGTCTTGACGTCAAACGCGTCGGTGTTTACAGTTTAGCTGGTGGAGTAGTTAAAATTATACAAATGTAGCTTTAATCAACAATTCTACTGGTTTGGTCAAAGGCCTATCATTTTATTGGAATACCTCAGCTACTGTCATGGCCGTTTTCGCTTTTTTAATAAAAGACTGATCGTTGCAACAACAAAGAATATTGTCGTCAACAGTTTCGTCATTTACCAATTAACTCATTAATTATTGAAAATAATATTTTCCGCTTCCACTGATTTTATGGACCCGTAAGAAAAACCGCTTTTCCCCAGATTTGCGTTACTGAACGTACCGGCCTTGTCTATAGCATAGGTCATGGTGATTAAATCACATAGGCTACGGCCGGTAGTGGCTGCATCGCAGCTCCATATTACAGCGTTTAAAGAATAAAACTAAATATAGGACTAGATATAAATCTCAATATTTATATTACATTATTTTAAAATCGAAATACTAGTTAACCTATATCTATTTGGTAATTTTCTCAAATAAAACTATTAACTATATAAAATTACATTTAAAATAAAGATTTCCTTAAAGGAGAACTGTCACCAAAAGCAAAATTTACGAGGTTTTTTTACTGAAAGATATATTAATAATTATGTCCCTGAAATTTTATAGTTATTGGAAAAGTATTTAAAAAGTTACGCTACTTTTTCCGCAACCTACATCAAACGGCTTCAAAAATTTCAGAAATCGCGGTCGAACATACGTGCCGCGCCAAAAGAATGTAGCGGAAAAATTTTGAGAAAGGGTGGCGTGTAAGGTATGTTAAAAACACGATTAACTACAATCTACCAATATAACTAGGTTAAAAAGCCAAGGAGAATGTCGTAGCAGACGACAGTTCCGACCGAAAAACGATAAAACCTGAGAAAAAATATTTTGTTCAAGAGATGGCGCTGCAGGTAGGTTCAACCAAGCGGTTCTGAGATTCTCGAGTCGGGGGGGATAAAACACGAAATTTGGTTACTTAATATAAATCAAATACTGGAAATATTAACATGAAATTTTTTGTATAACCATTTTCGGACGTCCTCTATCCATTTAAATGGTTTTTAACCAATTTTAGGGTGGTGACAGTAAAATGAAAAATATATGAAAATGAAAAATATATGAAAATGAAATCGCGTTGAAAGACGTAGGTTTTTAGGGAACCAATTGTATACCGGGTCAATTTCATTTTATTTAGGGTAAGGTGCTTACTCTTCGAACTTGAGAGGGATGTGAAGCAACGCTAAAAATCGTCTCAACATAATCATTATTCGTAATATTTTTTGTATAAATAAATACATTCTTAGCTTTGGAATGTATATAAGATAAAATATTTGGAACATTTTTGTTCCAACGAAAAATGTGCGGCTTTCAAATTCGACGTGGAAATATTTTTCTTCTAAAGCCTAAACTTGAAGGACGACTGTCCTGAATGACAATAAGGAGATAAAGGCGGCCTGCTGACTGGGGCTCTTTGCACGAACAATTTAGAATCGGCGCGGTGGCAGGCATAGATTTGCATAATTTCGGTGACGGGATATCTTGGTTTCTCTGACTTTGTCCCTCTGGCTGCAGCCGTTTAACATATCCGCACGCCACCGCGTATTTCGAAGATTTCCTTTATTTCACTCGCACGTGCTTAGAAGGAAAATATCACTAAAGGCGACAGATAACCCCAATTTTAACTTCACCGTGAAAGAAGAAAGTTACCTTCATAATAAGAATAGGAGTTTATTGCCCAGGAAATACTTATTGGACCCTGTGTCTTGTGCAATAATACAATTAAATTAAAAACAATAAATTCAAAAACTGAATGATTTTTTTCAAAGATATTCGCTTAACAATTAAGATAAACAATTAAATTTGAAAGTTTGCATTTCAATTTTAGATAAACAATCAAATTTCAGGAATTATATATAAATTTAAGAATAATTAAATTATAAATATTTAGATATTTACTTTGTCTGGGTAATTTTTTTAACTTCTATTTTCTTAGTTACGCTTAATTTTTGTATTTTAAAAATAAATAACAATATTTTGGGGTGCGCGAATAGTTTTCATGCGCGTGCTTAGGATATTTTAACCCTTTAACCATTTAAAGGTAAATGGTTAAAGAGAATATAACCTCAAGTCGTTTTTTACGTTTTTTATGCTTTTTTATGTAAGCAATTTTGGCGGGAAGTCACTAAAGGTGTAAAGTTTGATTTTACCCCTTTTGTTTGCTTTAAATATTACCTTTGTTGCATTTTCTTGTCTTCGAAAGCATTCAAAACTCATCCTTGCTCACTATTTTCTTTCTTAATTAATTAATTAAACAAGTTAAGCACTCGATAAGAGGGCGTTGCATATTAAACGGTCTGTGCACCATAAAGCTACCTCTACAATTCTTTAGAGGTCGGCGTTCGATTAACTTTTATCAATGGATAAAATAAGTTCGGCGATATTTAAATAACCAATATTTGAATAATAATTGTAAAATGTTTAAATAATCGAAAGTGGATAAGCCTATTATTTAAACAAAACAAACAGTTATTTAAATAAATACCATTTTAATTCAAATAAATGCTTGGTTGCGTAAAAAACATAATTAAATAAGTTAAAATTATATTCTTTTTACCAACTTTTGTTAAATAAATCGGAAATTTTGTGGATAATGAATAAACAATTCCGAGCACTATAATTCTTCACGTTCCCCTATATTCGTTTTCTAGCACTGTTTATTTTCTACCATAATTACTTTTGAACTAATTGGTCCCTAAATAGAGATAAAGACATTCTTAGTTTAACATAACGTTTCTTCTAATAAATTTTAATACTAAAAATAAATATAAATTAAAAGGAGTAGAAACTTAATCGAAAAATCGTCCTCTAACACGCGCTACGACTTATTTTAACGTAACTAGCGCCAATAATCCCTAGTTCCTCCTTGTCTTGATTATCTGTATTAGACGCGGTCCGTCTTCGATGACTCGAAAGTTTTCGGTTTCTCAGATGCGTTGTTAGCTTTCTCCGTTTTCGAAAATTCTTATAAAGTTAGACGACTTGAAATGGAAAATCACGTATCTCAAAAACCAAAATTTAAGTAAAAAATAATTGAAGATTTGAAAAATAGTATCATGCAATGTTTTTTAAAATGGGAAAAAGTTAATGTTTACCCTCTGGTTTGTTTATTTTTATTTTTATTTTAGACCATGAAATGAAGTTAATATATATATATTGCATTATAATTAAGTTGTCCAGCGAATTGAAGACTGGTTTTCAATATGGCGTTGACGCAAAAATATGGGATTAGGCCTAATGCTTGGTTCCCATTAGGGTGCGCGTCATATTGTTTGCGCGCTTGAGAACGATTGTAGGTCCCAAAGTTGAATGACGTGCTAGGAGAAACAAAGGCTTACGGTGATTTTTTTGCGTCGAAGCTCTATTGAAAACCAGCTTTCATTCCAAATAATCAAAATTGCCATTTTCCACGTAGTTACATATGAAGTCAATGTATTTTCAAAACTGCTTATGCTAAAATGATTTCAAAGGCAGCATTTTAAAGTTAAATACTTACCACCTATAATATTGAAGGTTTAATAAGGGGGTGTAAATTTAGATTTTGCCTCTTTTTCCCATTTATCTTATCATAATTTAACGCAGAAATAGCTCATTTTAAATCTAAAGCTTAAAGAATAACAAGTGTTAGTTTTTTGGGTGTTCTAAAATGTCAATGTTTGGGCACTATTTTACTTAATTGGAAAAACTTTGACTGTTCAAAGCTTCCACGAATTGAAGATTCTAGTTAAGATAAAAATCTTTTTACTGCATCGGTTTTGTTTCCCATACCTAATAAAAATTTACTGGCTCCAAAAGCTAAATAGCTAAAGCAGTAGCTTAAGTGTTCCCACGAAACTATTCCTTTGAATTCTATAGATAATTAAATACAAATACGCTAAACTTTAAGAAATGTGGTAATTATAATTATGTTTCAGACGTAATTTAATTTTTATTTTTCATTTAGCTCACTTAAGTATGGTGATTTAAATTTGAGGATTTTTTCAATTTTACCGCACCTCAGTCCTCCCGAGAAAGTTATTAAAAGTATTTATAGTTCCTTCTTAAGAATGCAAATTTAAATGATGTAATAACAAAGACATAAAATTAAATTTTCCACCCCTCCCCCAAATTTAAGCGTTTAACTTTAAAATTAAAAATTACGATGGCCCTAAGTAGTTTTAATAAAGGTGTGAATTTAGACCCCCGGGGATCAGAAGACAGTCATTTTAGAAGTGTTATTGAAACCTTGATTGGAAGACTTTTAGACCAAAGGGAATAAAAATACCAGTTTGAGTCCGTCGCACGCCCCTGACAAAGGAGTTGACATCCTCTAAAATACCCGCAAATGTGAATTCTTTCTTGATTTCGTTACTTTTGTTCCTATTTTAACAAGTAAGAATAAATTTAATTAACGGGTATCAGATGGACTGAAAGGAACCGGAAAGAATATCTACGTAAATGAAATCAAAGAGAAAGATCTATCGAGGCCGTTTGCCCAGGATTAATCAAGTTGGCCGTTCCTCCGTATTGAGCGATGGCTCGCCCTATTAGTCTCTTTCAGCCTCTCCATCATTCCGGCGGATCGAGGAAAGGACGCCAGCCTCTTCATCCCGATCCTCTCGCCTATAAACACCAATGAAATAAATCAATCGAATTTATCCGAATTCCCTTTTTCCGGTTCCTTCCTTTAGAGCCAATAAATCGGACTGGTTACTGGCTTTACAATGGGGGAAGATTTCAATTCCATCCTAAAGAATAGAGCTCCCAAGCTCCGTCTATTACCCGAAACACCGAACTTTTACCTGACAGTTTATCGTAGGATGGCCCGGTTTTATCCTAGCATTGGTTCGCCGCCTTTGTATAAAGTGTCTGGTTACCGCGTGTACCGTCAAAATGGGTGTCCCATCTTCACTTTGCACTAGCCATTCTACGATAGGGTGTAATTCGGCCACTTTGTTCCGTTAGAAGTGGGAAAGTAGAGCGTTTATAGCCCGTCGATGGAAACGTTCTCCGCTAGCCTAGTTTTTTACTCTTTTTTTTTCGTGAGTTTTTTTGCTTTACTTTTCCGCGCTAAGCCACGCCAACTTTAAAAGCCCCGTAAAGTGGCCCTCCCAGCGTGAAACTTTAACGGGGGGAGGGTGCTTGGGATGGACATCGTTTTATTTCGTTGTGTGTTTGGGATTAGAATGTGCTGGGCCGTTGTAAAACTTTTTATATTTCTACTTAAACGAATAAAACGCTCCTATTTGGCCCGATTCGAGAAAGTATTCTCAGTTTGTTTTTTTCGAAGCTTTTTCTTACTCTTTTCCAACTACGATTCAATTCTAAGTTTACGTAAGCGCCGTACTTAGTATTTCCTTAAATTGTTGAAGCTTTTATATTGATATTATATCGGTAAATGTTACTTTGATCATTAATATATCATTTAATTAATTTTATGACGCGAGTCCCTGGTAGTCTTCTCCTCCCAGTACACCGACGCTCTGCGCTTAGAACACTTCTACAGGCGTTTTTAGACCAAAATAGTCTTAATACATAAAAAAGGAGGGTAACAAAATTAAATTTTAGAATTCTGTTTTTGGGATCCATCCGCTGTCATCCTAAATGGCCCTAACCACATTACCGCCTTAGATTTTTTCGGTTACATTTTTATCGCTTCATATTTCATAGAAATTACCCAGGTTTTTTGCACGAAATAAGTAATCATTTCTCTCGTGGTTTTTTTTTGGACCAGTAAATCTTCGACTTTGAATGTAGTGTAAATGTCCATTCGTTTTTCCCCCACTTCGTCTAGGAAGAAGCCCTTTCCGCTGGTACGGGTGAAGACCAAGCCGGGAGGGGGAGGGGGGGGGGCAAAAGCTAGGGCAGACAAAAGCCTCTTTCTCATTAGTTTTTCCTCGCCTCTGGCTTTGGAAAGGATTTTCAAAAGTTTTTAGAAGCGGCCTTACCTGATATTCTAGCCGTAGCTTAGGAAGAAGGTTGAGTCTGCATTTCGAAGAATTTCGAAGTATGAGTACGTCGCGCGTAGCTTCTTAATGGAAACGGCAACGTATTTTCTATATGTATATGGGAGCCTTCCTAATTGAATTCTTCCTCAACTTAAGCTCTCCGCCAAAGCGCGAGCGCACGGGGGGAGGCCAAGAAGAATTGAGGGGAGGTTGGGAGGGATGGGTCCTCAAAAACAAGCGAAACTCCTCTTTCTCTCTTCTAATAATATACTCATTACAAGTTCTAGTCTCGAAATTTCTCTCTCTCTTTCGAGGTCTTTTTTTTGAGGGGTAAAAATAAAAATTGCTTACGTCCTTAAAGAAAACAGCCCTTTCTCCGGGCACCTCCATACTTTACTTTTACCTTTTTTTTACTTCCCGTTTTCGTTGGTTATTAAATAATAGTATGGCAACTTAAAAATAAGAGTAATTTGCTCTTTTAGTGATCTATGATAACAGTAGTGTATGTGATAAAATCATTGTAAAAGACGGTTCAGTGCACTGTCATACCATTTTATTCTAATTTTTCATGAAAAAATGTTTGCAAGAGCATATCCGAATATGTTTCTTTTCATTTTACTTGATACATATTTTATATCACAAATTTAATATCGTTGTTTAATTTGTTTACACTCGTAAACCCCGTCTTAAAAAAGGTATGATCTAGCTTCGGAAGTCTGGCGTACATGGCGCGGTCAATCAAATACAATATTATATTTTTTTCTAATACCGGTATCGGCCAATATTGGCTTCGTTTAAGCAGATATTGGCCGATACCGATATTAGAAAAATAGGCCCTAATAATAATATATATATAAAATAAAAAAATATTATTTTCGTATGGACCTATTTTCAATAATGATATCAGACAATAGACCTAACTGACAATGAGAGTACCATATTATCCTCCTTGGTTGTGGTGTATTTCGTCTTGGACGTATTTAAATATTAGCGAATAAGTAGATTAGTCCATTAAGAAAAGGGATAAAAAAGCTAAACGTATTTAGACCCAGGAGGCTCTGTGCTGAGCTGAGCTTTGATTGGGCAATTTTTGGTAATTTTCATACAATAATACTGATTATGATTTTGTTACTTATGATATACTATATTATGATAATTTATTAAATTAGATTTTAAAAAAATTTAAGATTAAGTTTAAGTGTCATTTAAAAAAACCTAGAATTATTGAACTTCTCGGTGGAAGTAAATGAAAAATAGGTTAAGTTAAAAGGAACCACCTATGGACTGCATTGTAAAGGATGATTAAATTGGCGAATAAGTAGATAAGTCCATAATGAAAAGGGATAATAAAGCTAAACCCTAAACAACTTAGAAGAAATTTAAAAACTTACTAATAGCTCATACCGATAGGTCTTCGAGCAAACAAAAACGCGAAACTCGGACCAAATAGATCTTCGAGTGAATAATTAAATTAAATTATTTATTATTATTTTTATTGTTATTATTTATTATCCCTTTTCATTATGGACTTATCTACTTATTCGCCAATTTTAAAAATAGGTTAAAATGCGCTTCTAGTTACGCAGTGGTGATACTAATCACTGCAGCCTTTGTACTTTTTTCAACAACCTGAGATATGATACAGACGGTATCCACCCTCCAAATATGTTTTATCACAAGTATATAATACGTATCTTAGAGATAAGTATAACTGTATTAATCTTCCTGTAATTGAAAACGTCTTTCGAATTGACGTGTTTCTATTTTTATATCCTAGATGGATACTATAACTCTCGTAGAAGATATCTGATATATTTCTGGTTTGACGTATTTTTCTCTAAGCATGCCCGCTTATAATCTAATCATCCGCAAGTGTCGGCCACCTTGGTCACGTCTGGAGAGAAATGACTAAAAAGCGGAGAGTGACTTGATATACCGTATAGCTAGGTGTCGCGGCGTATAAGAATATTGTAATTTAAGCGCTGCTTGTGACAGCTATTAGTCCTTCCCGCTGCTGGCCTCATATTAAAAGTACGCTCGGAGCGGAATATAGTCCCAGCTGCCGCTGACGAATATTGTCCCCTTCTCGGCACAGTGAACTTTTCCCAACAGCATCCCGAGCCCAAGAATAATAATCATCATTTGAAATATCTCTACAAATGCGGCAATTATTTTTCGCTAGATTAATCACTTTGAAGCTCGTAGCGGCGTTAAAGTTTTTGTCACCTCTCAAGCGCGAATATTATCCCCGAGGGGAGGAGTTCAAAGTGGAACCCAAAATTGCGGAACTTTAATTAGAATATTGCGCTCGATCAATCACTATTATACAATATACTGATTTTTAAACGAGCTACACTCTTAAAAAAAGGGTGTATTTTCAAACCTGTAAGCGTTTTTTCTTGTCCCATATTTAACACCTTAACAGGTTTATAAAGGATGTTATTCTACACCTTAAAAAGCAGTTTTCCTGCTAGGGTGTTTATTTACACTGTTTGGGGTGCTTATGTCCTCCGTTTTGGTTCCTTTGTTAACAGTTTGTGGTAAAAAACTATTCTCTTCAGGGTTATTATCTACTCCCTCTTTGGTACAAGACCACTCCTTTTAGGGTTCCAAACGACTCCCTTCAGGGTGTTACACTACCCCCTTCAGGGTTCTACAATACTCCCTTAAGGGTTCTATAATACTCCCTTTAAAGTTTTTAACTACTCCCTTTAAAGTTTTTAACTACTCCCTTTAAGGTTCTAGACTACTGCAGTAAGGGTGCTACAATACTCCCTTTAAAGTGTTAAAATACTCCTTTTAGGGTACTAAACTACTGCCTTAAGGGAGCTACACCCTTACGAGGTGTTAAATCACTCAATTTACGGGGTAATATAACACCCTTTATACACCTTTTCAAGTTGTTAATTTGGGACAATAAAAATCCCTTTAGGGCGTTTAAATTAACATTAAAGAGTGTTTTTTTTACAGATATTACACCTTTAATATACCATTAAAACACCCTTTTTTAACAGTGTAGAAATAGTGTGGGGTCAATAACCAATTTTATTTCCAAATTAGCAAGGTCGCGTTTACAAAGTCTTCTAACCCAGCCGAAATGTAGCATTTTTTTTTAAATAACTGTAATAAAACATACCTTTAGAATCCGGGTCCTTTGAAAGGGCAGGCCCTAGGCAAATTCCTCAATTGTATAGTTAGTAACGTGGCTTTGCGATTACCAGCGATAATTTTAAAAGTCGCTAGATGACTCGGGCCTAAGGTGGTGCCTTGGGTATTAGCCTAGCTGATTATTATTATTTATTATTACAGGTCATAATTCAAGTTTTGTTCTGAAAAATTAAGATGTTTCAGTTAAGTCGATAAAACTCAACAAAGTTGTCGACGTTCAAAATTTTCTGAATTACATAAATTGTAAAAATTTGTTTTTATTCACAATGTTAAAATTAAAGATCGGTTCTTGTATCCGAATTTGGTACCAATATGAAACTTACATTAAAGGAAAATTCTCATAAAAACCCTCTAATATTTCCAATTTAAAAGATGCCCATTTTGAAGGTCGAAATCATTATTTTCAAGGTCGAAATAGCAAATATATTTTAAATTTTTAATTTTTAGTATATTTTCGATACAGACGTTTTGAAGATCTAGATCACCATTTTCAAGGTTAAAATTGTCATTTGTGATCGGCTCGAGTGATGATAGAGCAACCACACCCTCACATACCGTTTTGTCTAAATGTAGATTATAAACGTTTCCTACAAATACTTATCCTATTGGAGAAACACATATATTAAAGATAATGTGTCTGTATCAATATCGATCCATCTCGCGAATACGATTAGAAGGCGCCTTTGACCATAAATATTCGACACACATTGCGATTGAATAATAAATAATTTCCCCCCATTGCTGTTGTCTAGTCGAAAAGCGCCACTAAACCATAAATAATTGTTCAATAGGCGAAACTATAAAGTCTAGGGGGCTGAAAAGATGGTAGTCACGTGACTTGGTCGAGAACCGCAGCGCTATCTATCCTAAGAAATACGAACTATTTTTCATTTTATTTTGCTAATGGCGGTTTTAAATTTGATCGATTCATCTAATTTATCTAATTATTATTATTATTTAAAACATCTTCTAATAGAAAGGTGTCAGTTAATTAGCTGTCTGCAGGATTTGGAAGGAATATTTTTTTTATCTACCGTCGCACGGCCAACTATGCAAACGAGTTACCGAATCGAAGTTGGCTGTGAAATGGTAGTCACGTGATATTGTTTTCCCATTTTAATAATTTGGTTAAGACCAAATTTACTTTATAGTATCGCCTAATGCTTTGTTTAGGAACGAATCCAACAGTAATCGCCTTCGTTGGCTGTGGCTGTGGGTGTTGTTGTTGTTGTTGTTGTTTAAAAAAGAGCTCGCTATCTCGGAGAAGCTGGATCCATTCCTCGCTTTTGGCCATCCATCAGACTTCAGCGAGTCACTCCGTCGTTACAGCCGGTTATATCGATATTGTATTTGTCGGGCTCGTCATCTGTCCCTGACTCCCAGGCGACGACACACCCCACCAACGGAAAAGATGTCGACGGGGGGATGCCACAAATTGACCCCATTTCTTTTTCTTCTTTCCGATCTCCTTTCTTTTTCATCGGTTCAATTTACAGAATTTTTTCTTCAAATTGTCTCGTTCATTTAAGACGCGTTACTCCCCTGTAAAGCACGCTGTCTCTCTTAAGCCTTTTTTTGGGATTAAGACTCTTTCTAAATTGGATGAAGAGAAGTGACTTTACACCGAGACGTGTTTTTCTGTCGCTTAAACATTTCAACTAGTTGAGTACTTTATTTGGCTAATTAATTCTATCCCATTTACGATTTCGTTCACAATTTTTTAGGTAGACTTCAGATTAAACCATTTACGTGCTCTAGACGTCATTAGTGTTTTTAAGTCGCGTATTTTTCTCGATAGAGGCGCTTACCTGTTTAGGATTTTATTTCTAGTGGAGTTCAAACTTTGCAGCCCCTTGAGACCGAAAAGTAACTTACGGGGGACTTATGAGCCCGCAAAAGCAAAAATTCCTAAATACTGCCTCGATGACGTCAAATCTACGTCACTCAATAAATAGCTATCGATAATTATTTTATTTATTTCGACGATCTGACACACTTATGGAATGCACTTATAGCACCAAATCATCGGCAAGATTCCATTAATGGGCTCTCAGAGAAGGATCAGTAGCGGATTAACTACAACCGAGCTTTAGTTAGGGCTCCCTGGTACCCCCTCCCCCCCATCTCGACTATACGCCAGCCCCCCGGTATAATCCTACTTAGCCTAATGGTTACTACGCCTCTGTATCGGATATTGTTAAACGATAATTACTTAGCCAGGCGAGCCTCGAGGTAAATGTTTGTAGCAATGAGAATCTTGTCCCTGTACTAAAAAAGATACTTTAGATTCCTACTTCCTTATATTAAATAGTTAAAATAGTTAAAATAGTTAAAATAGTTAAAATAGTTAAATAGTTAAATATTTAAATAGTTCAATTAGAAGTGTTTGAATAAATATGATACATTCACGACGTAACTGAATTTGAAGTTGAACGTTCCAAACGCCCATTAAATAATTGGCCCATTTAGAACAGATAAGTGGAAACTTTAATTAATACGTGTTTATTTACGCAGTTTATTAACTGTAATAAAAATATGTTTAGACTAGAACAAAACATTGAAACGTGAAAGTGGAAGCAGCCGGCGCCCGACAGAGAAATGACATTATTCGCGACAAAGTCGATAAGGTCTCTCGAACCGTCGTCATTAAAATTCGTTCTCTTTTTTTTAGCTGATGTACGGAGATTTAATGACGTCATTATGTAAATCCCGTGTTTCCTTCCCCCCTCAAGTTAACCCCTCAAGTTCCCCCCTCTGTCTTTAGTCCGGAAAATGAAAATGATCTGGCGCGCGGAGAATACTGTAGCTAGCTTTGACATGACGCGCGAGAATGGAAACGGTAATGGATGAGTTATCAGCTACTAAACAATGTTTTCGATACCCACCTCTTTTGATATTGTCTTTTGGCGCGCTATGGTATAAAATTAGAATACGACTGATGGCACAGTGCCACAACTAAATATAGAGACGCCTCTCTTCGCCTTGTCCGAATTTAAATATCACGCCGAAAACTACCGACCTTTGATCAAATCCTTCTTCAACGCGTACTTTTAAATATGATTAAAATTCGTTGTTTAAACCACGTACTCCGTCAATTTGGAAATATTAAACTTAAACTCGTACCTAATAACAATAATAACCAGCTAGGCTAATACCCAAGGCACCACCTTAGACCTAAGTCATCAAGCGACTTTTAAGGTCATTAATTTAGGTGGCCGGGAATAATAATAATCAGCTAGGCTAATACCCAAGGCACCACCTTAGGCCTAAGTCGTCGAGCGACGTTTAAGGCCATTAGTTCAAGTGGCCGGGTTACAATGCGTAGGAGGGTGGTGGCGAGCCAACAGCTCCCTACACTAACCTCAACAAGTTTTTATGGCAGGGGAAACCGAAGAATTGGAGGAAAACCCCCTTTAAACAGTGGGGGGATAACTTAAAAACTCAACGCGGAAGGAGTTGTTCCGAGTTTTCACCCAGTGCCACAAGCTGGGATCGCACCCGGCTCCTCTTCCCGCGAGGCGAAAGTGCTAACCACTCCGCCACCCCACTCCTAATTGCTTTATTTGGTCACGAGTGAAATGTCACCTAGATATATGGCGTGGTCCTACGAAACTCTACCTACAGCGTCTGTATCTTTCAGCGGTGTTCATAGTTCATTTGCATACGGGACACTGGGCAAAAAAGTGACCTTTAGTAGTTTCTCCTTCTGAATTCGCGCGGAGATAACGCGAGGTCCCAATTTTATGGACGTCGCTCTTTTAATTAGGAAACTCGGGTTTCTTATCTGTGCCGGCCTTTTTAATTAACGCTTAACCTAAATTGCTACCTCTCTTTTTACTTCACGTCTAATTAGCGAATTTTGAGCTAGTGGCTTCAAATTCTTTGCCTAGACGCGAAATAGTCTAAATACTTCGTTTTACGTCGAAAGTCTCCGCGACGGAATCCGCCGGGAAATGGAATCCGCTTATTTCTGACGAGATTTTCGTGTACTTTTGCGGAAGCTACGAGAATGTAGCTCGAAAATATAGCCACTTTCATATGGACCGTTAAATCCGCTTTCGCGCGATAAAAGTTGGCCCGTGATGTATTTTTGGGTCGTTCCTATACATGCAAACCATTTTTGATGAGCCTCTTTAATGTTTTGTAAATAGCGTGGCGTATATACAATTTTTACCGTTCGGTTCTTCCCCACTAGGAGCAACAAACACGAGGAGAACGCAGCTAGCCTTTAAACACGCTAACGCAGGGTTGCGTACAAATTTCATTGGACGAACCTTTAAGACTAGTTCCCACTTGGCAAATTTTCGCGCAACGAAAAAAGACGCGTTTTTTCGGTCGCTGGGGAAGCGGTTCTCACTTTAGCGCAAAAATTTAAAAACGCTGAAAACAACTCGTGCGGGTTTTTAGTAAGGTTTTAGGCCTAACATAAAACATCAGTCCAAAATGAACCCTATGGATGTTCCTGTTGATAATTTCAATAAAATTAATTTAATTGTACTTAATGTCTTATTGGTTTATGCAATATACAATAAGTATATGTCCCCAAAAGATAGACGTTTTTGGGTTAGGGAAATATTTTAAATTACCTTTACTTCAGTATCTTGGTCAAGTTGGCTGAGCTGCTTTTCTAAAGACCTAGGCTTAATAAGTGACGGACGGGAGCGGAAGAGATCGAGGGAACGCGTTTTCTGATTGGCTGAAGCTTTTTATCGCCAAGGTGTGGGCGTCAAAAAATAGAACTTTCGCGATTTTAGCGGCTAAATTGAAAAAAATCACAAATTTTATTCGCGAGCGTCAATTTTCAAGTGGGAACTAGGCTTTACGCTGAACGTTTTACGGGCGGGGGGGAAGACAATTTCCGAATTCCGCCCCTTCCGACGGCAGCAGGCGCTAAAGCGTCTAACCAATGAAAATTGTGCGTAAGAAAATGCACGACTTCTGACGCGTTGCGTTCTCCTTGTGTGGGGTGTTGCGTTTGCTGATCCTAGATTTAAACGTCTTCCACCTTCCCATTTGCGCAGTCAGTTAAGTTAGGAAAAACCACGGTTTGAAAAATAAAGGATGATGGGTCAAATTCTTTGTCAATTTCCGAAACGACCGACCTCGCGCATCAACTCTGTTTTTACTTATCTCTCTTGACTTTCCATCTCCGCGACCATCACGGCCGGGGGTCAAATGGGGCAGCCTGCAAGCGAAAGGGGCGGGGGGGAAGTCACGCTAAAAACTTGCTCCGAAAAAATGTGTTCGGTGGAAGTGGAGGTAACGGGACTGGCGTATATGCGCCGTTGGGTCTTTAGGAAGACGCGATGGCAGAGAGACCGCTTCCTTTTTGGATCCTTTCCAAATTAGGAAGAGCGACTCGGAACTCTGAGCCTTACCTAAAAGTGGTCGCCAACAGACTTTACCCTCCGTTTAGGCTGCCAAGTCGCAGTCGGGTATTAGGCGGTCGCAGTTTGGGCGCAGCGTCTGCTATAGGTCATTACGGTGGAACTCCCTTTGCCTTCGTCGATAAATTCCAGCTATAGGCGTTCTATCAGCGTCCCCTTATCTCTCTCTCTCTCTCTCTCGCTCAATTTTAAGGAGTACTCTGATTTGCTCGTCCGCCACGGGATGTTACGGGACTTAAGAACCCTAGGCCGTCCAAGGTTACCTAATAAGCCTTCTCGGTTTGCCCGCTGAAAGACCACTAATTGAAATTAGATACTGAGCTTAGTAGATCTTCTTCTCGTTTGGTTTTCGCGACGAACGCGAGATCGCTTCTACGATACCGCGACTTGGCCAGATTTTTCTTACTCCGGTTCTCATTTATTGAATTGGGTATTATTGATTTCAGCTAAATAGTTCCCGACATGATACGCTTGTATACCCAATAATTCTTTCACTGATAGCGTGGTTATTGGCTTTTTACCCCGGAGTTGGTTCTAAGTTTAGTATTCCAGATGCGATCAATCTTTGTATAATGGTGTATTTTTCCAGATTTTACTATTCCTATGGTTGTGGAATAAATATGTTGTCGGTGGTAAAATTAGTTGTTAAATCGAGGGGTCGAACATTCACCAAAAATGTGTAATGGCTTTTGAAATCCAGGATATCACGCTGGATTTCCAGATTTCTCGTCGGATTGTCGATTTTTCGATTTCTCGATTTATCGCTGTATTTCATGATTTCACGTCGGATTTCGGGATCTATTTCCGGATTTCGAGTTTTTATCGTCGGATTTCTGGATTTCTTTTCGGATTTCTGGACGTCTTGCTGGATTTCTGGATTTCTTGTCAGATTTCGAGATTTTGCGTTGGATTGCTCGATTTCGTGCCGGATTTCGAGATTTTGGAAAATCTCCGTATTTTTGCGAAATCCAGGCTGGATTTCGCGTTTCTTGTCGGATTTCTTGTAAAGTGTTCGGGATTTAAACATACGTAGGAACTAGAATCTATAATGGTTTATTTGGTTTCACTTTAATTTTCTTCAATTTTACCCTATGATATAACGATCGCTAATGAACGTAGCACCATTTTAGTTACTGTAAGCTAACCTACTCTATTGCTTGATGTTGCTAACTATTTTAGTTGTTTATAAATGACATCTAGCTGTTTTTTTCTTCATTTACGTGGTTTGAAAATTACTACATATTTTGGTAGAATCAGAAGTATGTAGTATATTCAATAAGTATCCGTCAATACTTTCCGCGTGTATAACTCCACTTCAGGATGTAAAATGTTAAAATTACACTCTGTACTTTACTTATTTATAAAGCAAATATTTCGTATGAAATACTTTTATAAAATCACTATAATAACGAATTTTTAACGCACTATTTTTTCTCCCGAAACGTAATTCGAAACATAATTGGGTGCTTTCGAAGGCGCAAGTTTCAAACGAATAAAATTAGAAGTATAGGAAGATGAATTAATTAGTTCTTGTAAAATTAAACGAGCCCTAGTCTGCTAAACAAATTAATTTAATTATTATTATTATGTTAGCCTGAATTTTTATCTCTCATTATCGATAATTTGAAAGAATACAACGGGAAGGAAGCCAACCTGTACTTCTTTATTTAATCACCAACGCGAGCCTGTAGTAATTACGATATTACGAAATATAAACACCCTCTCAGTTAGGCCGTTTCCAGTATAATTTTGTTCGCGGTCTTTACCATTTGTAAACGAGCTGATTTTCCGTTATTCAATAAAATACGGCTCTAACTCCCCGCGTATACCTTAGATAAGATTATGGACTATCTATTTTTATTTATTTCAAGTACCTCGTCTGTACGTGTTGGGAGAAAAACGGTATTGCCCTATCGATAAGTGGTGATTTTATCCCTCGCGTCTTCCAGAGTTGGCGCGGCTATTCTTACTTCGTGTTTTGTCGACGTTACATTTCCGTCATGATTTGGCGTTAATTTCCGAACAGCTATAAACGGCTGACTTTCAAATACACAAATGTCATAACTTCAATTAAAATCGCCTATATTTTAACGTTTCGATTAAACGGGTTGTCTTATTAATATTCGCAAATCCGACTTTTCGAATTGATACATCAGAGTTGATTAAATCAGGATGGATAAAAAACTAGATTTTTCCGCGGTTTTTTCCACCTATTGTTTTCCTGTTAAAAACCGTGTGGAAAATCGTACTTCCATGGTTTTTTCCACCTCTAGTGGCAAAATTCAATAAAAAATAAATAATAAAAGCAGTATATTCTTCTATTCTATTCAATCTTCTTCTGGCCTTTTTTCACCTCTCCTATTTGCAATGACCAAATTAGTCACTTAATAGATATATCAATGATTAATTTAGCATGAAAACAGTTTTTTCCACTTTTTTCCCACATGTCCCGGCAAAAACCTGTTTTTGCCAACTCTGGATTAAATTATTTATTAAATTGGTTATATTTTACCGTTCCTTCTTTAGTCTTAGGTTTGGTTTGAAAATGTTCTTTAAGAGTTATACGTGGTTATTGCTTTAATAGTTTTTTCTCGTCGCACTTCCTATCATTTTTTTGTCCTTAAATTGCCAGTTGTCTAATGAAACCGCGCAAGTAGGCGGATTTAGAGCGCGTTTTTTTTTAAACGTGTGGTTTTATATTTTTCAGTTTCTATAAATATCGGATAAAACGTGGGAAAACTAGATAAACACTTTTCAAACACCAGGTGTACTTGTTCAGTTTAAAATACGACTAATGTAATAGTTTTTCGAAATGAGTTCTTAGCCGACGCGTTTAAATTTTGGCTATTTTAAAAGGTATTACTTAATGGAATAAGTTGGAAACGCGGTTATATTTTATTTTATTCGAAGGGCAAAGTAGACGCGCGCGACTGTTATTGTAAAGATGCGTCAGCTGTAGAAACAAATGGTAAGCCTAGATTTAATTTGCACGCTTTCGCCATCCATTAGATAATTTAGACGGTTTAGAACACCGAATGTAATGGTAACGGTGTGTGCGATAATTATACGGTATGCGTCATATTTCAAGAACTTTTAAAACACGTGCTGTTAGAAAATTCACAGTTTTTATAATAATTGTAACCAGAAGTATATAAGATCATATAGAGATAAGTAGGCATCTAACAAGTACCTTTCTGCAAATCCGCGTTACGTCTGCTGAAAGGGCTTTAAACTTCGATTAATAATAATAATAATAATCAGCTAGGCTAATACCCAAGGCACCACCTTAGGCCTAAGTCATCGAGCGACTTTTAAAGCCTTTAATTCAGGTGGCCGGGTTACAATGCGTAGGAGGGTGGTGGCAATTCCTGCAAGCCACGCGAGCCAACAGCTCCCTACACTAACTATTACCGTTAACCTTAACAAGTTTTTATGGAAGGGGAAACCGAAGATACATAGACGAAACACTATACTTTAGTTCCTAAGGAAAGCTAGTAATTTATCTATTTATGTTGGTAGAATGACTGCCAGGTTACGTTGATATGTACCTTCAGAAACGGACAATTTGGTCTTCCAATTATATATTTTGTCAGTATGTTGCCGAAGTAAGCGTCAGTAGTTCAATAGTTCTTGGTCTTAAGCAAAAATTTAAGTGTCACAAAGAGCCAAGTTCGCTCGCGGAGTATTTGGGAACCTCATAATCAGACTTTTTTGATATGACTGTAACTCTATCCAGTCTATAGGTTAGGCAAGTCGGCATACTGGAATTCCCGCCCACAACTTTAGCACCATCTTCCGTGAGCTCCGGCACTACAAATTAAATTCGTAAGCCAACAGAGGAATAGAAATTGTAGCTTCTAGGAAACATTGAAACTAACAAGGAGAGTACCCGAGGTGTTTATTGCCGATTTTGTTCAAAGTCGGTCGTAATGTAGAACTATATGAGGTATGAAATTTCCCAAAAGGAGACGTTGCACTATCCATTCGATTTGCCATGGCAAACGAAAATGTTTTTGGCCACTTAACACAAAAAAATCTCCATTTAAAAAAGCATGGGATTTTTCTCGGTTTCACTACGAAAATTTTGAAAAAAATTTAAAATCGCGAAATGTTTAATTTAGACCACATTTAGGTAAATTTCATCAAGTTTGGGTAAATTGTAACATTTTTGGGGAAAAATTGTAACATTTTTGAGGGAAAATTGTAACAAATTTTGGGTAAAATAAGGTTGCCATGGCAAATTGAATGGGTAAGGCAACGTGTCCTTTTGGAAAATTTCATATCTCAAATAGGTCAGATGATATTCCTATTTCTTGGTCTATTTCTGTCGTAGGCTCGATATACGGTGTATTATAACATGAAAAAATAGTTAAAACTTGAAATAACATTTTCAAACTCATTTATATTTCTATACATTATACTGTGCCGATTTGAATAAAAGGTTGCCTATCGTTATGGATTGGATTCTGTTTCGGGCATATCTTTCAACCAAACGCCAATCGCGAAAGCCTGAAAGTATCGTTTCATAAATTCGTTAGAAAGTCAAATGAGAAGAGAAAATATTTGAAGCAAGACTCGGCTACGACTTGCTTCGAATTTCGCTCAATAGATGTCACCAAAAATAAAATCTAAACAAGTTAGTCAAGCCACATAGCTTTTAATTAGTTTCTATATATACCAATGCTAGGAGCGTATTTTTTTCAAGTGTTTTTTTTTCATTTGCTGGAAGAGCCGAGACTCGCTTTAAAACAACAAGAAAGTAAAAAAAAAGTTTACAAAAATGCCTCTAGGTGGCAGCACCTTCCGGGACTTAAAGTAAAGGCGAGGTGTCTGCGATCTATTGGCTTCTCGAAACCACGTGATTCCGAAAAGCCAATCGACGCCAGAAGCTCTCAATTTGCCACACCTTATAGGCTAGATTTTGATGCTAACTTAACTTGTTTTGATTAATACGCTAACGACGTCTAGTGCCAGCGAATGCCACTAGACAGTAGCCGCCAATTGCTTTAAGATAAACGTCGACTACTATATCAATTCTAACAATTTAGATCTCAAACGTTTTGAAGACGGTAAAGTTATCTACATAATTTATGATCCATATTTTCCCCACGTAATCGTTTAAGAAAATCAGGATGTATTGCGCCACACCATGTTTTTCTTCCGAAGGCATTTTGACTTACGAAGGAATATGTTTCAAGCTAGTAAATATTAAAGGGGAAGTGGCTACCGGTGGTTGCTATAAAAACAAGGGTAGTTCTTCATATTAGCTACTCGACGAAGGAGGGAATAAAAATGTTGTGTGTTTTCCGACCCACCCCGAAAGAGCTTCAATACTTAATTAAAAGGTAGACGTTGCCGGTTGAGATTTATCGTGCGCTCGAATATCTTACGAAGAGTGAAGGCTGGCAGGAGGGGTTATTTTCTTTTCATTTTCATAATTAATAAACGACCACTTTGAGCTATTAAACCTAATTCCACCCCCCCCCCCCCCCACCGCTCACCAGTGACTCTTGATTCCAATTAAACAACGGAATAATTATCGTCGTAATTACCGCTAAGGCGAGGCGCGACATTGGAATCCTTATTAATTAACGGAAAGTTAATCTCTACTTTACTACAGGCATCGGTTTCCCTTTAGATTCTTAAAAAGAATATATACGGTAATCTTATTAATGAGTTATTGTTTTAGGCGAAGCCGCCGATTATTTTAATTGCAACCGTTAAGTCCGTTGAGACCCTGAAAAGTCTTTTTGGTGGTGAATTAATTGAGTGCCAGAGGCTGCCTCGTAACCTGTCGCGAGATTGCCAAAATAATCGTGTAAATAACAGTGGCCAAATCTTGTTTTGAGCTAGAACGAATTTGGAGTGCGTTTCTAGTTTAGAGGTGAGTGGGTACTTCGACCAATCGATAGGTTAGTACGGCTTCTCGGTTTTCTCTTTATATCTCTGGACGTAGGCAACATTCCCAGAAACCGCTTGACGCGTAAGACCGGTTGATGGTGCCTCGTCTCTACGCCGTTTTCTAACCCCGAGTTCCTCTCCGGAGAGTTTGAAGCCGACTGCTGGTCGCCGGTCGGTCGACGTAAAAGGTTTCTCTTTGAAATGTCTCTGGCGAAGGCTCGTCCTTTTCGGCGAACTCTCATTTGCATTCCATCAGCGCGTCATTCCACGGACAGCGTCGATTCGGCCACTTCCTCCGGGGACTTGTTCACCTATTGTATTAGTAGGCCAACCTTAGAAGCTTCTTTTTCCGCGCGATGTCCTGTTATTCCCGCGGGGCCCTTCGTTTATTTTCTTTTTCTTCCTTTCGGGGCTTTCCGAGAGGGTTTAATTTCATCAGGGACGCGTAATTAACGTTAGGCCAGTACCCTTTTATTTAATTGGTAAGAATGTGGTTAATTTTTGACGTGGTATTTTTTTCTTTCGTACAGAGGCGTGGGGGTGACAGGCCCCGGACACATCGGGTCTTCGGCCTCGGAGGATATTGACTGAGAATTTATTCGTTGTCTATAAACGGATTGAAATTAGCGGTCTTTTCCGACGCGTCGTCCGTGAGTCATGGCCGCTAGGAGTCGTTCCGGCGACTTTCGCTGTTGCGGAATCTTGCTGCTGACGAGCGTGTTTGCGTCGGTATGTTGGACGACGACGTCCGCCGCGGCCGCCGGAAATGGCAACGGAAACAAGACGAAAGAGGGAGTTTGTTTGGACGGTTTGATCCTTCCCGCGTGGACGCCCTTGGAGAATCTCAGTACGGGGGACGTGGTGGCCAGGGGCATCATTTATTTCCTGGCGCTCGTGTACATGTTCGTCGGCGTCTCCATCATCGCCGACCGCTTCATGGCGGCCATCGAGGTCATCACTTCCAAAGAGAAGGAGGTCATCCTCAAGAAGCCCAACGGGGAGACGCAAATCATTAACGTCCGCATATGGAACGAGACGGTGTCCAATTTGACTCTGATGGCCTTGGGCTCGTCGGCGCCGGAGATTTTGCTCTCCATCATCGAGATTTACGGGCACGACTATCAGGCGGGGGATTTGGGACCAGGAACCATCGTCGGCAGCGCCGCCTTCAACATGTTCGTTATCATCGCCATTTGCGTCTGGTAAGGAAGAACGCCTTTTCCACTTTTAATAAAATCGTTTTCTAATCAGGCGCTTTTCGGCTCTTCGTCAGGGCGGTACCAACTACGGAGAACCGTAAGATCAAGCATTTGAGGGTCTTCTTCGTCACGATGACGTGGAGCGTCTTCGCCTACGTTTGGCTCTACATCATTATCGCCGTGCTGTCCCCCGGCGTGGTCGAGTTGTGGGAGGGACTGACCACTTTTATGTTTTTCCCCGCCACAGTACTGACCGCTTACATCGCTGATCGGCGCCTTCTCATTTACAAATACATTTCCAAAAATTACCGTATGAACAAGCGAGGCGTCATCGTGGGTGGCGAGGGCGAAGACATGGAACTCGGCGCCACGCACAAGGCCAATCACCTACCCGACGGTGGAGTGGTCGATTTCAAGGTACGCCTTGAGCCTCTTAATCCCTCTATATCCATCCGGGTAATTGGATCCGCCTCCTCTCACTCGTCCCGTATTCTCTAGTGATCCCTTTAGATTGATTGATAAATATACGTATTTCTCTGAGGTTTACAGACTCCGGGTAACGAAGGTAGCGACGAAATGCGCGAATTCGAGGAACACCGGCAGCAATACATTGACATATTGCGGGAACTTCGAAGGAAGCATCCGGAAGCTTCCATGGAAGAGCTCGAGGTCATGGCCAGGGACGAAATCATGACGAAAGGACCCAAAAGCCGAGCGTTCTACCGAGTGCAAGCTACCAGGAAGCTCATGGGTGGCGGAAACATTATGAAACGAAAGAATCTCGCCAGGTATTCTGATTATGACCTTTTTTAGTACGTTTTCTTGACCTACAGTATCACCATCGTCAATTTTCCGCGTGACAACTTTCTCTATAACGTATATTATAGCTCTATTTTCTCTAACGTATTCTATAACTCTATTTTCTCTAATGTACTCTACGTGTATAACTCTTTTTTGAAATGTTTGTGTCTAACTTTTCCTTCTTCGATAGCAGTCTAATTTGATCCACTTTCTTTCACGCTCCCTGGAAACCAAATCCATAAAGTAGCCCTACATTAAGCGAAAAAAGGTTTATCTTTTAGAAATTTCGTCTATTACTTCCCTTTCCAACTTTTCGAAACGCACTTTTGACTTCCTTCTGCACTTTTATGAATTTCATTTGAAACCATTTCAAACCCTAGGGGAAATTGAATGGCCTTATTTTGGGAGGGAGATATACGGCGAAGCTGTTTACGCATGCTCGATTTATCTTTGATATATTTCGAATGGAAGTGGAGTCGAGCGTGGCTGGTATTAATTTCGGGATGTCCCCTCGAATGTAGGTTAGATCACAAGAAAGAGGACGACGATACGAAAATTCTGGATAAGGACGTGACCCGGATATTTTTTGACCCGGGTCATTACACGGTGATGGAGAACGTCGGTCAGTTCCCGCTGACCGTCACGAGAGAGGCCAACGACCTTTCGCATTGCGTCTGCGTCGAGTTCAAGACTGAGGACGGCACGGCGAACGCCGGTTCCGATTACGAGGAAGCGGAGGGCACGCTGGTCTTCCGACCCGAAGAAGTTCACAAACAAATATACGTCAGCGTCATCGACGATGACGTATTCGAAGAAGACGAACATTTTTACGTCCGACTTAGCAATCCCAGGTAAGACAAATGGAACTCACGTTCGTACGTCTTTGTATTTACCCTTTTTACCGTCGTATACAGGTACTTAACACCGGATGGTCTGATGGTAACGAGGCCACCTACGATGAACGGCGGATCGCCCAGGCTTAGTTCGGGGCAATTGACGACGACGGGAGCCAGTCGACCGCCTTTGGAGCTGGCCACTCCGGCGGTAGCGACCGTCATGATCTTGGACGATGACCACAGCGGCGTTTACTCATTTGCCGAAACCATGTACGACGTGGCCGAATCGTCGGGCGAGGTGCGCATCCTGATCAATCGCTTCAGCGGCGCCAGAGGACGGGTCCTGTTGCCCTACAAGACCGTCGACGGCTCGGCCCAATCCGGAGCTGACTACGAAGCCTCCTTCGGAGAGATACTCTTCGACAACAACGAAACATCGTGAGTTTGATCTTTCCTTACGCGCTTCTATCGCCTCCTACCGTCTAAATTCATTCGAATTACATTTTTAAAAAAGTGTGTTTAAAATAATATTAAAATATTTAAGAGAATGATACGCCCCTGGTGGCTTAGTAGCCCGCGATACCGCGAAGCGACGCGTGTGGAATGCTTCTACAGGCGCTAGTAGGTCAGATTTGCTCTACTAAGAGTTTGAAGTATATTTACATTCAGCCGTAGAAAAGCCATATTTTTTCAGTGCGCAATAGCGATGTAAGATTTAGTAGAGTTAAGATTGCTTCGGAGACCTTAAACTAATATAAAGAACAAATTTTCTCCCTGCCCTTTACACGCATTTCCCACTATCGATTTTTCGGGGACATCGTTTATACTTATTTGTTATGGAAATTCCCACGTCAAACTGATTTTTTCCCTCAAGTTGTATTCGTAAAATTGAACGTTTTAACTTAACGTAAAAGCTTTAAGTTAATCGGTGATAAGAGAGACGAAAAAGCGCGGGTGGTCGACCGAAAGCGAGCGTTAAGAATAGAAGGGAAATCGGAATGATTCTTCCGGAGGGAAGTCGGTGAAAGTTGAAATTCATAATAGTCGGGAGTTTGCTCCGAGGTCATCGTTTGAGGAATTTCTCTCATCCTAATGTAAGAGGCCGTGGCTGCCAGTTGGAAAGCGGCCATCTCTTCTCCTTCGTTTATTATACGACTAGAAAGAACGCCACTCTCATCTGGTAGCGACGCCGAAAGGCTAGGACGCTGTAAAGTACCGCTTAGTTAAATGGCGAATTTCCAGCCCACGAAGCGAGGTCACTGTCGTAGTGGAAAGCTCGAGTTTTTAAGCCTTGGCGCTTGGTGGCTGTCTTTTTAGATTCCGCGACCGATTTTTGGATCAAGGCGAAAGCTCCGGCAAATTATCTTCTAATTATTACACTCTTTTGAATCTTTTACTTCGCGCTTGAAAATTTTGTTATTTTCGGCTGGCGAGAGAGGGCGCTGTCTTCCTTTAAAGATTCATTGTAAAAGAATGAGGTTTAATAAATTCGGTTTTCCCCGCGTTTTAATCCTTTTTCTCGGGCTCTATCTAAACATTTCTCCTCCGGAAACTGTATTCGTTAATGGGACCGAAGCGACTTTCATAATGTCCTATCGATCCCCGTTGTTTACTTTGTGTCTGTTTTTACTCCCATTATCTCGAATACTCGGCTTATAACGCGTTTTCGAGTCGTTTAAGTTTAATCCTTAATAAACGTTATTACTTTTCGCCTTTGTTTAAACCTAATTTTTCCCATTGTTACGCCTTGAACAATTTATTGAAGTGTATTTTTGTTAACCCTTTACGTTTGACCCCGCGTAAAGTGGATCCGTCGGTTGACAAAATAGGTGTTTAAATAGAGATGGGCAAGATAAAGGTTTTGACGGGCGAATATTTGGAGTTGTACATTGTTTCCATTCCTTCCTAAATACCTTAGTGACGATACCACTCGCTATTCTTGGCATTTGTCTTTATGCCTCTCGTAATCTTGGCCGGGCTCGACAAGAGAGGGCGAAACCAGTACAAATTACCGGGGCCCGTGCTGCCTTGGGGGCCCGATTTGGAACAAACGAGGTATACTTCACCTTTAAAATGTATAGTTATCTCTAATAGTTACGGTTCTATGGGGGCCCGAAATTATTTTTTTCCGGATCGTGGGCTCGCGCAGCCTTGGTGGCCCGATTCGGAACAAACGAGACAGACTTGGAAATAGCGGGAGTTCTGGGGCCAAGGGCCCTTAAAATAAATCATTCGAAAGGGGGTTGCGGGCCACCGGGGCCCCCAAATTTAATAAAAATATCTATAAAAAAAAATTCCGGGAAAACATTTTTTGAAGCCGTCTCAGAAACGTTGTTTGCCTACCGTAGTCAAGAGCGAAATCTAGCGTTAAAGTTATCGTTTTAAAGTCAATAAATGTTTGCGTAAGTAACGTAAACAATTTAAATTATCATATTTTCCCTCCCTATTTTTAAAATCCCCCCATTTCAACCCCCCTAGGCCAGTGGCCCTCAATAAAAATAAACTTAAGGGGGGCCGGGAGACCGTAGGGCCCCCGTTAAAAATATCACTGAAACGAGGTAAAATCTATAGTTATCTCCAATAGTTACGGCTTTATAGGGGCCCGAAATTAATATTTTCCCGGGGCCCGAGGACGCTCTCGGCGGCCCTGATACTGGCGGACTCCTTCGGTCAAATACTTACGCTATCTACGCGACCGCCGCGTCCGGTTAACCCATACGCTAGATGGCGACAACGTACCTAATCCGCCATTAAATTCCGCCAAGGATTCATTACTGTCACTGAGAAAACGAAAACGCCCGCATTATTCATTCGTTTTCTCCCGTTTTCATTCCTCCATTCCTCGATACTATATATATACCACCTTCCTTCTTCTCGCTAATAACGTCCTCAATTAGTGACGTCACGCCCGTTGCCACTATTGGGTTTCCTACTCCCCCCCCCTCCCCTGAAGAAATGAGTGATAACGCGTCCAGACGGAGGCAGGTAGACTTCGAGGTGTAGTTGCTGCCGCTGGGAGGGGATTTTTTATGGGTTTATCGACTTTATTGACTGCACCGGGTAACGTACACCCTGTCTGTGCCGCGAGCCGAGAATGGCTGACATCTTCCGATGACGGAGGACAAGAAACGTTTTTCCGAATCGTTCGTTTTGGCAACTTGAGCAGTCACGTGGCTCGTCCCCCCGCTCGGCCTTCTTTCGCGACATCGACTTGGCTTTATACCGCCGATGACGTCACCCGCTTGGGAATGGGCTATTTTGGTTTTTGGGCCTCTCCTCAAAGCCTTTTTATATCTGTTTTTTTGTTCCTCGAATCCGAACGACTTTTAATGACGTCAGAGTGCCAAGAGTATTGTGAACTGCCCCATTGTTTCGATATCTTCTCGGTTTTTTTCGTTTTTCCTATTTTCCCTTTTTACCTCGGAATTCTCCTTGGGCAAGTTGCGCCATTTTAGGAAATCACATTATACAATGGAGAAAGTATTCATTATTTTAATCGTTTCGAGTTAATTTTCGAGCTCTAGCGTTTAACCGACTTTTTTACTTTAGACAATAATTACCTGTTCTCGGAAGAAATTCCACGTTTTAAAAATTCCTCTGGCTTATTTTAAATATTGGGTAAAATCAAAACCAATTCCCTGTTTGAATAAATTCATCTGGCTTATTTTAAATATTGGGTAAAATCAAAACAAATTCCCTGTTTGAATAAATTCAACTGGCTTATTATAAATATTGGGTAAAATCAAAACAAATTCCCTGTTTGAATAAATTCATTTGGCTTATTTTAAATATTGGGTAAAATCAAAACAAATTCCCTGTTTGAATAAATTCCTCTGGCTTATTTTAAATATTGGGTAAAATCAAAACAAATTCCCTGTTTGAATAAATTCCTCTGGCTTATTTTAAATATTGGGTAAAATCAAAACAAATTCCCTGTTTGAATAAATTCCTCTGGCTTATTTTAAATATTGGGTAAAATCAAAACAAATTCCCTGTTTGAATAAATTCCTCTGGCTTATTTTAAATATTGGGTAAAATCAAAACCAATTCCCTGTTTGAATAAATTCCTCTGGCTTATTTTAAATATTGGGTAAAATCAAAACCAATTCCCTGTTTGAGTTACCTGGTGTTGGAAATAAGGTAGCGAAACACGAAAACGTTCATTTATATTAATTTTTAGACAAACTGAATTTTTCGAGTTACCTGGTTTTGGCAATAAGGTAGCGAAACGCGAATTGGCCAGAAATGTCATTTAAAATTAAAATTTCTTAATGCAACCGAAAAACAGAAATGATCAGTACTAACTAAAAATATGTAACTTTTGAGGCAAAAATCGGCATAAACCACTAAAACTTCTTGTTCTCTTATTCAAAAAATGAATAACGGGCTACGGAGGACATGCCATATGCTTTCGATTGATATATCGCCGACCCTTCTAGACCTAATTGTTGGAATACGGCATAGGCTATACGTGGGCCTGACAGATTTTGTGTAAAAAGCTTAAAAGTAATGCTATTAAGACGCTCTAAATAACACACCCTCATTATTTTAAAAATACGCTACGAACCTCCGCCAAAATGGCGTAAACATAAATATATGGTATATTGGCCCATAGAATCGTTCCACATGAATATTTTCAAAAAACCTGACGTCAATTAGTTCTCCGCTGTCTCCCTATTAGTGTAAATGTTTTAAAAAAAACTGACGTCACTATTACTTCTCCGCCAGGGCCGGATTAAGACTTTATGGGGCCCTAGGCCCAAGTTAATTTTGGTGTCCCCTTTCAATAGCGAGGGAAGCGTGCTAGGCGCTTCCTCAATTTATAATTGAGAAATTGAAGGAAAATTCATTTTGCTGCCAGATTTAGTATGTCGTCAGGGGCCAGACGGCAGTCCGTCAGAGAATGTGACAATCAAACGTTTTTGGTTCATAAAATATTTTGTGAAAAGCAAATGATTAAAGTTTTGTATTTTTCGAACCCTCTTGGTGCCCCTTGTAGGCTTGGTGCCCTAGGCCCAGGCCTATTCGGCCTATTGGTTAATCCGGCCCTGTTCTCCGCTGTCTCCCTATTAGTGTTAATGTTTTCAAACCATCTGGTCCAGTTTAAAGTCAGAGTGGAATGGTTAAATTTAGAATATTCGATAATCGTTGGAATGTTAAGAAATGACCTCTTTTAAAGACTGTCATTATCGAAAGAAAGTTTCCATGTTCGACCATTGTTTGCGGAGTTGGCGACTTGGTCATACCTCCATTTGCGAATATATAGGCTTTGTAGGTGGGCGCCTACCCACCATTATCTCTCCGACAAGAAACACTTAAACTGCGGATACTTTAGAGAGAAATCAATAACGGAACCACCACCTTCCTAACTTGCCAAAGCGAGCTCAAAGTCGCAAAGATTAATAGATATATTGAAGGAAACCGATAAAATTTGAGAAGAGAGGAGAGTGGTACCCCAGGCGGGGCTGCGGGAGTTTCGATTTTTTTCTCCCCTTTAGCATCTCTCCAGCTTCTTTCTTCTCCGTTCATCCATCTCTCCTATTACCCAAATTGGCTCCCCGTGATAAGCTTTCGGATCACCGAATCTGCTAATTTAATTCGCGGTTGGAGTTCCTCCCTTTCGCCCACCCAATTTTTTCATTCAAGGCTGCCTTCTGATTACATTTCACCGAGGAGCAACAAACGCAAGGAGACCGCAGCTAGCCTTTAAACACGCTAACGCAGTGTTGTGTACAAATTTTATTGGGCGAGCCTATTCGCTGAACGTTTTTCGGAAAGGGGGAAGACGATTTCCGAATTTTCGCCTTCCGACGGCAGCAGGCGCTAAAGCGTCTAACCAATGAAAACTGTACGCGAGAAAATGCACGACTTTTGACGGATAGGTTTTAATAACGCTGGTGGAATATCCCACTTCGACGATTCGTTCCATTTTGGGAAAGCGATCACTTAACCTCCGCGCAAACCGAGCGAGTTTATAAATTTCACTAAAGCTACATTGGACTGACTAAAATTCCGAAACAAAAAATTCCTTCTCAATTTAGAGGTTTACCATTGGCTTAAATACATATGTTAGTAGCCAATAGTGTGACTCCGAAAATTACTAGGATGAATAAAAAAGTTAAAATATAAAGTAGTCCACCTTTTTACTGGTTCGTGGTGAAACAAACCGTTAGTGAAGATTTTTGAATGGAATAAAGGTACAGTGGCATACTTATGAGTAATTATGTTACATATGATAGTTATTAGTTACAAACCACGAATTCAAAACTAAATTTGTTTTACTAAACCCGGTTTAAAGTAGTTTAGTATGTCTAATCTGTAAATGGGTTATAAAGATAAAATGTCAAGTATTACGAAGGAATTTACAAGTACACTCATTTTAGCTGTAATAAAGCGTTGGGCTGTAGCCAATTGGGTCATCAAAAACAGTTAGCCGGACAGCCGTATCAATTCCATAAGCCGCGTCCGTTCACTTGCTTTCCGAAATAACTACGATACCACTTTTCCGTTGGAAAATAAATCTAGCAAAAATTCAAAACATAAATAAAAACGTTAAGCCTTTTAATAAAAAAGGACGAAATTATATGAATAAAATGAAGCCCGGGAAAAAACTAATATTTTAATCTTCCATTACCCAACTTTTAAATCTGAAATATTTTAAATTAAAAAAATGTAAACGTGATATTATAAATTTCCTGAAAAACTCGAAACATAAAAATATATAATCGAAAAAAAAATAAAACGGCTAAGTAAGGAGAGTTATATCAAGGATGAATGGACGTTAACTGAGAATATGTACGCCTTTCATCGTGTAATATTTCTTTCCTTTCTGTTTATAAGAATGCAATAGAGTAATATCGGCGTGACGTATGTCGACGTCACCCATACTTTTTCCTATAGATAAAAACTGCCCTCAAAATGGCGGCCATAGCACAAAACTACAGAGTGATACTACTCTATACGATCGCGGGCCTTATCTCCATGTAGTCGAGGAATCATGAAAACAGGGGCTATAATTACAGTCAAATATTCCCTGTGAGCCTGACTGCATCCTTGGTGAAATCTAGGAGCAACAAACACAGCCTACCAAGCCTAGAAGAGTTAGGCCTAGGCTCAAAAGAATCTGCAAAGATTTCAACCTTGTAGATGCCCCAGAAAAGCTCAACCTGAATTTCAACTATTTTTTTCTATAAACCTGCTTCTTTTATTTGACAATGCAATTTTTTATAACCTAAGTCTCCGAAAACTTCATTTGCATTAACAGCACTTGACACTATATTGTGGTTCATTTTAGCTCTTAAGCCTTGGTTGTTCAAACCGGTTTGTTCACTAAAATAATGACCGTCGGTTTATCAGACGTAGAGCTAATTGTGCGACAGCATAGTCGGAATTTGAGATTCGATGACATCAAATATTACGCAATATCTATGAAACAAACCATTAGTGAAGAAATTGAGCTAGTGGCATACTTATGATAAATTATGTGACATATGCTACTATGCCAATGAAATGGGTGGAGCTTAAACTACGTCACGCGTATTTTCATATTCATAATTCATTGGCTAGTCACAGTCGCGAAGAATCGTTAGAAGTCACCGACCCAAGAAAAGTCGCTCACTCGGAAAATAAACTTAACAGAAAATGTATTTGACAAGCCCCGATTCGTTCTCACACCGAAGTTGTGGGGAAATTTATAACGTTAGTCACGAACTAGTTAAGTTCCTCATACGTATTTTAGAAAGAGAAAATGGGATAAGTAAGACAAGGCTTTAAATCGAATCGGCGACGAGTTTAGCGTACCACAGCGTGAGCTCAAATCTCATCTAGAAACCGCGCCTGTCTCTACGCGAATCACTAGGGCTGTGCGAGTACTTGAACATCATCGAGTATTCGGCCTCGAATATGTAATTGGAGAATACTCGTCGATTACCGAGTACCAAAAAAATGAATATACCCGATTACTCGAATAAGCTGCTCTCTAAACTCGTCGGGTATTTGTTTTTTTCTATCATCGTTGCTTCGAAGTTCAAAGAGGGGTTTTTACAACATTTTGGGGGGCAATAAACGGTACCTACAAAGTTGTGGAAACTGTGGTTCTTTTAAATTAAAGGAGTATTTTTCAGCATTAAAACTTCTTTTATACTCATTTTAAATTTAATTTCACATTTTCTTGAATAAAACCAGCTTCTAATCAACTACTCGATAAGCCGACTCGTTAAAAATATTACTCGAGGCTTTTTTAGTTACTCGACTCGAATAAGAGAAAGTTTCCCCTTAAACAAGTACTCGATTACTCGACTCGACTTCAATATTACTCGACTCGAATACTCGATAACCGACTCGATTGCTAAAACCACAAATCGCGCAGCCCTACGAATCACAGTCCAACTTTGACATTCCAAGTGTATACAAATGTAATTCCCCGTTATCCCCGCGCAATTTCTGGGCTTAAAATAAACCGAAATCGTTTTAATTATTTTATGATCGTCTGAAGTGGGATTTAAAAGAAGAACTTTATTTATATTGGATTGACAGTCTGTTTTTCTGTTAGTTTTAGAAGCTTCCAAGACACGCGCCGTCACGTCTGTCGCTACTTGTTTTTGGCGTTGGTCGCCAGGGGGCTTTAAAAATATTTTTCTGGGCCACCGGAGCATTCTCGGTGGGCGCAAAATGGGTGTTCTCTCGCTTTCGGTGGAAACAATAACTGGCTTAAGTGGCGGCGAAGATCGTGGCTTGGCTCCTGGGAAGCTTTTAGTCGTAACGCGAACTCGGCCGCGTACTTTAGATCCAATATTTTCTCGAAATGTCTCTTCCCTTCCCCGAGACAGTCGTCAAAAAATGAGATATGGAAGCTCTCCGTTGTTTTATACGGACCTTCTTTGTTCCCGTTCTTACGCCTCGGCGAGTAGCGGCTGTGGGCTTCTCCACCATTTCGTTTTGGGAAATTGTCTCCGAGAAGATAGCGAATGGAAGGGAAGAGGTTCCCCGCCTTGTTCCGTGTCCGCCGCCGCTCTTTGTTCTCGGGACGTTGTTTATCTCTGCCAGGACTGAATGTCTCGGCCCCTTCTCTTGACATGACGAGAAGTGTTCGTGTTTTTAAAGCTGGAAAGAGATGCCTTCCTCCGCCCCGTTCCTCCCGTTTTTAAATCTATTAATTCTCTCTCTGCGTGTTCTCCGGGACGCTTTCATTTCGTGTCCCCGAGTTCCTCGCTGCACCGCTGTCTCGGAAGCCATTAGTTTTGTGCCGTTAATTCTGGGGAGGTAATTAACCACGTGGAATCGGCGAATGTCTGCCGCTTTCTAATTCCTTGATTATCTTCACTATATAAATGTGTCGTTTATTATCCGGTAATATAGACGAGTTATATTCGGGTGTACTTTATAGATGAGTGAAATTGGGGTGCACACTGTAGATGATTTAATCTGGGTGTATGGTGTAGATAAGTTAAATTGGGGTGTACGCTGTAGATGATTTAATTTGGGTGTATGGTGTAGATAAGTTAAATTGGGGTGTACGCTGTAGATGATTTAATTTGGGTGTATGGTGTAGATAAGTTAAATTGGGGTGTACGCTGTAGATGATTTAATTTGGGTGTATGATCTTTTATATAAATGGTGTATGGTGTAGCCTAAGCGAGTTAAATTATGGTGTATGGTATAGATGAGTTAAATTTAGTGAACGGTATTTAAATTAAATTCTGGTATACGGTATAGATTAGTTAAATTCGGGTATATATTATAGATTAGTTAAATTCTCGGATATATAGTATAGATAAGTTAAATTCGGATATATAGTATAGATTAGTTAAATTCGGATATATAGTATAGATTAGTTAAATTCGGATATATAGTATAGATTAGTTAAATTCGGATATATATTATAGATTAGTTAAATTCGGGTATATATTATAGATTAGTTCAATTCGGGTATATATTATAGATTAATTAAATTCGGGTATTTATTATAGATTATTTAAATTTGAAATTTTAGCATGAAATTATTGAAATGAAGTATTATAATTGAGCCGTATAGGTTTGACTAAATTTTTACGCTGCCCTCGATATATCTAACAAAAGTAATGATTGAATTTAAATAGGTTTACTCCTTTACCTCGTTACTGATCTCTTTAGCGGTGATATAATCTTTAAAGCAGATGTTTTGGTTTTCTTAACAACCTGAAATTCTCAGGAGTCAACAAAACGCCAGTGGAGAAAATAAGTTTGTTCCTCCCGGATCAGCTTCGCCCAAAAAGCTCTCGTTGATAGAGAGGGGAAAAATCAAATATTTCCTCCACGCGTAATCCTTTCGTAACGTAAGCCCCGCAAAAAGGCGCACGCTGCTATGGAATAAGTAATCGGGCTAAAGCCATAAGTTCGGAGAATACCGGAATTGATCGTGTTTTTATTCGTCGAATACCAATCCTTTTTTTTGTTTTTTCTTTTTATTTCCACTCGACAAGGCTTTGTTGATAATATATATTTGGATGACTTAATCTTCCTTTATACTTTAGCCACTTCAAATAGCTGTTGCTTCAGATTTACATTTCATTCTGTTTATATTTTTGGAAAGATTGGTTTTGATGGTTTCTAAATATTGACCGTAGACGGGTTAAGCTAACACTAAAAAAAAAGTGTAGAGGGAATGCTAGATTTAGAGGTCGGCGTTCGATTAACTTTTATCCATCGATAAAATAAGTTCGGCGATATTTAAATAATATTTATTTAAATAACCAATATTTGAATAATAATTGTAAAATGTTTAAATAATCGAAAGTGGATAAGCCTATTATTTAAACAAAACAAACCATTATTTAAATAAATACCATTTTAATTCAAATAAATGCTTGGTTGCGTAAAAAACATAATTAAATAAGTTAAAATTATATTCTTTTTACCAGCTTTTGTTAAATAAATCGGAAATTTTGTGGATAACGAATAAACAATTCCGAGCACTAGCTAGATTAGAAGTTTATTTTTAATTTCCCGCGTAATAAAACCAATAAATTCTCAATGCTAGATTGTATGGGCTGAACATGTCCATTGTAATATGTTTATATCAGATTGGTCTTATTTACTTCAATTTCCAAGGTTGACAATTAGTATAGAAAACGTTGTGGGTGTGGAAGTATTTAATTTCAACGTTCAATTTCATTTTTTTAATCAAATGTTTAAGATGCGCTTTGTAATTAAATTTTCCTTCAATTAAAACTAGACTTTTTGTACTCTCAGAAATAAAATTCTTTAAAAAAATTAGCGCACCTCGATGCAATTAAAGCGAAGGTGTCCGTGTTTTCTCCAAACTTAATTAAGAAACCGCGAAGCCATTATCTCCAGCGGCACCATTTTGCTCATTTCCCTTTATAATTTAAATAAAAAACTACTCATTTTAGACGACATTTTCTCGCCTTTTCTCACTTCCGGTTTTCCGACTTTCGGCCTCTGCCGCTTCCGGTTCTTCCTTTGCGATCAAAATTCACTCCAATCCCGTCTCTTTCTTAAGCAGGAGCTCCTGTGTTTTCCCATAAAAAATGCCAAAAAGAGCATCGAAAAAAAAACAACATTTTTGCATAAAAAATAGAATGGAAATTCGGAGATAGGTTTTCTATTGTGGCGTGACGAGGATCAGCGGGGGGCTTTTCCTTTATTCTTCCGCGTACGATTGTAGAGAGGTATCCCATCTGCAAGCCTCAGCTCGCGGCTTCTTTCCATAGCGCGCTGTACGCCGCTAATATCTATGCCTAAGTAGTATTGATGTCTGGAGTCGGATGCCTGGAGTTCCCGACTATCACATTCTCTTAATAGGGACCGTTGTCATGGAGACTGTTTGGCAACGGCCCAAGAAGCCAGGCAAAAAATGTGCCAGCGGAATAGAAAAAGTTTGAAATGAAAACGTAAGAGCTTCTTTGTATATCGGCCTGGAACCTTCCATAGCTCCACTTTCTCCCCTTTACACTACTTTTACTCTTTTTCGTCTCTTTTTTTGATGGCAGAATTCGGCCGCTTGTAAAGAGCGTACGCGTATAGTTAAGAATATTCTTAAGTCCCATTCGAGGGGCTAACCACACTACGACGGAATACGTATAACGACGGATGACACTATTTTTTACGCGGTTCTACTCAGGATTACATACGATTCGGAGGTTTTTGGTGAAATACTGTCAAGTATTATTTTGGGATTACACATTTTTGAAAGGTATTACACGTATTACTTTGTGTTGTTCGAATATTTCACAGTAATACAATAATAATACTCCGTAATATAAAAGTAATAATTGGAAATAGAAAAGTAATACTCCGTAATATAATAATAATAATACTCCGTAATATAATAATAATAATACTCCGTAATATAATAATAATAATACTCCGTAATATAATAATAATAATACTCCGTAATATAATAATAATAATAATACTCCGTAATATAATAATAATAATACTCCGTAATATAATAATAATAATACTCCGTAATATAATAATAATAATACTCCGTAATATAATAATAATAATACTCCGTAATATAATAATAATAATACTCCGTAATATAATAATAATACTCCGTAATATAATAATAATAATACTCCGTAATATAATAATAATAATAATAATAATAATAATAATAATAATAATACTCCGTAATATAAAAATAATAATACTCCGTAATATAAAAATAATAATACTCCGTAATATAAAAATAATAATACTCCGTAATATAAAAATAATAATACTCCGTTATATAAAAATAATAATACTCCGTAATATAATAATAATAATACTCCGTAATATAATAATAATAATACTCCGTAATATAATAATAATAATACTCCGTAATATAATAATAATAATACTCCGTAATATAATAATAATAATACTCCGTAATATAATAATAATAATACTCCGTAATATAATAATAATAATACTCCGTAATATAATTATAATAATACTCCGTAATATAATTATAATAATACTCCGTAATATAATTATAATAATACTCCGTAATATAATTATAATAATACTCCGTAATATAATAATAATAATAATACTCCGTAATATAATAATAATACTCCGTAATATAATAATAATAATACTCCGTAATATAATTATAATAATACTCCGTAATATAATAATAATAATAATACTCCGTAATATAATAATAATAATAATACTCCGTAATATAATTATAATAATACTCCGTAATATAATAATAATAATAATACTCCGTAATATAATAATAATAATAATACTCCGTAATATAATAATAATACTGGGTAATATAAAAAATACTCTGTAATAGAATAATAATAATACTAGGTAATAGAATAAAAATACTCGGTAATAGAATAAAAATACTCGGTAATAGAA
Organism: Leiobunum rupestre; assembly: GCF_980474605.1. NCBI lineage: Eukaryota > Metazoa > Arthropoda > Arachnida > Opiliones > Sclerosomatidae > Leiobunum > Leiobunum rupestre. Next base: position 18,930,973 of record NC_143390.1, read on the forward strand.
TAAAAATACTCGGTAATAGAATAAAAATAATCGGTAATAGAATAAAAATACTCGGTAATAGAATAAAAATACTCGGTAATAGAATAAAAATACTCGGTAATAGAATAAAAATACTCGGTAATAGAATAAAAATATTCCGTAATAGAATATTAATACCTCGTAATAGAATATTAATACCTCGTAATAGAATATTAATACCTCGTAATAGAATATTAATACCTCGTAATAGAATATTAATACCTCGTAATAGAATATTAATACCTCGTAATAGAATATTAATACCTCGTAATAGAATATTAATACCTCGTAATAGAAAAATGTATATTACGCGGTAATAGCATAATTCTTGGTAATACCGTATTATTTCACGGTAATACCGTATTATCTCTCGGTAATACAATATTATTCTTTACGGGGAATTTGTGCATTACACGCGAATATTCGGTAATACACGCGAATATTTGGTAATACACGACAATATTTGGGAAAACACTAGAATATTTGATGGTAATACACGACAATATTTGGGAAAACACTAGAATATTTGATGGTAATACACGACAATATTTGGGAAAGCACTAGAATATTTGATGGTAATACACGACAATATTTGGGAAAACACTAGAATATTTGATGGTAATACACGACAATATTTGGGAAAACACTAGAATATTTGATGGTAATACACGACAATATTTGGGAAAACACTAGAATATTTGATGGTAATACACGACAATATTTGGGAAAACACTAAAATATTTGATGGTAATACACTAGAATATTTTGGAAAACAGTAGAATATTTGATGGTAATACACGATAATATTTGATGGTAATACACGATAATATTTGATGGTAATACACGATAATATTTGATGGTAATACACGATAATATTTGATGGTAATACACGATAATATTTGGGAAAACACTAGAATATTTGATGGTAATACACGATAATAATTTGGTAATACACGATAATAATTTGGTAATACACGATAATAATTTGGTAATACACTGGAATATTTAGTAATACCAGATGTGGATAATTATTAGTAGTTAACATTTAGTAGTACACTAATTTAAACGATTATATTATCATAAACAATTTGGTTATTTAAAACTTTTTATTTAATAATGAGACACGATACTTCATGACTGGTTATAATAAAATGTTTATTTTACACTAAAATAAAAACATTTAAAAGCGGACAAGCTTTACAGTCTACAAAGTTAAATATTACGAAATAAGATTTTACAATTTTCATTTAATTTTCAAGGAAGTTATTTTCTTATCAAGCACTCCGACTCTCAGTCTTCCTACTTTTTAATATGAAAATCGTTTTCATTCAAGCGGATTTTCGCCTTTATACATTTTTATTTTGTATACTCCTTCGTATATTTTTTACCTGCAAAGCGGTGAGCGTGTCTCCTCCCGTTCGGAAGAAAGAAGTAATGGAAAACCTGGCATGGTCCGTGCTCGGTTTATCTTAATATATAGTTGGGGGGCTTTGGCCTTTCTCGGGTGGGACAAATAAAAATTGAACAAAAAAGGCGAGAGGTTCAACTTTTCTTTAAATAAAAAGGTAGGCTCCCCTCCCCTTAATAGTAAAATGAAAAGCATCCTTCTCCTTTTTAAATTATAATAAGCATCTTATTTCACTTCATATTTCTCAACTTTTTTTATTAAACAATAAAGCCTAAGGTAAGCAGATGCCGAGAAAAAGGTCTTGATCGCACTTAGCTCCAGTATTTTTTCCCGGAACACTTACGATTTGAAAGCTAAATGGTGTAATTCATTATAATGTTTGGAACGTGCGTTTAATTAGAGCTTGGCGGAACAGATAAATTAACCGCCAAAATTTCAATTATTCATAAAAATTTCGGTTAACTGTTTATTTATGGATATTATTCGCGGTTATAAAACGAATTAATATGCTAAAAATAAGTTTTTATTCGGATAATTTTCGGATACGGATAAAAACAAATAAAACGGATATTTCTTATCCAAACGTCGAGCTCTACGTTTAATAGAAACATTTATAGAATAAATTGGGAAAAATTTAATATAAAATGTTTCTATTACGTCACAAGACAGAGCTTAATTAGTGTAATCGTAGAATGCGCAATTTGTGCGCGTGCTAAAATTCGAATTTCCTCACGTGCTCCTCTACTTTTAAAAGTAACAGACAGTGACGTAAAAGATACATTTAAACAAGAGAATAATAATCAGCTAAGCTAATACCCAAGGGAACCACACAGGCTAAAGTCAACTAGCGACTTGTAAAGCTAATTACCAGTGGCCGGGTTAGAACCTTCATGCCACGCGAGCCAACAGCTCGCTACGCTTACTATTACCGTTAAAGGGCCACACCGGCGTTTGAAAAATTCAGCCCGAATTTAGCCCGTGAAAAATTGGGCCTTAATTACTTAAAAGAAATCCTTTCCACAATCAAATATGTCAATTAACATTAATAAAGGTGGGAAATAATAATATTGTCATTACGTTTTGATCAACCAAAAGTTTTTGAAAGAAAATTAAATTAGATTTAAATATTTGGAGCTAAGCGCTTCGGTCATTGAAACCGTTTCTAGTTTAAGCGCGCGCTGCACGTGGATTTTAGGGCGGAGTTATTCTGAAACCGATTAAATCATGTCCCAAGCGATGCCTTTTGTTCAATGTTCTTATACATATATACGTTCTTGCTCAGACCTCGTCTAGTGCTGCCATTATGTAGAGGAATTTGAAACTAGCAATGTTATTTTCATCTTATTTAAGGTTGGTTTTCACTTGGGCAAAAACGCCACGACGGTGAACGTCGACGCGAAAAATACCCGTTAGGCCTAATGCAATATTTTGGCGTCGACTGTCACCGTTGTGGCGTTTTTGCCCTAGTGAAAAACAGCATTTAAATGTCGGACTAAAAAGACTACTCCCCCCCGAAACCTTTCACTCTTTAACCTTGACCACTCGATGCCTGTGCTAAAGGTATCGTACCTTTCCCTTCAGAAATACCTTCTCTTCTCCAAGATAAAAATACGATAATTTTCCACCAGCGATTCTCCATCGGCGTTAGCGTTCCAGCGGATAATCCATTCCCATCGGCGGCTTTTTCTCTCTCACCGAACATCAGTTAAAGATTCGGGACGTCTCTAATGGAGCTGACAGCGATCGGGCTGTTGAAAGTCAATCCTGTCAGCCGCCAATATAAAGATAGAGACAGAAGTGTATTTCTCCGTAAGTTCTTCCGTACACGTAGATGCGAGGTCGAGTCCGCGGGGAGCCAGGCTGGTCCGCGGTTGTCCTTAATTCTTCTATTTCTCAGTTTTCCCAATTAACGCTCGTTTCCGGAAGCTTTTAGCAGACGGTTTTCAAGGAAGCCCGCCCGCCGAGAATCGGAAGCTCGCTTCGGAGGATCTCAATAGAAGCCTCTTCTCTCGCCGCTCCAAGTCCGCCTCGAGACGATTGTTTTCGAGACCTTCTCATTGAGGTCGCTCAATTTTCAAGAAAGCGTCGCTTCAACTTTATAATTATAAATTAATATTAATATGGTAATTAATTCTTCACTCGATATTCGGATATTTTGATAGGCGTCATTAAGCTGAAGTGGAAAATATTGAAGGGGTGGGTGGGAGCCCACTTCACCCAACAATAATTATGTGGGAGCCCACTTACCCCAACAATAATTATGTGGGAGCCCACTTACCCCAAAAATAATTATGTGGGAGCCCACTTACCCCAACAATAATTATGTGGGAGCCCACTTACCCCAAAAATAATTATGTGGGAGCCCACTTACCCCAACAATAATTATGTGGGAGCCCACTTACCCCAACAATAATTATGTGGGAGCCCACTTACCCCAACAATAATTATGTGGGAGCCCACTTACCCCAACAATAATTATGTGGGAGCCCACTTACCCCAACAATAATTATGTGGGAGCCCACTTACCCCAACAATAATTATGTGGGAGCCCACTTACCCCAACAATAATTATGTGGGAGCCCACTTACCCCAACAATAATTATGTGGGAGCCCACTTACCCCAACAATAATTATGTGGGAGCCCACTTACCCCAACAATAATTATGTGGGAGCCCACTTACCCCAACAATAATTATGTGGGAGCCCACTTACCCCAACAATAATTATGTGGGAGCCCACTTACCCCAACAATAATTATGTGGGAGCCCACTTACCCCAACAATAATTATGTGGGAGCCCACTTACCCCAACAATAATTATGTGGGAGCCCACTTACCCCAACAATAATTATGTGGGAGCCCACTTACCCCAACAATAATTATGTGGGAGCCCACTTACCCCAACAATAATTATGTGGGAGCCCACTTACCCCAACAATAATTATGTGGCAGCACACTTACCCCAACAATAATTATGTGGCAGCACACTTACCCCAACAATAATTATGTGGGAACCCACTTACCCCAACAATAATTATGTGGGAACCCACTTACCCCAACAATAATTATGTGGGAACCCACTTACCCCAACAATAATTATGTGGGAACCCACTTACCCCAACAATAATTATGTGGGAACCCACTTTGCCCAAAAATAATTATGTGGGAGCCCACTTTCCCCAACAATAATTATTTTTAGGACCGGTAGAGTTGGCCAAATTAAGACTTATCCTCCTCAGAATTCAACTCCCCCCGTTTCGTACGCAGGACCTTGTACATTTCGGGTCCCGGAACAAATTACGTCATCGTAGGCCCTTCTAACTTTAATTTTTAAGAAATGGTTGTTGGTGAAGAGCCCCCTAAATAGCACGCTTCTGGGCCCTTTTTCACCGGGGCTTGGGGATTTTGCCCACACTGCCGCTCGCCTCTGCACGGCCCTGACTTCGAACTCCCAAAATAGCTGGGCAAAGGCGCGGGAATAACGCAACATTACCTTTTCTAGTTTCAAGTTACTACACGAAAAGGAGCCTCGTTTTAATGTTCGGATACATCCGGATAATAATGACCGAATATAAATCGATATCGAATTTATCCGGGCCTTATAAGGCATGACGGGGAAACGAGGAAACCCGAACCACGACCTAAAACTTTCTTTTCTTACGACAAACAATAGCCGGGTTAGATTAGCAGGGTCTACCGAGGGAAATAAATGTTTCAAGCATCTTATTAATAAGTTATCTCGACATTTCCTCGTATAAAGCCTCGGAGAAACGGTGGAAAACAGAGCGGGAGATAGAGGAATACGTTTCGTTTCCCGTCGCTGGCCAAATTACCCTCTGAGGATGGGAAATTCGCGTGAAAACCATCCGCCCGACGGGCTCCTGGCCAGGAAGGACCTTCGCTGTACGGGGGTTAACGTTAACCCCGTTTCTTTCGGCGCGGACTTTCACCCTAAGCGATTACGGCCTTAAACCGCCCTTTCCTCAGGGTCCTCTTCTCCTCTTTGACGTACGTACTCCGTAATAACCTAGGATACGAGTGCGGTTTGCGTAGCTCGAACGTTAAGCGTATTGTCCGGTTAGATCTAATCCAACGGCGGCGGTAGTATTCGTCGACTGCTCGTAATACTTTGACCCCAGCGGACGCTTATGAGCGGCTGGACGACAGACCATAACCCGAAGCTTCTGTGAAAAAGGTACTCCGTAGCGTAGGATGAAGAGAATATAGCTGTAAGGTAAGATTTGGATCGTAAGAAAAGCGTATTTACGCCTCTGACCAGAAGGAGCCCGATTTTATGGCAGTCCAGAAATTGACATAATCTCGTTTTGCGACATGAACTGAATATAGATTACGGCCTTCCACAGCCTTAACCTTGAGTCTCCTGGTCTATTGGCCGCCGCCCCTTATCGACCCGCAACAACTCGGAGCCGGCGCCTATTCTAACAACATAGTATTGATGTTACAGTATGCTCTATAATAGACGTTTCGGACCATGTCTAATACGACTGATGGTGTAAAGGGTAGGGGAGGGGGAATGGAAATCCTCATATTATACCCGTTCACGTCCAGACTCCAGTCGAAACCAGGGCTGGACATAAGGCACTAGTCACGGCATTGGACTACTAAAATAATTCTAAATCTGGGGCTCACTAGTCAATTTAACTATAGAAAATTTTCTTCAATAATGGCGAATATGGCGTATCATAAATTCATCATTCATCAATTTTAAAAAAATTGTGATCGGCCAAAGTCATGTAACTCAAGTGATAATAAATTCCTATTTTAATTCTGACGGGTAAAGCAAATGTTGCTGTCCTTCTTGTTATTATACCAGGGGCGTAGGAACTGGGAGGGAAAGGGGGGAAATGCCCCTCCCTGGAATTTTTCTGGGAGGGGCAACTAATGTTATTGCAACCTTCAACTTTTTGTTCATTTGAAATCTTCATAAGGCTCAAATTATCATTTTAAAAGCATATACAGTTTATAGAACCTCAACTGTGTTTAAATTTTAGTCTTTTCCCGCCAATTTACATAGTACTAAACAGTACACATGCATTCGGAGAAGCTACACTCCATTAAAAATTAAAAAACCATTCTCCAGACCCCTTTTCGTTTCTCTTTGCCCCCTCCATCTTCTAGAACGTTCCATAGCCGAAAATTATCCGAATTAAAACTTATTTTTTGCAGAATAATTCATTTTTATAACCGCGAATAATAACCATAAATAAACAGTTAACCGAAATTTTTATGAATAATGGAGATTTTGGCGGTTAATTTATCTGTTCCGCCGAGCTCTAGGTGGTGCCTTGGGTATTAGCGTAGCTGATTATTAATAAGCCATCTACTGTACATTCTTGTTGTAACAAACGAAATACCACCAATCGTTGCTGACAGTGTTTGGTTAAATACTTTCTTCAGAGTATTTAAAAGTTAAATTATGAAAGGCGTAAACTTTCTAAGAAAAATATTCTTTTTTAGGAGACGATAGTAGATCCATTTGGTTTGAGTCTATTTGATCGACTCCCAAATGATCGAACGGGTAGCATTTGATCGAATGGCATTTGATCGAATGGCATTTGATCGAACGAAATTTGATTGAAAGCTACTGTAGGGTAAAACTACTAGTTTTTGGGAGTAAATCGAAAAGGCAACGGTGCATACGCGCCTATGGCGCGCGTACATCAACCTAACCGAACCAATTAATTTTTATCCATGAATAAAATAAGCTCGGCGATATTTAAATAATATTTATTTAAACAACCAATAGTTGAATAAAAATTGTAAAATGTTTAAATAATCGAAAGTGAATAAGCCTATTATTTAAATAAAACAAACAATTATTTAAATAAATACCACTTTTATTCAAATAAATGCTTGGTTGCGTAAAAAACATAATTAAATAAGTTAAAATGATATTCTTTTTACCAACGTTTTTTAAATAAATCGGAAAATTTGTGGATAATGAATAAACAATTCCGAACACTAAACGTAGTGATGGCTGAACTAAATGAAGTCCCTAGAATAAAATTAAACTTTGCAGCGCCATCCTCAGATTTATTATTGCGCCATTATTTAGCAGACGAAAAATCTGGTATCTGTCTATAAAACGATGGAACGAAATTACCCCATCACCGCGTTAATTTAGAAACGTTATATAACAAAGTAAGAAATAGCCAATGAATTATGTCCTATCTTTTCTCTAAGGCCTCAATTCATTTTTTCTATAATTTCAATTTGTCAAAGCTGCGGTTGCCAATAAGGGGGAAGAATACAGTAAAAGCCTCTTTTTCGTTCAACCTGAACGTTTTTGTTTTAACAATTACATAATTTAATTATATTTTTCTTATTAGGCTGAACCTTCCTCTAGTGCTTAAAATCATTTTGATAATTCTAATATTAATAGTTAACGAGATATAAGGTCCTAACTAAAGGCTAGTTTGGGCGCTTGCCCAACTTGTTTAGCTCCGGGGGTCCGAATTAAAAGGTAATAACTTAATTACTTTTAAATTTAAAATTGTCACAATTATTTTAAGCACTAAACAAGAGGTTGTTCTACACTTAAATATTAATTTTATAAACTTAAATACAAAATTAAAAGAGTTCAGCTTGAAATAGCGCAAAGGTAGACAATGACCACTGTAGTCTTCCCCCTTAAGCCTCCTCCGAAATATAATTAATAGCCTCGCCTTGTTTCGTGGTCTACAATGATTTCAAAGCTCTTCTCTCATTTCGGATATTCTTGGCCCATTCCACCTTCTCCGCGCTAACTAAATATTTTCTAATGGTCGCTCTTCACACGTCCATCGCCACTCTCGCCGTCTTTGTTCTTCTTTTCCTCACTTGGGCAAAGTCTCGTTCGGGAGTTGCGGTGGGAGAAGACTTTGAAGCGTATCGTAATGCGTTTGCCCAAGAATGTATAAAGGTAACGGAGAATATGTCACCGCGACTGTACTGCCCTACGTTTCAGAAACGCATTATCGACCATTTAAGACTCTTTGAGGTTGAATGCTCCTCATACTACAAACACAAGGAGAACGCGGCTAGCCTTTAAACACGCTAACGCAGTGTTGCGTACAAATTTCATTGGACGAGCCTTTTCGCTGAACGGTTTTTCCCTTGCGACGGCAGCAGGCGCTAAAGCGTCTAACCAATGAAAAATGTATACAAGAAAATGCACGCCAGCCAGATTTCCCGCACGGTACTGATGAGTTCCAAATAGAACGAAACCGGTCTACCGTTGGAATTTCTGGCTATTTTATTTAGTTTTTATGTAGTTTATTACTCGCAGATCTATTTGATCCGAGACTCGAGTTTTTTGTTTGCTCGAAGACCTATTGGTACGAGTTATTAGTAAGTTTTTTAATTTCTTCAAATTTGTTTAGGGTTTAGCTATATTATCCCTTTTACCAGGAATCCATAACGCTACTTGGAATGAATAACGGCTTCGATTCCCCGCCGTTGTGGCGGAACATAGTAGGCGGAGCTTATAAGCCTTTGTTTGTCACTGAATTTGACGTCATTTAAGGCGGTATAAGCGTTTTTAGCCCCTCCCACAATGTTCCGCCACAAAATACCACAGGGGATATGGGGAGATAATCATTCCAAGTAGCGTTATGGATTCCTGCTTTTACTTATGGACTAATCTACTTTTTCGCGACTTTTGACGGGTTGCGTTCTCCTTGTGTGGGGTGCTGTGTTTGTTGCTCCTAGCTCGTACTAATTTTAGGGCGCTGATTCTAAATTTGAAGTATGTTTTTTTTTTCTATCTGGTCTAGTTTCCGAGATTGGAAAATACAAAAACAAATACTCCGCAGAAACGCGTTAACGAACGTCGGAAATTTGCAGAAACGCGTTAACGAACGTCGGAAATTAGCAGAAACGCGTTATATCGTTATTAACCAATAATAGTCTTCATATCGTTTAATTTCATCTGCTCTAATTTCATCTGCTCTAATTTCATCTGCTCTAATTTCATCTGCTCTAATTTCATCTGCTCTAATTTCATCTGCTCTAATTTCATCTGCTCTAATTTCATCTGCTCTAATTTCATCTGCTCTAATTTCATCTGCTCTAATTTCATCTGCTCTAATTTCATCTGCTCTAATTTCATCTGCTCTAATTTCATCTGCTCTAATTTCATCTGCTCTAATTTCATCTGCTCTAATTTCAACAGCGTTAGTCGTGGTCATATTTAGATTGAGGACTAAAAGAAACTCCTAACAATAGGTGATTCTGAAATATAATATCGACAAATACATGTACAAAAGAGTTAATTTTATGGGCGCGCGCTCTTGATTTATTAGTAGATTGTGGCTCGCGCGATTGTGCACGCGCGTTGAAAATGAAAAATAAAGCGCGCGCTCAAATACTTTAACCATACAACATAAAGTAACCAAATCATGTGACCACCGATCTTTTTCGGAATCACCTATTAGTTTTCACTTTTCAGTTACCTAAATACCGTAGTTTTATTTTTCATAAGAATTACAAAAATTGATTTATCGCGAAATGCCATTTTTGGAGATAATGCGTTTCTGAAACGTAGGGCAGTGTAGCCTCTGTTTTCATGATTCCCGGTAGATATTCTCCGCCTACACTGAGAGAGAGCCTGCGATTTTAGGGGAATTTTTTACATCCTTACCCGGAGAAAGGGGAGATTATTACACGAGGAAAGGCGGTGGGGCGTGGTTTTTCATCCGGGAATCACGAGGCAAAAAGGCTTCTGCGTGCATATTCTCCGTTCACCCGTATGCATACTTGGTTTGGGCTTTTATGTTTGGAAAGAAGCGTAACTTTACCTGTAAAACTTGGCCTTTAACGAGATAATGAACGTTTCAAGGGTGGTCCATTTATCTGGCGTTTGCTAGTGTCTCCCCTCCGCACTTAAGAACTTTCGCCGTTTTCTCCCACTTCATTGTTACCCTTTCCTAATTATTCATGAATTTTATTAGAAAGCCCGTTTCTTCGAAGAACAACGACTTTTTCCAAGAAGTGGGGTTAGGTCTTCACCGGAAATGAATCGCGTGGACCCGATAAAACCTTTCGTTACCTTTTAAACTGCACTTTGTGTCTCGTAAATTTGTATTAAGTCAGAATGAAAGCGATTTTAATCTAATTTGTTACTATCGCGTATCGAGTTTGATCCAATATCCATGGGCGCACGCATAGAGGTGGGAAAACGGGGTAAATGCTCCCCTATTCAGCGGCGGCGATCGGGAAACATTTCTGTGGGGGCACGGCCCAATATTTTTTTATCCAAAAATTTGTATACTAAAAACTTAAGCAGAAAATGTACAGCTCAAAATTTTTATTACTATATATATTTTTTTAAGTGTACTTTCTTATATCTCATCCGTCAATGAATACATTGATAATAAAAGTTAAGTCGATATCTTTAAAAAAATATCAGATACTTTACGAAGGTATTTTAGGTGAAATAGGGTACACGACGCGGCGATTTTCTGTTGGGACGAATCTATCGAAGTCAATTTTACGGTTATATCATCTTAAGAGGGTAGAGGTCGGGGACGGTTAATCATTATCCATGTTTAAATTGATTTTTTAAGGGAAAAAATGTAAACAAAGAAATTTACCGGTTAATATTTCGGAAAATGATTAAAAAACATGTATTATTCGGAAAATTTGAGCTTTTTAATTTTTATCGAAAAAAACGTCGTTTTTCCGATTAATTTTACAAATTTATCAAAAAATTAATCGGATAATGCAGAAATATAAATTACTTAATCAAAACATTTCACGAATAATTTTGAGAGCTTTATCTATTGAATAAAAGTTAACCATCCCCGACCTCTATAAGAGGGAGATAATACAGTAAAAGCCTCTTTTTCGTTCAAGCTGAACGTTTTTGTTTTAACAAATGCATAATTTAATTATATTTTTCTTATTAGGCTGAACCTTCCTCTAGTGCTTAAAATCATTCTGATAATTCTAATATTAATAGTTAACGAGATATAAGGTCCTAACTAATGGGTAGATTGGGCGCTTGCCCAACTTGTTTAGCTCCGGGGGTTCGAATTAAAACGTAATAACTTAATTACTTTTAAATTTAAAATTGTCAAAATTATTTTAAGCACTAAACACTTAAATATTAATTTTATAAGTTAAAATACAAAATTAAAAGAGTTCAGCTTGGAATAGCGCGAAGGAAGTTAATGGCCACTGTAGTCTTCCCCCTTAATGTCGCATCTGAAATCTCAAAATAACTTCTGTAAAATGACTGACCCAAATAAAGGCAGTGAGATTAGAAATTTTCCCCTGAATGCTATTTTTCCTCAATTTTATTTCTGTGGGGGCTCTGCCCTCATTTGGTTTTTCCTGTGGGGGCTCGAGCCCCGGAGACCCACGGGATCGCCGTCACTGCCCCTATTTTGCCTAGCTACGAATTAACTAACTAAGTGATAGTCCCAAGCCATCTGTATATTGGAACCCTACGCGCGTCACGTTGTCAAACGGGTGGATTACACCGTTGGATAAACGATCAGACAATTTTTTTATCTTTCCGATATGAGTGACGATAACGGCGCCCTGAACTAAGCCTTTGATCCTACGAGGAAGCGACCCAATAACGGTTGAACCCGCATCCGAATATTGGTGTTAATCCGTTATTAATCCGACGCTAGGTTGTCAAAGAAACGTTGAAACGCTGAGCTCATTTCCAATTAATTAACCGCGAAATTATAATTAACGAGGTCTAGACGGGCGTATTGTTTAAATTAACGTGGCAATTTAGTTCAAACGGAATTGGAAATTCATATAAGGCACTTTGCTCTTCCACGTTCCCTTTTTTTTACAGCCAATCTTTCTTATACTTAAGAAGCCAGAAGGTTTTAAGAGGGGGATGTCCTTTTATCTCCGTCGTCAAATAGACGCGTTCTTTCTTAAAAACCCGCCGGAAAAGAATATGGCATCGTAATTTAATTCGAACGTTATGGGCGCGTGACAACTTTACCCAATTGCCTAATTTGAAAGAAGCTACTTAAAGTTCGTACAGACTTCACTCTCCCGCGTTAGTTCTATCACGGAGTGCACTTTCGTTTTATCTTTTTCCGCGGATAGGAGTTTAGGAGCGTGTGGCTTCTTATCGCGGCATCGTAAACAGTTTCCATTATTTTCGGCAAACAGCCATTTTATCGGCCGTATAAGAGAGCAGCCAAAGCCCAAAGCAATCGATAGTATAGAAAACATTTTCCAAGCGAGCCGGCTTTTCTTTTAAACAGTCCATTCGTTGGTCGCGTGAGAATCGCTTCATTCACCCTAATCCCGGCTTTCCCCGGATCCCGCGGCTGTACTTAAACCCATCGGATAATCTGGTCGGGAAATTCTTCAAGATACTTTTCAGTTTGGCGGTTACGCTGGCATCCCTGGGGTCTCTTCTCTTCCCGGAGAGACGCGTTGGAATTGATCCATTTTTAATTCGTTAACCGCGAAGCAAACGATTTTGACGATGAATAATCCATTTACTCGAAAAGGCTGTTGCGATGTCTATAGTTTCTTTCAAGTTGTTTGTGGTTCCATTAGGATGAAAAAATTAGCGAATAAGTAGATTAGTCCATTATTCCCTTTTCATAATGGACTAATAGTCTACTTATTCGCTAATTTTTTCATCCTTTTGCATTGCAGTCCATAGGTGGTTCCTTTTAACGTTATGTGGTTCCATTAGCTTTTTCAGTTAGCGTAGAACCACCTGGAAGCCAACACCAAAAGTTAATTTTGCGCAATATTATTGACCCACAAGGGTCAGAGTTGTTGAACTAAACATTTACACAACGTGTTGGCCTCAGAAACGCTTTGTTTGGCTAAGTTTGTGGCCGAGGCTTAGGATCAAATATTTAAATCTAATGTTGGTGCTTGGATTAATAATAGGACTACTGGCTATAGCACTTCTCCATTCCCACGGCAATATCGGGCATCTCTCGAAACGGAAAATAAAACAAATTCGTGTTTTTTTAAATAATTCGGTTCGTTTTTGACTCGCGCGTTATTAATTAGTTAAAGAACTCATACCAGATGATTCAGAAACGATTTCTTTCCGTTTGGGATTTTTATTAACTAACATTTCATAGCGTCTCCTTCCTTACTCGATGAAAACTCGGCAGTTTCATAATCTTCTAGCGTTGGTCGCTAGGTGGCTATATGCTAAACGAAAAGGCTATTAGTTGATTTTATAAAATAAAAAGTGGTTTTGTCCAACTTGTTAAAATTTTGCTCTTACGTCACAAGACCCAGCTTCATTAGTGTATTCTTCGCACGAGCGATTTGCACGCGCGCTAGAAAAACCTATATTCCTCTGGCAACTGTAGCGCTCGTAGACTTGTAAAAGTAAGAGACTGTGACGTAAGAGCAACATTTAAACAAGAAGGCCACGTTACTTTATAAAAAGAACTATTAGTTTTGAAAAGAAAATCAAATGAAAAATTGCATTTTAAGAAATCTTGAATTAGGTTGAAAATTCTAAAATACGTATTTAAGAAAACGAGGGGTCGGACAAGAAATCTGAATTCAAGCCTGGATTTCTTGAAAATCCGAAATTTAAAAAAAAAACAAAACTCGAAATTTGGCCATAAATCGAGAAATCCGACGGGAAATCTCGAAATCGGACGATAAAACCCGAAATCCGACGGGAAATTCTGAAATCCGGCCAGAAATCCAGAAATCGGACGATAAAACCCGAAATCCGACGGGAAATTCTGAAATCCGGCAAGAAATCCAGAAATCGGACGATAAAACCCGAAATCCGACGGGAAATTCTGAAATCCGGCAAGAAATCCAGAAATCGGACGATAAAACCCGAAATCCGACGGGAAATTCTGAAATCCGGCAAGAAATCCAGAAATCGGACGATAAAACCCGAAATCCGACGGGAAGTTCTGAAATCCGGCAAGAAATCCAGAAATCGGACGATAAAACCCGAAATCCGACGGGAAGTTCTGAAATCCGGCAAGAAATCCAGAAATCGGACGATAAAACCCGAAATCCGACGGGAAATTCTGAAATCCGGCCAGAAATCCAGAAATCGGACGATAAAACCCGAAATCCGACGGGAAGTTCTGAAATCCGGCAAGAAATCCAGAAATCGGACGATAAAACCCGAAATCCGACGAGAAGTTCTGAAATCCGGCAAGAAATCCAGAAATCGGACGATAAAACCCGAAATCCGACGGGAAGTTCTGAAATCCGGCAAGAAATCCAGAAATCGGACGATAAAACCCGAAATCCGACGGGAAATTCTGAAATCCGGCAAGAAATCCAGAAATCGGACGATAAAACCCGAAATCCGACGGGAAGTTCTGAAATCCGGCAAGAAATCCAGAAATCGGACGATAAAACCCGAACTCCGACGGGAAGTTCTGAAATCCGGCAAGAAATCCAGAAATCGGACGATAAAACCCGAACTCCGACGGGAAGTTCTGAAATCCGGCAAGAAATTCCGAAATCGGACGGGAAATACCGAAATCGGACGGGAAATACCGAAATCGGACGGGAAATACCGAAATCGGACGGGAAATACCGAAATCGGACGGGAAATACCGAAATCGGACGGGAAATACCGAAATCGGACGGGAAATACCGAAATCGGACGGGAAATACCGAAATCGGACGGGAAATACCGAAATCGGACGGGAAATACCGAAATCGGACGGGAAATACCGAAATCGGACGGGAAATACCGAAATCGGACGGGAAATACCGAAATCGGACGGGAAATACCGAAATCGGACGGGAAATACCGAAATCGGACGGGAAATACCGAAATCGGACGGGAAATACCGAAATCGGACGGGAAATACCGAAATCGGACGGGAAATACCGAAATCGGACGGGAAATACCGAAATCGGACGGGAAATTCCGAAATCCGACGGAAAATCCTGAAATCCGCGACTAAAGTTAAGAAATTCGAAATCCTTCAAGAAATCTTGAAAACCAGCGTGAAATCCCGTCCACATTTTCGGAGAATGTCCGACCCCTCGGTTCAAATTAAAGTCTCGACTCTCTTAGCTCGCAACAGCGCTATCCGCGGGGGAAATCTTTTAACCGGAATAATAAGAGTACACGTTTATAGCGAGTGTCGCTATTAGAAATGCTGTAAAAGGGAAGGCGCGAACCTTTCAGACGTTACTCCCGAGAGAGGCCGGGGTTTCACGCGCTGTATGAGGGTAGAACCCTTCAAGAAACCCCTCCATTGTATAGTTTTCTCTATCTCCTCTCCCGCGAAGTACATGGTCGACCTCCTTTCGGGGGCTCCTCTGACGTGGAAGAAACAATTAGGGGAGGACCAACTTTAGAAACTAATGAGGATAAACGCTCTTAATTCGTAACCCGAGAGAAAGACACTCGCCTCGGGTCCCCTTTTACCTTTTTTAAGCGTTTTTATCACGCTCCAAGTGATATTTTCAAGTCCCCTTTCGCGAAGTTAATAACGCCCTGAGACAGAATGACACGTATGGCTTCTTGGGATTTTTTTAAAGACCCGTTCAACCTAATCAACTTCTTTATAAATAACTTTCTTCGTAAATAAGTGTAAAGGGGAATGGCCAAGCTTTAACCAGTTAGATAGCCCTATAGCCCATTAAAAACTAAAACTTATGGCGAAAACCGCATCAAAAAATATTGAGTGGTTAATTTTTAATAAAATAAAGAAATTTAGGGAAATCGAAAAGTGCGCGTCCACCGCGACACCTGGTGAGAAGTCGGTGAGACAGAAAAACAACGTGAAGACGCAAAAAATATGTTTTTCACAAGCGGCGCGTTCCAGTTATAAGAGACTTAAGCCTAAATTGCGCGATTTTAAAAGTGAGGATAGTTCGCAAATCGCTCATACGGGTTTAGGGGCGCTGGCGGCAGCCCCTAAGATGGCGGCGAAACTTCAAACCCAAACACCTGGCGTTATTTTTCGTTTCAACTTTTTGGTCCAAAAACTATTTTTTAAGACAAAAAAAGGTAGGTGTTAGTATATTGAACGTCTTGTTGATCTTTTGATACGGAAATAAGGCCATATTTGGAAAAGCTTGGTCGTTCCCCTTTAAACGTTTTTGAAAAAATCAAAAAAATACATAGCCATGTCTCAAGAATGGAGACTTTCATTTCTGATTAATTTAGTAGTCAATTACGCATTTTATAATTCCTTCGCTCGAGTTGAAGATATAAACACTTATTTGGTATCGTAATATATTGAAATAATTACGTACAGCGATGATATTCTGGGAAATAGAAGCAACTAGGTTAGCTTATCTTATCTTACGAATTAAATTAACCACTTAACGAGACACGACGTAATCTTCGATACGTAGTAATTGAAAATTCGTTTATCCAGAACGTTTACTCTAAACAAAACCATCTTCTCTTTTATCATTTCCCTGACTATAGCTGGTAGCGGGAGCTGGGATATAAATATAACTTGTACCATCTGGAATCTGCCGCAGTCCTCCGTGTCATTTCTTATTTTTGGAAACTCTATCCTTTACTCCAACTGCAAACGACGTTGATGGTTAAAAAAAAGAGCTTTCTCTTGGCCAATTCTCGTTCTTTTGAATCTTTTATTCAATTTTAGATGAATTTTTTTTATTCTATCGAAATTCGCGTTGCTAGTTCCAAATCTTCTCTCTCAGTCCATCTCGTCCTTTTCCAATATGTAGGGTTTAAGGGGACCCCGGCCTATCGTATCCCGAAAAAAGTAATGAAAAAAGAAACAAACGAACTGGCAATTTTTCATGTAAATGTTGCTGGTGGAAACTCCCTCCCGAACTCATCCTTTTTCGTCGATTGTTGAGAGGTCGTTTCAGCCGATTTGCGCGTCTCTCTCCCGTATGCAAATGAACTCTTTCATTACTGAAACTTCGAATCTCCGGATGAAAAGAGTCCCAAATTGAATGGGCCTTTTCAACCCCTTCTCTTCCCGCGTCGTTCCCCCTATCTTCCTTTTTGTTGTTCAACAATGTTGTTGGACGATTTATCGGGTAATCGAAGGTTTATTTTGGAACCGCTGATCGTACCCGATTACCGCCTTCGATAGAATTGCCGGGTGAGCTTGATCGTATACGACGAATAGTTGGCCTTTCTGTCCAAAGTTGTTTTCGCAATCTTCTCTACCTCTATTGACGGACTTGGGGAATTTGTGGAGATTCGCGTCTTCTTCTTTATGGATCGTGTCCCGCGCTCGATTGTTTGGCTAAATTAAGCGCCGAAGAATGGGCGCTCGCCTATGTTAGTTTCCGATTTACGTTACTCCTTCTTGCGCCTATATCTAGGCCAAGTTCTGGCTTATATACGCCAGCGGTTGTTAATTTGGACATCCATCTCCATATACTTTGTTCGCGTTATTGGCTTGAAAGTGTCTTCGCAGGCCCTCGTTGTTTTTCAAAAAACCAAACAAAACATTAAGAAGAAAGAAATAGCGTGAGGCAAAATACAACATAACTATTAAAAGCTTTCCTCAATACTCGCTCGTGGCGCGATAGTCTAGAACGTAGTAGAAAATTCCAATTAAGTCATCCTGCTTCGGGGCGTATAGCAATAGGTGGTTTCTATTCGCTTTTTCCGGGATTTCGGAGTAGGATAAGAAGCGAGGGGTCGAACATTTACCAAAATCCCGTACACTTTGTCTAAAATCGCAAAATCTTTTAACTCTCTCTATGGTAAATTAACATTGAAATCCCAAAATCACTTCAAAAAGTAATGATAAAATCGCCAAAATCTCTACGAAATCCCGTACAAAATAATGGCAAGTGTCCGACCCCTCGGTAAGAAGAGTAAGGCTATGACGTCATTTTACTCCGATTCTGTGGTGGCGAATAGTTTGAGTCGGAGTAAAAACGTTTTTCCAAAATGGCTGCTGACAAGATCCGATTTACTCCTTTAAACCTCCTTTTCAGAAGGAGTAAAACGACTAGCCCTAATACTCCTGACCAAGCGAATAGTTTATGGGGAGGAGTAATTCTAATCCCCGGACCAGGCGAATAAAACGTTTTAGGATAAAAAGAGTACACTTTTAGTCCGAGAACAGGTTAAAAGAAACCACCTATAATGGTTGGGAGTGCGCTGTAAATTTTACGTTTTACACAATAGCGTAAGTTTTATAATATACTAGCTCCCTATAAGTTGGAATCCGCTATATAGATCTAACGTTAAAACGCGATTTCTTCCATAAAAAATCAGAACCAGTATACGTGACTCCCTGCGGCGACTTTTTGTCCTATCTTTGTAGCTTCTTCAACTTCCATCGATAGCGGGAACGGCTACCTCCACGTATACGACATAGATATATGAAATAGCCTAGATACCTTACGATGCATACGGGCCCGTGCGAATAACACTGAAAAGACATCTAGCAGAAGACCCATATGTTCTGGGTGCGCTACGTAATAGTGCCATCTATCGGTGACCAAAATTACTATTTGGTAAAAAGAAAGCGGTGGATTAGGCCTAATAATGATAGCCATAGAGTAACTTGTCATTTTTTTGGCTTTTGGTGGAAAGGTGGCGCTATAACGTTGCGCATCCAGAAAATACGCGTTGCCTGCTAATTGTGGATCTATACTATTTCATATATCTATAGTATACGAGACAAACAGAAGCACGTGAAGTTAGCGCGTAGAGCGGATCTAACGACCCTTGTTTTGAATTTTACATCCTTGATTTGTGTCAAAATTTTGGAATAATATTTCATTAATTTCAATATGAACAGGTATTATCGTAAAATATTCGTAGTCTGAAGCTTATCTCTTCGCGATAACTCGCGTTAGGCTTAACGAGCTTCGATCCCGTCGTTGAAACGAAACTGGATTTCACAGGCAAGCTCATATTTAGATTTTTCGCCATTAGATGGCGACACGCCGCGATTTCAACGTATTGGGAGAAATCGCTGTTAGCGCACAGCCCAGGTACGATTCTAACCTAGTATATTATAAACTTATGACAATTGGCAGATCTTAAAATTCATTTTGCGCGTGAAAATACGCCGCCATGTTAGGGTATAAAAGCGGATAAATATGCCTGATATACCTCATGATGTAAAAGTATTGTCGCGTGCAAAAACGTAATTTTGAAATCTGTGAATAGTTGTTTCTTTAAAACAAAATAAAATATAATATAATATAATATAATATATAAAAAGTAAAAAAATATAATATGTGGTTCTTACGTCAAAATACACTGCTTTATTAATATATTCTTCGCACGCGTGATTTACACGCGCCCTAAAAAACGCTATATTACTCTGGCGACTGTAGCGCGCGCTCGTAGACTTTTAAAAGCAAGAGACTGTGAGGTAAGAGCAACATGAAAACAACAAAGCCACGTTAAAAAAGAACTATTGATAGGTGTGTATACGCATTATTTTGAAATATTCATCCGGTGTATGACGAAAATGGTGAATCAAATTAGATTCCAAATTTATATCCGAAAACTACAATCCAAAATGTGTCATATTAGACCCAATTCAACTTTATTCCGATTTGATCAAATTAATTTGATCCAAACAGAATCGGATTCAAACTGTATGCTCCATATTAAAATTTAAATTTAAAAGAGTGATAAAAAACGCGAATAATGAAAAATGATAAAAAAGCTAAACCGGCTAGTGTTGTAAAGGCCTTTTCAGACGAGCCAACTTTTTGATCCAACTAGATAAGTCAACTTGAGTTGAGTCAACTAGTTGGTTTGTGTTAATAAAAGTTCTATGAGTTGATCCACCAAAAAGGTACGCTAGAAAAAAATGGATCACTTATCCATTTTTGCTGATTCAGCATTTGGATTTGAAAAGTTGGCTCGTGTGAAAAGGTCTTTAGTCGGAAAATTTTCCGGAAAATGACCGAGGCCTTTTTTTTTTCGGAAAATTTTCAGTATTTTTCTGAAAAAAAATAAAAAAAGTTTTCCTTCCTAGTCTAATATATTGTTTGCAAATTGAAATAAAGCGGCATTTTCGCCTCATTCTTTCGAATCTAATAGTAAAACTAAGCCTCTAGACTAGCTTTTAAACTGGTTAACAATGTAACACTATTAATTTTTTGTAGTACGTTTACTGTTATTAGACATTTTATGTGGATAAAAAGTTTAAAAAACATTAAAAACCCGTAAAAAGTTATTTATGTTTAAATATTTTTTAATTAAATTTTCTGGAAATGTTTCCGCATTTTATTTTTCCGGAAAATTAACAACTCACAAGGAGACTACCCGAGGTGTTACACACCAATTTTGTTCAAACTCGGGGGATTGGTAGACCTGCATGTAACTTGAAAAATCCTAAAGGGATTTTATTCAATTGGCAACGGTTTTGCCAACGAAAAATGTTTTTGACAACATAAAAGAACATGGGATTTTTAGTTTTTACCGATTTCCCTGTGAAAAAAATTTAAAAAATTGATAAAAATGTGACCAATTTTGATTTTTTTCATCAATTTTTTTTATAATTTTGGTATTTTATTTTTTTTTTCAATTTTGAAAGATGTTTCACAGGGGGGGACCCTTGGAATCGGTCAAAATCCCATGTTATTTTCAATGGGAAAATTTCCATTTTAAGTTGTCAAAAACATTTTTCGTTGCCATGGCAAAACCGTTGCCCATTGAATAAAATCCCTTTAGAATTTTTCTTACATGAAGGTCTACCAATGCCCCGAGTTTGAACAAAATCGGTGTGTAACACCTCGGGTAGTCTCCTTGTCAGTAAACCCTAAAAAAATTTGAAGAAATTTAAAAAGTTATAAATAACTCGTACCAGAAGCCTAATAAGAGAAGCCTCTATACCGGCAACGTAAAACTTTTGAAACGTCTTGTTTTCGACACGGAGCAAACAAGAAATTAACGTGGCCTAGGACTAGCAAATCTAGTGAGCGAAAAAGTAGTTTGCTCTCCAAAACGTCGGTTGGCAAACCTGAAACGTAGGTATATATCATCCTTGGTTTAAAACTTTAAACGCGAAAGGCGGGCAAGGCTTAATGTTTTCAAAGCGTATTGAGAAATGATACGGAGATATCGCCTTCAGAATCACGATTATTGTTCATTAGTATGTAAATTTATGATAGCCAATAATAGATTTAACATTTATTACCTTTATAATGTAGAAATTATACCAAGTCCAATCAAAACGAGGTGAGTCTCTCAAAAATTAAAACCCCCAGCAAAATCCTATGGGAATTCTACGAGCTAAAATGTAAAGAATCGTCTGCCTTTTTCAAATGTTTTTTATTTAATTTCATTAAATAAAATAGCCAGAAATTCCAACGGTAGACCGGTTTCGTCATATTTGGGACTCAACAGTACCATGCGGGAAATCTGGCTCGCGACTGTTACACTCGGATAATTCATTTCCGTTTTATTTGTTTTTATCCATAGCCGAAAATTATCCGAACAAAAACTTATTTTTTGCATAATAATTTGTTTTATAACAGCGAATAATATCCATAAATAAACAGTTAATCGAAATTTTTATGAATAATTGAAATTTTAGCGTTAAATCGAGTCATTTTCGTGAAATAAGTGATATACTTCCGATGGCCGTTATTTTTCTAGTCGATTCAATAAATAAATGATGGTGAGTACGAAGACGTGTTGAAGAAGACCACCTCGTAACCCCTTTAAAAGTTTAGTTTATGAGCGTAGGAAGCCACCCGGGACAATAAATAATACACGTCAATAAAATGCCCTATGAACTTGTCTTCTTCTAAAAAGAAAAAAGAAAATATGTGGCAGGGTATGAAAAAATGACTTGTAGAGAAAAATGGTAATGGGAAGTAGCACCGGTATTACCGCCATTTTGTTTCCACCTTTCTTATAGTGTACAGTCGAGGGGAGGGCGGAGGTATAAAATGTATTGGTTTTTATGAGGACGTATTTCTCGTCCGTAGTCGCAATTTCATCCCGCCCTCTCGGGCTTCTTCGCGGATCTTCCTCGGCGTTGGGGGGAGTTCAGTTCGATCAGATTCTCCCTCGCGAAGAACGCTTTATCAAAACACCTGCTCCTTGTCAAAAAATGGTGCGTTTCTTTTCTTGAAAACGGGCGAGCCTGCAACTGATACTCCCCCTCCATCTCCTCTTTCATCCGCCGTCACTTTTTCTTCTTCTTCCATCTCCGCTGGCTCGCGCTCCGAGAGTATCGCGCTTTCGCTATAGGCGCCCGAACTCGTTTCTATCTATGCCATTTGTTACGAGAAATTTCTTTTCTAGGCGAATTATTTTTTTATCTTCTTACACACAATCATCCCAATGGAATTTGGGCGTAATAAAATCACGTATGATGTAGTCGCCGCCGTCGTATTGCGCCTAGAAGTCGGCGTTTGAATAAGAAATTATACGATTGTTTATATTTATCCATAACCGAGAATTATTCAGAAATATTCGAAAAAAATGATTAATTTTGCATGTTGAATCGTTGTTTAATCGTATAATTTATTCGTATAAAATAAATAATACTAAATTTAATGATTAATTGAAATTTTTGCGGTTAATTTATTTGTTCCGCCGACCTCTAATTGCGCCTAACTTCTTCAACCGTTAGGATTAAAATGGTAAATGATTAGGGCTGTGCGAGTAGTGGTTTTAGGCAATCGAGTCGGTTATCGAGTATCAAATATTTTTTCATCCGAGTAATCTAATACTTGATTAAGGGGAAACTATCTTTTATTCGAGTCGAGTAACTAAAAAAACCTCGAGTAATATTTTTAACGAGTCGGGTTATCGAGTACTTGATTAGGAGCTGGTTTTATTCAAGAAATTGTGAAATTAAATTTAAAAGAAGTATAAAGTAACTTTGAATGCTGAAAAATATTCCTTTCATTTAAATGAACCACAGCTTCCACAACTTTGTAGGTACCGTTTATTGTCCCCCAAAATGTTGTAAAAATCCCTCTTTGAACTTTGAAGCATCGAGGATAGAAAAAACTAATAAAAGTAATCGGATACCCGAATATGCAATTTTTTGGTACTCGGTAATCGACGAGAATTCTCGTTATCGTACTTAATATTTAAAAGTAATTATAACGTTCTTCGCGAAAGAAGTGTAGTGATACCTAATTTCAGGTATTTGTATGGTTATAAAAGAGATAATCAGGTAAGCTAATAATATAATAACCATGACTAGGCTTAATGACGAGTTTTCGTCGAATGAGGGTAGCGAGGCGCGAGAGTTTTTCTCATGAGTTTTCCCGCTTTAAGACACGCCCGTTTCTACGAGCTTCATCACGGCCGTAAAAATCTTCCTTAGACATTCCAAGTGTATACCTATATAGTTTCCTGATATAATGTAAATAGTTAAGAATGTAAATAGCACACCAATTGTTAAAATATTTGAAGCATATCAACCGGATTTTCGGCATTTTCCCGATTAATGACTTTTTCAATATTCTTAAAGGGGAATTGTCACCCAAAACCAAAATTTACGAGGATTTTTTACAGAATGATAGAAAATATATTAATGATTAGGTCCCTGAAATTTTATAGTTATTGGGAAAGTATTTAAAAAGTTACGCTACTTTTTCCGCAACCTACATCAAACGGCTCCAAAAACTTCAGAAATCGCGGTTGAACCTACGTGCAGCGCCAAAAGAGGGAAGCGGCAAAAATTTGACAAAGGGCGGCGTGTAAGGCATTTTAAAAACACGATAAACTACAATCTACGAATATAACTCGGTTAAAAAGTCAAGGAGAATGTCGTAGCAGACCGAAAAATGATAAAACCTAGGAAAATAATATTTCGTTTACGAGATGGCGCTCCAGGTAGGTTCAATCAAGCGGTTCTGAGATTCTCGAGTCGGGGGGATAAAACACGAAATTTGGTTGCTAATAATAAATCAAATACTGGAAATATTAACATGAAATTTTTTGTATATCCATTTTCGGACGTCCTCTATCCATTTAAATGGTTTTTAAACAATTTTAGGGTGGTGACAATTCCCCTTTAACACATTGGGCGTGATTGTGTGTATTCAAATGTTCGTGACATCTTGTTTTCTATACTTCCTCGCCTTTCAATACTTCATCTCCGCCCTCTCTTTGGAGTCCAAGACCTTTTTATTTTGGGACTTCTGTTTTGGTTTTTATCTTTTTGGGCTTGAAAGTTTGTTGGCCTATAATATGCGGAGACGTGTCTGCCTTGTTGGTTCGCGTATAATTATACGTATCAGCGTCGAAAGGGACTTCTTCCCATCTAATTTAGGCAGATTTTTATTAGTTTCGTCGTCGTTATCGATTTCTCGTCTGGTTCTGCATAGCGTCTAACAGCGCGATTGCCGGCTACGCTAAATTAATTTTCACTTTTTGTTATTTGCTCGACGCGAAAGGGATTTGAATATTCCATTCGCGATGAATTGCTGGAATTTTTGTCTTGATTTCTTTATCGTGTTCTATCTTTAATATATGCGTATGTAATTTGTGTATGAAGTAGCGGTAATAGTTTAGAAATGGTTCAGTTTCTTCCATTCGTTCTTACGATTGGATGTATTTTTTAGTTTGAAGCACACAAATTTTGATTAAATCACTACAAGTGCTACTCCCGAAAACGGATATTAAAACTGCTAGTATTATAATAATAATCAACTATAGGCACCACCCTAGGCCCAGAAAATTTTCCGTATTTTTCCGATAAAAGAAAAAAAAATGTTTTTCATTTAATTTAAATTTCGCTGCATTTTCGCCTCATATTTTCGAATCCAAAAGTAAAACTAAACCTAGACTAATCTAGAATTAAAACCCTGGAAAAATAATATATGTTACGCAATTCAGAAAATTTCCCGCATTTCATTTTTTTCCGGGAAATTAACAACCCTATAATAATAATCAGCTAGATTAATACCCAGACCACCACTCTAGTTCCAAGCTATCTAGCGACATTGAATGCCTCTAAATCCGGTGGCTGGGTTATATATACTGGGTAAGAGGGTGGTGGCAACTTGGCAAGCCCTTCATGCCACGCGAACCAACAGCTCCTTACACTCTCTCTTACCGTTAACTTCGACTAGTTTTTATGGATATGGGAAATCGAAGAATTCGGGGGAATCCCCTTAAACCGTTGGGGATATTATTCAGTGATATCTCATCTAAACTGGAATAGTTCGAAAGTTATTATTAATTAATTCTACAGGGTGTCTTAATTTCTGAAATTCACAAATAACAACGATCGCCACCGCGAGAGTACATACTGAAAATTTCACATTTCTAGAAGGTATAGTTTTTGATTTAGTAACATGTGTGTCACCTTTTAAATTAAAAAAATAACTATTTGGTAGAATATTATCAAGGAGAAAATGAGAAGGTTATCTCGGGAGAATAATTTTTAAGTTCGCTCTAGCGCAATTTCGAGAAAAAAAAAACCAATCCAGGTTAGGTCGATCGATTTAAAATGGTGAATTTTCTTCTTCGTGGAGGAGAGAGGAGCTAATGACGGAGAGCCCCGAGGATCTTATTTTCTAATTTCACTTGGAAAGTGGATCCATGGGCTCACTTCACGGGTCCTCCAAGAATCCGGGTTCCTTCGGGGCTTTATTTTTAGGGTGATGACGGCTCCGTTCATTTCTCCCTTATCCACGTGAACGACCCTCAATTCGAGCGAGATAAATCGAAATCGAGTTAGTGACAAAACTTTCCGTTTTTCACTTTCGGTTGCTCTTTCTCTATCCGCCCTTTCTTCCTGATTCGCCACTGAAAAGGACAAAAAAGAATATACAGGGTGTTAACTACAAAATGGACCAGGGCGAATATCTCAAAATGTGTTTTAGCTACGATTTTGAAATTTTAGGTTGTTATAGAGCGCTCAGGGGGTCAACCAACTATGAAAATGTCAATGACCTTGAACCATGTCTTCAAGGTCATTCGAAAATTAACTTGGGAACCGTAAGAGCTACGAAGTTGGTTCCAATTCGAAAGTTGTTCCCCGTCACATTTTATGGTTAACTAGCTTTGACTCGATCTGATTTGCGAAATAGGAAGTTGAGCAATGTTAGGCAAGAAGACCGTTAAGTTGATAACGTGTTAAAGACGATGTTCAACTGATAACTTTAAAAGTACTCTTGTTAGAGTACTGAAATTTGTTAGACAACCTCATCGTGGTTGAGGGTCTTTAGTTCGAAAATTTCAGCTCCCAAAACTCGTCTTCTACACGTTATCAACTTAACGACCGTCTTGTTTTTGGCCTAACATTTCTCGACTTCCTATTTCGCAAATCAGATCGAGTCAAAGATAGTTAACCATAAAATGTGACGAAGAACAACTTTCTAATTGGAACCAACTTCGTAGCTCTTACGGTTCTCAAGTTAATTTTCGAACGACCTTGAAGACATTGTTCAAGGTCATTGAAATTTTCATAGTTGGGTGACCCCCTGAGCACTCCATAACAAGCTAAAATTTCAAAATCGTAGCTAAAACACATTTTGAGATATCCGCCCTGGTCCATTTTTTAGTTAACACCCTGTATAGATCTCAACGTTAGAAAGTCCCTCCCAATTCCTGGAGGTATCAATGCGAGAACGGTCCCTGACGGATGAATTTTCGCTCTTCTCGGCTTTACATCGGGTTTCTTTTACTTTCGCTCAGTCACCGTTAGCTATCACGTCGATAACGAAAATTCCCGGCCAAAAGAAGTGATTCTTACCATTTATTTTCCAACACCTTTCAAAATCAATATCTTCTCTCGAACAAAAACGGACATTCCGGCTTTTACTGACAACTTATAACGTTATATCCGAAAAACAAACCGCGCGTTTTGTTTTGTATTTTTACAGGGTTGGTTGATAATTATCGATGGATAATTATAATTGATAATTATCGATAATTATCCGACGAAAAAATCATGATAATTATCAAATTAAAAAATTTAAAATTAAATGAAGTTGGCGACACATGTTGAGCTGGATTTTGCAGTACAAGTTTAATTTCAAAGCAATACTTACAGGTTGTAAGCGGTATATATACCAGTATTTATATTTACAACTATCCCAATTGAATTTTATCAAATTTTTAGTTTGCTACGTAATTAGTCTCAAAAGTATCGTTTACATAGAAATTTGACGACTCACATCAGGACAATTTCGTACATAAATGCGGTTAAAAGGGCGCTGATTTGTTATTTTGGGAAAAATGGGATAATTATCGAAAAATCCGATTTTTTGCCTACCCTGTATTTTTATATTCGTCTGTTTCCGTTTTTCGTTTTACTTGATCGTAATTTAAGGAAGAAATATTTGAAAGTTTTCTCCGAAGAAAGGCGCGAAATTCCGCTCCTCTATTGACCGCGGTATAAGATGACCTTCGACCCACCAAGCGTAGGGAGGGGGGTTGCCATAGTAACACCCTATTTCTCCGGATACGGAGGTTGCGCGAGAAAAGATAGCCACTTTGTTTTATTTTTAAGGAGGCGCACCGTCTTGGGGAAGTCGGGCCTTGGAGGAATAAAACAAGTATACAGGAGTTGCGGAGAGCTGCGAAATCGGTTTCGTCAGTGACCGTGAACTCGCGCGAGACGGAGGGGTTCAAACGCGACTAGCGCCAACTGCATACGGAATTTTGCAACTATTATCGTTTTATATCATTGTTTTCGCGTCGTCTGGTTTGTTTTACTCCTCCAAACAAATAAGAGTCACTTTGGAAAAGAATTTAGAAATGTTTCAAAACAAACCAGACGACGTGAAAACAATGCTATAAAATGATAATAGTTTCAAAATTCCGAATGCAGTTGGCGCTAGTCGCGTTTGAACCCCTCCGTCTCGCTTGAGTTCACGGTCACTGACGTAACCGATTTCGCAGCTCTCCGCAACTCCTGTATACTTGTTTTATTCCTCCAAGGTCGGGCTTGGCTGTCGTCCGGCTGCCAGAGCAGATCGGCTGAAGAAGTCAGTTCTTCCATTCCAATTTCATTTATGTATGAGGCTGGGGAATTTTTTTATTGCCACCGGGTCCTACTCTTTTGAAAGTTTCCTTTTCTATCATTCATCGGATCCTGCCTCTTCCGTCCAGACCCCCGATTCGAAAACCTTCGTTATCCGCGCCAAACCAATAAAAGATGGTACCGGTAACGGAAGAATGGAAATATTTATATACCCAAGTGGATTTGTTCGTGGTCGCCTGACTGTACGCTCAAAGGCGGAAAAAGCCCCTTCAATTTGTATCTTTCATGGGCCGTCGATGGGGATGACGCGTATGGATGGGGAAGGAGAATAAGCTTATTCGTGAACGCGGACTGCTGCAACTTGACGACCACTTATGTACCTAAACTATGACCTTTTAGTGTCGGAATATGTAGAATTAATATAGGATAGGCTTCCGCTTCTACCCTTACGCGATTTTCTCATCTTGTTTCGCGATAACGAACCTCGACCGACGAGACCTCTGTTGCCTGGAATATTGATTACATTTTTTTATTACGCCCACGTTGTATTGAAATTCTAGGTTTCGAAAGATAATACGATGTTATTTCAATTTTTATGCTCCCATAATAAACCTAAATAACGCCTGGTAGTGAACTTGTTATTAGTACTTGGATGTAAGACGTACGCAACACTTCTACAGGCGTTTATAGATCATAAATAGAATAAAAAAAATTAAAATGTAATAAAGTTGTAAGTCTGAAAAGTTTCCGTATTTTTCGGAAATAAATAAAAAAAGTTTTCATTGCATGATTAGTCTCATATATTGTCTGTAAATTTAAATAAAGCGGTATTTTCGCCTCATTTTTTCCAATATAAAAGTAAAACTAAACCTCTAGACTAGTTTAAATTGATTAACAATGTAACACTATTAATGTTTTGAAGTAGGAATGCTCAGTGGCGGATACATATGGGGGGCGCGCTTAAACTTTTCATGTGACTTGATGATTTGTTATTACACCCATAGCTCAAGATGTGTTAGACATTATATATCGATAAAAAGTTAAAAACATTTAAAACCCTTAAAAAGTTATTTATGTTTCAATTTTTTATTTTTCCGATTTGCGGAAAATTTATGGAAAGTTTTCTGGAAAGGTTTTCGCATTTAATTTTTCCGGAACATTACCAACTCTAAAATGTTAATATCCAATATACATTACGAAAAATTATTAATAGTTTATCCTTCGGTCGTTCCAACAAAGCGAGTATTTTAATCCGGCAATTAATCGCGATAATAATGTCCCGAAGTATTTAAAGCTTAAAACGTTATCTTTCCGCGTAATGACGAAATTTCACGCCTTTTACTTTTCGTCGCTCAATTTAAACCTCTTTATAAAGTTTACGTCGAAGGACTCTAGAACGAGCTAGATATTTTCACCCTCGCTTTGTGCATTAGCAAAATAGCTCTCGGCGACTTTTAGCCCAGCTTCGTACTTTGGTAGATGTGAGGAATGGGGGGTGGTGTCGTTCATCTAGTTTTAACTCGAGGACGTTGGCGAATATTCTCCCTTCAACGGCTAACTTCGTCTTTATCCCAAATGGCCGAGTGCCTCGGATAAAGAGCTCGAGCTTTGAAGCGTCTATAGTCGATGACGTATTTACCGATTGTTCGATTAAGGGCCGTAGTCGTTCAGAGCCGAAGCCGACGTTTACTTTACCTACTCCGTCGTTGTGGCGCGCGGTGTCTGTTGAGTTTCGACGGATTGAAAGTGCTAATCAAATAAGGAGGCTGTCGAATATTTACGGGCGACGCTGGTGTTTCGATGGTTTCGATGCTCTTTCCAGCCCCCCCGAGCCACTCCTATTGATTGCTACCAAAACTTGCCTTCACAAATATCGCTCTCGACAAATAGAGAAATTTTGATTTTCTGATGAGACTCTGAGTTCTGTTTATGACATTTCTGGTACGAATTCCGAATTCGAAAGCGTATTTAGAGCTCGGCGTGTGGATAAGAAATATCCGTTTTATTTGTTTTTATCCGTAGCCGAAAATTATCCGAATAAAAACTTATTTTTGGCATATTAATTTGTTTTATAAACGCGAATAATATTCATAAATAAACAGTTAACCGAAATTTTTATGAATAATTGAAATTTTAGCGTTTAATTTATCTGTTCCACCGAGCTCTAAGCGTATTTTCTTCAGTAATTTTAACAGCTCGGATCTAAGAGCGAACCACGCGGATAATAGCGTCTGTGTTTTTACGTTAACTCAGTTTTAGATGGTCTTAAATCCCTGTCGATACATCTGCCGTAATTTAAAAGTCTTTGATAAGATAATCCTTTAAAAGCAGACAGAAACCCAGTAATGTATGACTTAGCGTCTGCTATTGGAGATTTTACTTGGTTTTCCCCCAAATCTGAGAGATTTCTGTAAAGTAGTTACGAACAAAAAAGCAGGGACTTTAAAATGATGTTTCCTTGAATTAAATATACTTTCAAAAAAAATAAATATACTTTCAAAAAAAACTAAATATACTTTCAAAAAAACTAAATATACTTTCAACAAAACTAAATATACTTTCAACAAAACTAAATATACTTTCAAAAAAACTAAATATACTTTCAAAAAAACTAAATATACTTTCAAAAAAACTAAATATACTTTCAAAAAATGATGTTTAATTGAATTATATACTCTACATATACTTTTAAACAAAACTAAATATACTTACAGCGATAATTAACCAAATAATTAATAAGTATGACACTTCTTATGGTTTTATAGCCAACTCCGAATTGGACTTGCAACCGAGCTGAGTAGTATATTATCGTCCTTGGTAATAGTGTATATTTGGGGCTTATTTTGACGCTAATTGATAACCTTATAAGTTATTGGTATTATGTTAACTATGGTACAACTAAATTATAGATTTATCATAATATTCCTGAATAAATGGTGCCAGAGATTTCTTTTTGGATATCTTGGGAGCCCAGCTCTGGTCGGTGGTCGGTGGTCGGTCGGAAATTAAATTGAAGATAATTAGCAATCAGGGTAAAAATTCTAATCTCACTCATTTAAATTTTGCTCCAAATTCAGTCTTTTTACAAAAGTTATTTTGATATTCAAGATGCAAGTAACATTAAAGGGGAAGGGTCAAGCTTTAACCAGTTAGATAGCCCTATAGCCCATTAAAAACTAAAATTTATGGCGAAAACCGCATCAAAAAATATTGAGTGGTTAATTTTTAATAAAATAAAGAAATTTCGGGAAATCGAAAAGCGCGCGTCCGCCGCGACACCTGGTGAGGAGTCGGTGAGACAGAAAAACAACGTAAAAGCGCGCGCTGCTGAAGACGCAAAAATTTGTTTTGCACGCGCGGCGCGTTCCAGTTATAAGAGACTTAGCCTAAATTGCGCGATTTTAAAAGTTAGGATAGTTCGCAAATCGCTCATACGGGGTAAGGGGCGCTGGCGGCAGCCCCTAAGATGGCGGCGAAAATTCAAACCCAAACACCTGGCATTATTTTTCGTTTCAACTTTTTGGGCCAAAAGCTATTTTTTCAAGACAAAAAAAGGTACGTGTTAGTATGTTGAACGTCTTGTTAATCTTTTGATACGGAAATAAGGCCATATTTGGAAAAGCATGGCCGTTCCCCTTTAAGATGAACTAGCATAAAATTGATTTCGATAGATTCGTCCAAAGAGAAAATTGGCTCATCATGTACTCTGCTTTACCCAAGTTATGTTCCTTCGTAATGTCCAAAAAAGGCCTAATGATCTAGCCATGTACACAGAGATTGTTCTGAAAATATCGACTTAAATTTTGTTATCAATGATTTCGTTGACGGAGAAAGCACACTTTTTTTAAATTTACTTAATAAAGATTTACAAGGAGAGTACCCGAGGTGTTTATTGTCGATTTGGTTCAAAGTCGGGCGTAATGTAGACCTAAGTGAGATATGAAATTTCCCAAAAGGAGACGTTGCACTAACCATTCGATTTGCCATGACAATGTTTTTGGCCACTTAAAACAGAAATAAGATTTTTTTCTTATTTTACCAAAAATGCTTACAATTTTACTTTAAAAATTTCCAATTTACCCAAACTTTATGAAATGTACCTAAATGTGGTCCAAATTATCCATTTCGTGATTTTAATTTTTTTTTAATTTTCGCAGGTGAAACCGAGAAAAGCCCATGCTTTTTTAAATGGAGATTTTTGGTTTTAAGTGGTCAAACACATTTTCGGTTGCTATGGCAAATCGAATGGGTAGTCTCCTTTTGGGAAATTTCATATCTCAAATAGGTCTAAATTACGCCCGACTTTGAACCAAATCGACAATAAACACCTCGGGTACTCTCCTTGTTAGAGCTGTACATTTACTTGCATAAATTTTAAGTACAGGTTAAATTTTGGATAAAAATTAATGTCCCGAGCTCCCACAGTAATGTTTTCCGATCGCCTCCGCTGCGGTCGGATAGTATCGGAGACGATCCTAATCGGAAATATTTCTTTCTTAGATACGCGAAGAATCTACTTTTAAATCATAGCGTTCTCTTTCCTTTCAGATATATCTAAGTAAAGGCAAAATCGATAAGTACCGTTATCTATGGGTATTTTTATCATTCTTATACATTATATTCGGAAGAAATAGCCGGGGTGGGGAGGAAGGGGAATAAGGTCAGCTCCAAGAAGGAAAGGGAATTTCCCGAAGGTTGCGTGAACTCCCCCCCCCCTTCCAAGATATAGAAAGAAGCGTGAATGGCGGGGGGGGGGGAGAAAAGTCTTCTGTTTTTATCCTTCGTTACCGAACGCTGCCCCGGGTCATCAGCCCACTATATACGATGGAACTCTCGGTCGCGCTGCCAAGATAAGTTGACCCGCGTTCAGAATTCGGTAGTTACGGTAGGGAATGGAAGATCCTGTTTAAGGTCGTCTTGGATAAGGCAATCGCCTGTCCGCTACCATTTGGTTTTCCCCTTTTTTTAACCCTGAGCCTAGCTTCTCTATGAGTAGTAATGGGAAGCCATAGGCAAAGGGAGTCGTCGCCCCCCCCCCCCCCCCGGGCCATTGCTGGTGACCCTTCTCTTTTGCGCGAAGCCGGGTCAGATTCTCTGGAATGGAATACACTAAGGCATGGTTTAGTCGGTAGGGCGCGAAGGGTATTTCTCTGTTGGAGGTCGTTGAGAAGCGTAAGAGTCGCCGCTCCCAAAGAGAGGAGGTGGATTGGCCTCAAACTGGCCTTCTCTATTTCTCTTTATCCTTGTCGCGCACGATTTTGTTTTCGCGTCAGACGTCGCGACACACGGGGAAAATAACGCGTCGCCTTTTTGTTATTTCCTCGTGTGTCTTTTTGCCTGTTATTTATGTCTTTTAATACATATTCAAGTGCCGGATTATCAGCGTTTTTTTGGCGCGGACCATTATCGACGCCAGTAGCTGATCCTATCAGTCTAATGCATTGCGGGTTGATCATTTGTACAGACGTTTATTGATCTAAAATACGGATCTTTCCATATAGTATCTATCAGGGCCGTCTTTAGATCATTGGAGATTCCGGGATGAAGTAACGCACTCTGCGCCTCTACCCCACGACCAAGGCAGCATCCCTGCATGGGGCCCTTGGGCATTGTTCCATTTTCTCCTACTTAATGACGGCCCTGGTAACCGTAAAAATTTCTATATGTTAATAGTTATATATTGTTGAAACCAAAAGTGAATAGTTATATATTGTTGAAACCAAAAGTGAATAGTTATATATTGTTGAAACCAAAAGTGAATAGTTATATATTGTTGAAACCAAAAGTGAATAGTTATATATATTGATAAAACCAGAAGTGAATAGTTATATATTGTTGAAACCAAAAGTTAATAGTTATATATTGTTGAAACCAAAAGTTAATAGTTATATATATTGATAAAACCAGAAGTGAATAGTTATATATTGTTGAAACCAAAAGTGAATATATATATATTGATAAAACCAGAAGTGAATAGTTATATATTGATAAAACCAGAAGTGAATAGTTTTATATTGATAAAACCAGAAGTTAATAGTTTTATATTGATAAAACCAGAAGTGAATAGTTATATATTGATAAAACCAGAAGTGAATAGTTATATATTGTTGAAACCAGAAGTGAATAGTTATATATTGTTGAAACCAGAAGTGAATAGTTATATATTGTTGAAACCAGAAGTGAATAGTTATATATTGTTGAAACCAGAAGTGAATAGTTATATATTGTTGAAACCAGAAGTGAATAGTTATATATTGTTGAAACCAGAAGTGAATAGTTATATATTGTTGAAACCAGAAGTGAATAGTTATATATTGTTGAAACCAGAAGTGAATAGTTAAATATTGTTGAAACCAGAAGTGAATAGTTATATATTGTTGAAACCAGAAGTGAATAGTTAAATATTGTTGAAACCAGAAGTGAATAGTTATATATTGTTGAAACCAGAAGTGAATAGTTATATATTGTTGAAACCAGAAGTGAATAGTTATATATTGTTGAAACCAGAAGTGAATAGTTATATATTGTTGAAACCAGAAGTGAATAGTTAAATATTGTTGAAACCAGAAGTGAATAGTTATATATTGTTGAAACCAGAAGTGAATAGTTATATATTGTTGAAACCAGAAGTGAATAGTTATATATTGTTGAAACCAGAAGTGAATAGTTATATATTGTTGAAACCAGAAGTGAATAGTTAAATATTGTTGAAACCAGAAGTAAATAGTTATATATTGATAAAACCAGAAGTGAATAGTTATATATTGTTAAAACCAGAAGTGAATAGTTAAATATTGTTGAAACCAGAAGTGAATAGTTAAATATTGTTGAAACCAGAAGTGAATAGTTAAATATTGTTGAAACCAGAAGTGAATAGTTAAATATTGTTGAAACCAGAAGTAAATAGTTAAATATTGTTGAAACCAGAAGTGAAGTTATAAATTGTTGAAGCCAGAAGTTGATAATATTTATTAATTTATCTGTATACTGCTGATGATAATCGATAGAAATATGCACCTTCGCAGACTGAAAATTATTTATAAATTAATACATAATCTTACGCAGTGTTGTTTTAACATTTTACATGGCTACACTCTGAAAAAAATGGGTTTTTAATGGTATATTAAGGGACAAAAATATATAAAAAACACTCTTGAGGGTTAAAATACCCAAATTTAAAACTTAAAAAGGTGTATAAACGGTGTTATATTACACCGTAAATAGAGTGAATTAACAACCGGTAGGGTGTAGCTCCCTTAAGGCAGTAGTTTAGTACCCTAAAGGGAGTAGTTTAACACTTTAACGAAGCAGCTTGGCGCTTAGTGGAAAACACCCTAAACACAAATCGATTGTAATGAAGTTTGACAAAAAATAAGAAAAATAATCATTTGCCAGGTCTCGATGAAGCCCGATTTTTTACAGTACTTCCAAACGGGTTTATTAAAACGCGTAAAATTCCGCACTTTAATTTTTACATTTATAATAATCAGCTAGGCTAATACCCAAGGCACCGCTTTAGACTTAAGTCATCAAGCGACTTTTAGAGCCATTAATTCAGATGGCCGGGTTACAATGTGTAGGAGGGTGGTGGCCAGCCCTTCATGCCACACGAGCCAACAGCTCCCTACACTTACTATTGCCGTTAACCTCTACAAGTTTTTTATAGAAATGGGCAAATTAAGGTCAATATTTTACGAGTTGTTTTAAACTATGGCTTTATAGCGCTCATCTGTCTTTATTGAGAACGAATATATATATTTTATCGTCATTTTAAGTCAAAACTTCCTACATAACCGTAATATAAGTATGACACTAAATGATTTATGTTAACTATTTACTGACCAATTGCGTAATCAGAAGCTGGTCAAATTTCAATAGGCTTGGCTGATCTGTAAAAAAGACGTATTTTCGGAGATCGTTGCGTGACAATTCCAAGGACTATTAAGAAATAGTTGTCAGTCCTTAGCGACGGTTTGATTTATATGGTCCTTCTTTAAACAAACTCTCATTAAGAAAGTTAGCGTTGGAAGTATAGAAATTGTCATACTTATAACAGTTACGTTACTTATGCTATAGGCTATAACGCTAAGCAGACAAGAAGCACTCTTTTAAGTGTCATACTTATATCGGTTATGTTACTTATGCTATAGGCTATAACGCTAAGCAGATAATCTGGCGTATTTTATTTTAAATAAACTAATTTTATCCATGAAGAAGCAATCTTTGGTTATTATTAATATTTTATATTAGAAATATACCATGGAAAGTAATTTTATTATTTAAGATTATATTGCCTTTAATAATCGTATGGACAATGTCACAAAGTCAACCGATTCATAAAAATTTCGGTTAGCTGTTTATTTATGGATATTATTCGCGGTTATAAAACGAATTAATATGCAAAAAATAAGTTTTTATTCGGATAATTTTCGCCTATGGATAAAAACAAATAAAACGGATATTTCTTATCCTAACGCAGAGCTCTAGCTGTAATGTAGTTTAGTGCTCGGAATCGTTTATTCATTATCCACAAAATTTCCGATTTATTTAACAAAAGTTGGTAAAAAGAATATCATTTTAACTTATTTAATTGTTTTTTACGCAACCAAGCATTTATTTGAATTAAAATGGTATTTATTTAAATAATGGTTTGTTTTGTTTAAATAATAGGCTTATCCACTTTCGATTATTTAAACATTTTACAATTATTATTCAAATATTGG
Source organism: Leiobunum rupestre (assembly GCF_980474605.1). Lineage (NCBI taxonomy): Eukaryota > Metazoa > Arthropoda > Arachnida > Opiliones > Sclerosomatidae > Leiobunum > Leiobunum rupestre. The sequence goes on from NC_143390.1 coordinate 18,967,949, forward strand.
TTATTTAAATAAATATTATTTAAATATCACCGAACTTATTGTATCCATGGATAAAAGTTAATCGAACGCCGACCTCTAACGTAGTTAGTAACGTTCTTAACCCGCGTTTAGAGTTAATAAATAAATTGATAATGAATCAATTGCTTCGCGTAATGTAAGCGTATTAACGGCCGAGATATCCGTTGAAATATTTATAGGCGGCAGGCCGTGTTTCATCGCGGCTCTGACCTGTTTATTCCGATCGTCGGCCGAAGTCACGATTAGGTTCGAAAATTAGCGCATAGACTTCATTCATAATCCCCTTTTCGCCGGCAGAAAATTCGGCCGTCTCAGCGTATAATGTTTCACCAATTGCTATCTAATAATATAAGCGCTGCCGGACCGTAAGCATTCGGTTATTCACTTAACCGATACCCCTTTCTATGCCCGAATGTTGAGCCTTATAAGTTGCCATATCGGAGTGATTAAATTCGGCCGTACGCCACGAGAGGGCGGTACAACGTATGTGGATACAAATGGCGGGCTGACTTCATTTGGAATTCCAACTGATGGTTAGCCTTTAAACCGTATCGTATAGCGTTGAAATGGATAACGTATAAAATAATTAATATTTAATCATTGCCTTCTATAATACTAGGCCTAGAAGTAAGAAAAAAATTGGGTGGCGGTAACGATTTTGAAATATCCGATAGATGTCGCTTTTTTGGGTAGGGAAACTCAAACGTACGCGAAAAATTTTAATATTAATAGCGAAAATACACTTTAATAATGTCAACATTCAATTTATAGGACAAATAATGAAATAGATTTAGTAAAAAAAAATATTTAAAAATAAGCTTGGATCTTCTACAGGTTTTTTAATCCATTAAAAAATACATTTATTGTTTTGAAGCCACCAGTGACAGGAGACTGCTGATTGGCCGCTGCCGTTTAACCCTTTTTACCCAAAACCAAAAAAACCCAAGAGAGCGACATCTAGCGCGAAAATCATGTCAGTTTGAAAATGTCACTTAAAAAATCGACGTAGCTACCATTTCTAGGCCTAGTATTATAGAAGGCAGTGATTTAATCAAAGTATTTAATTCTTAAAGGGGAACACCCAAACTTTTTCCAAACATCGCCTTATTTGCATATCAGAAGATCGACAAGACGTTCCTTATTTTGTCTTGAAAAAATAGTTTTTGTCCTAAAAAGTTGATACGCAAAATAACGCCAAGTATTTGGGTTTAAATTTTCGCCGCCATCTTAAGGTGTATCGCCAGCGCCAGCAGGACCTTAGGGAGCGATTTGCGAACTATCCTAACTTTTAAAATCGCGCAATTTAGGCTTAGGTGTCGTATAACTGGAACGCGCCGCGCGTGAAAAACAAATCTTTCGCGTCTTTAGCAGCGCACGCTTTTACGTTGTTTTTCTGTCTCACCGACTTCTCACCAGGTGTCGCGGCGGACGCGCGCTTTACAATTTCCCGAAATTTCTTTATTTTATTGAAAATTAACCACTTAATATTTTTTGATGCGGTTTTCGCCATGAAATTTAGTTGTTAACTGGCTATAGGTCTATCTAACTGGTTAAAGCTTGACCGTTCCCCTTTAAACTGAGCGATAAAACTATGTCCTGTGGCTTTTTCACTATTTTCTCTAGAATGTTGAAAATTTTAGTGTATACGTTATCCATACCGGGGGGACACCCGTTAGCAAAATTTCGTGATCGTAAAACGTTTTCCCGTTTTTTGAAAATTTTATTTTTCACCGCTAGGTGTTACATGAAAATTGTCAATTAAAAACTTATAGAGCGTCATCGAAAACGTAGAAATATCGTTGGCGCGAAAACAAAAAAGGAATTTATCACCGAAAAAACACGGCTTGAAAAAGTTATAAGTTGAGCAAGCTAAAATTAGTTTTCCTAATTTCCACAAGTAAATTAGGATAACTTTATGAAAGTCACAAGTTGGAAAACTTTTCTTCAATTCTAATTGATAATTTTCTTGTAACACCTAGCGGTGAAAAATAATACATTCCCCTGGCCACATAAGCAAAAGCTTGAGCGTAGTAGGGGTTCCTTTTAGTTTACATTTTTACCTTTGAAGGCGAGCGTATTATCATACAATAAATAATTTGTTAGTTAAAGTATTATTTATTATTTTTTTAATGAAAATATGCCCAAAATTCTTAATTAAAACCCAAAAATTCATACAATTTGATATACTCTATAAGCCATTTACAAATTGTATTCTTAAACATACTTATATTTATACAATTTTTAATTTCAAACTCTAAAATATTATAAAGTTATGGTCCTAAATATTGATCGCTACAACAATTGCTTTTTTCGTAATATTGCTTTTTTCGTAATATTAATGCAGTCATTGCACATAAAAGCTCTATACAGTTCGCATTATATATTATCATCACGTGTCCACAAGCTGAGCGGTCAGCTGGTCAGCTGATGCTCGCAAGCGCGTTTGTAAACAAACTAGTGTTGTAAGTCGGAAACTTTTCTGTATTTTTCCGAAAAAACAAAGTTTCCATTCCATGATTAGTCTAATATATTGTTGGCAAATTTAAATAAAGCGGCATTTTCGCCTCATTTTTTCGAATCTAAAAGTAAAACTAAACCTCTAGACTAGTTTAAATTGATTAACAATGTAACACGATTAATGTTTTGTAGTATGTTTACTGTTATTATACATTTTATATAGATAAAAAGTTCAAAACATGAAAAACCCTTAAAAAGTAATTTGTTTCAATTTTATATTTTTCCGATTTGCGGAAAATTTTCCGGAAAATTAACAACTCGAAAACAAACCCCATCGAGAAGGTATCTTCCCATTGCGCCGAATCCCCATTAGACCGAATTCCGTCAATGTTGTTGATGAAATTAGCCCAAAGGCGGGTTTTGTATTTTTCTAATCGACCGACGCAATATTCACAATTGAGCGACCGCAAAAAAAAATAGTTTTTTTTTCTACTCCTTTTGATTTTTTATGGAAGCGTTTTATTATATTTTTAAGTATGTTAGGTTAGGTTAGGTTAAGTTAGGTTAGGTTAGGTAACACTGCATGCTGTTCTGACAGATGCTGAAACGGATAAAACCGAATCCTAAATCCGCCAAAGTGCGGGTTTTTCGGTCGAATGGGATTCGGCGCAATCAGGGCCGGATTAAGACTTTATGGGTCCCTAGGCCCTACTTAATTTTGGTGCCCCCTTTCAATAGCGAGCGAAGTGAGCTAGGCGCTTCATCAATTTATAATTCAGAAGTGGAAGGAAAATTCATTTTGCTGCCAGATTTAGTATGTCGTCAGGGGCTAGACGGCAGTCCGTCAGAAAATGTGACAATCAAACGTTTTCGGCCTATTGGTTAATCCGGCCCTGGGCGCAATGGAACAGATTCATCGAGAAGAGGCTAAGACTTCATGCCCAACCTTTTAGTTCGGTTTTTCGTTCACTTATAAGCGCGCCTTTACTGATAGCGCATGAGGTGGATTGCGAGCAGGGCTAACAATGGAATGGTTATTCTCCCAAAATATAAATTAATTTATTCTTGGTTTCGCGTAAGGTTGTAAATTTTAATAGTTTTTCCAAATTGTCTCGCTGACAACGACACGGCGCGATTAAATTCTGCGGGAAATCTCCCCTTTGTCACGCGGCTTACGTTGAAATGGCCATTAAGGATTCGTCCGTCGGTGACCGCACCCGTTTGTTACCCTTCAATAGCGCTGCCAGCTCAACAAACGGGATTCATTTAACGGTACTATTCGAGGTTTTTGTTTTCGTTTCCCTCCCTGTCCGTTAAAAAGTGGTAGCTTCCCGGCGTAACCATGGTAACCGCGGCTTTGCGGATGGCACCGGGCCCCGCAGTATATACTGATTTATATATTATACGTACATATATAAACGGGTGTGTATATCTATAGAAGACTTCTGGACCCGAAGACGTAGCGTGCTAAAAAGCGGAAGCGGAAGTTCACTCTATTTAACCGAGAAAGACGCCTTTTCTCTCGCTCGCGATAAAAGTCCATGTTCTTCTTTGGGTCGCTCCTCTAAAAATAAATTGCCCTAAGCCGCGTTCCAAAGCGTATATCAGAGACGAGTTACGTTTATCCGACGTCACGTCTTTTTCTTATGAAGTATAGGCTGTAGTTAGTGGGGAAGGTACAGTTTTCACGGAGCTAATTTTGACTTTATTAATTTGGAAATATGGCGGTCTTCTAAAAGGATTTATGGGATAAGTATCTTTTTCGAGTCCTTGTCACATTTTTATATATTATTTTACTGAGATAAATTCGCGAATTTTCTAAATATGACAACCGAAATTTTAACGGAGAATTATTGGACGTTGATTTAAAAGCGTGACTAATTAATGGTGTTTTCTGATATTTTATCATCCATATTGTAGGCGTTTGAATTAAGGGAGAGTTGTTATTTTTTTAATAATTTATTTTGTTTAAAAATTCTAAATGTAAGCGAAATACTTAAAAATGCCATATTTTCAGTTTTACAGCCAACTTTGTGAGATACTGGTTTAAGAGTATGGGATGTCTTTTATTTCATTAAATAGATATTAGACTAAGGTTTACATTTTAAACTTAGATACTCCATATTCATTGTATAATTTTTTTTATATAGGCATGTAAATGCTACACTTTAGCAATTATTTTCGATATATTCCCTAAATATTATATATTTATATTTCCTAAAACGGTTTCAAGACTTCTAAACACGTTCCAATAGTTTTATTTCAATTTACTTTATTTAAGATGAAATTACGAATTGTTTAAAAGTTTAAAAGAGAACTGGTTCTAATAAGCGCTTAAATAAACCCCTCTCTGACTACCTTGCCCCCCTGTTGAAAAATGCTGCCAGATCTATGCGTAGAAAATTCTCAACTTTGGCCGTATAAAGATAAACCATAGACAAATCTGTTATATGTCCAGTCGCAGCAGCACAAACTCTCTAATCGGCTATGAATTATCTTTTATTTAAAGGACTATTTGACTCCGGATTAACAGAATTTATTTAATATTGTAACTAAAAAATATACCGTAAAGCTAAGGGATTTCATACCACATCTAGTGTCATTACTCCAATACTTACAAGAACTTATTAAAAATATAAAATAAAAATTGATTCACTTTTTAATCGAATTTACACTGTGTTTCTTATTCGAGATATCACATAAAAAAGTAAACGTTTTAAAAAAGTCGCCTCAGCCTAAAAAAACCTTTCTCTAAATCGGTTTATTATTTACTAATCAGACCACAACTAGTGTTCGGAATTGTTTATTCATTATCCACAAATTTTCCGATTTATTTAAAAAACGTTGGTAAAAAGAATATCATTTTAACTTATTGAATTATGTTTTTTACGCAACCAAGCATTTATTTGAATAAAAGTGGTATTTATTTAAATAATGGTTTGTTTTGTTTAAATAATAGGCTTATCCACTTTCGATTATTTAAACATTTTACAATTATTATTCAAATATTGGTTATTTAAATAATTATTATTTAAATATCGCCGAACTTATTTTATCGATGTTTGTTTTATAGGCTTATTCACTATCGATTATTTAAACATTTTACAATTTTTATTCAACTATTGGTTATTTAAATATAGCCGAGCTTATTTTATTCATGGATAAAAGTTAATCGACTGCCGAGCACTAACCATAACCAATACTAAACCTTCTTATCGACGTGAACTGTCTTAATTAATAGTCGGCCTGACTCGTCTCTACTTATAGCCAAGGCTTAACGTCATTTCAAATTATGACCGGAATTCTGAAAATACCCCAGAACAGTTAGTTAAACAATGTTTACTATACATACAGTAATATTATTTGACATTATTTAGAATTTTATTCCCATTATTTTGGAAAATACGAGCAATTTTACCTCCCCGCCTTGTCATTTTGAAAGCGATTCTAAGCGAACCGACTTGGACGAGTTGCTTCCCGAACCAACACGAAGCGATTTCTCACGCTGGTTTTCAAAACTAGTTATCTTAAACGAAGCGATTTTAGGGGTAAGTGTGAACCTGGCTATATAGTGTCTTAAAAAAATCAGGTTACGAGAAGATTTAAAATTAAAAATATTTCATATTAGGGAATTGTTTTGACTACAAGACCATTATACTTTATCATAAAAATATTTGTTTTATTTTTCCTATACAAGAAAGGGTCGGGGAGTGGGGTTGAAATCCACTGATACCCCTTTCTTAAATACGGCGACTAAAGTCTTTCTGGTTTATTTATACGAGTTCTATTTCGTTTTGTTTTCCGCAGAAGATGCAATCCGTTTTTTTTTTTCATTCTATTTCAAACCATAAAACTTTGTAGCTTGGTAGACCTATTGTCTGTGCTAGGAAAAAGCACGACACGTATTTGGCTCAAAATAGGGGAAAAAAAGTTAAGGCCTCTTTCCACGCCAATAATTCGCGGGCACATATTCTTCAGTCAAATCTTCACTTACGCACTTCTTCTTTTGTCTCCAAAAAATGAGAAAAACTGAATAAGATAAGAATATTCTGGGTTTTGTGTATCGTATAAAACGGGCGATTCTTGCCATTCGTGTTTCATTTCATTCTTGTGTCTCGTAAGACATATTCTCGTTTGATGTACAAGTCTTCTTTTCCGTAGTCTATCTGGCTTCTTCGTTTTTATCTTGTACGATATTACGAAGAACGTTGGTAAGAATTTCTCGAATTTTATACCACTTTCGAGGCATTGTATTTATATTTTTTTTTACCATCTTGGTTTTTACTAAGTTGAAACGCCTTGTTACTTACAATAAAATTAAATATTTAGTGTGTCGTAAAGTTTCGCAACCTGTTATATTTAAATAAGTTATACAGGCCGGGTGTTTCATAAGGTTACGCAAAAATTTTAAGGATAGAGGTCGGGGATGGTTAACTTTTATTCAATAGATAAAGCGCTCAAAATTATCCGTAAAACGTTTTGATCAAGTAATTTATATTCCGGTATTATCCGATTAATTGTTTTGATAAATTTGTAAAATTAATCGGAAAAACGACGTTTTTTTCGATAAAAAGCTCAAATTTTCTTAATAATACATGTTTTTTAATTATTTTCCGAAATATTAACTGGTAAATTTCTTTGTTTACATTTTTTTCCCGAAAAAAATCAATTTAATCATGGATAATGATTAACCGTCACCGACCTCTATTGAAGGAGTTGTAGGGGGTGTTGAGCAGTACGCCTGTGTTTTCCCATTTTCCTACGATGAGTTAAAAGAGCGCCAGAGAGCTTCAAAGTGTGACCTACTAGCCCCTGGAAGTAGGCTGCAACAAGCGCAAAACCAAGCAGCAGGAACTTTAAATACTGTTTACTTTTTTGAGTTGGTTACTTGAATTTGTTAACAAAATCCTTTTTTACCTATCACACGAACCCAAACCTTAATGTTCGCGTTTCCCTGCTACTTGGTTTTGAGCTTGTTGCAGCCTACTTCCAGGTGCTAGTAGGCCACACTTTGAAGCTCTCTGGCGCTCTTTTAACTCATCGTAGGAAAATGTGAAAAAAACAGGCATACTTCTCAACTCACCCCCTATAACTCCTTCAAATTTTTTCATACCTTTTGTAAAACAGCTGAACGGGGTTTCGAGGTCGCGCGAATGGCCATCCTGCTGCCGGGAGAATAATCCCCTTTTCGCCCACGAAGAGTTTGTATTTTTCGATCTATTTCGCGCCTTACATCTCTTTATCCCGGACGCGGAGAAATTGTGAATTTGAAAGACGAATAAGCCATTTCGTAAAGATGCTTGCTTATTTCGCGCACGTAGCTACCCCTCCCTTTTCTAAAACGCCTCCGAATATCCCTCGCCAGCCCTGCTGGAGAAAATGTTCTTTGGGAAACTCCGTCGTCCACTCTATAAGCCTCTTATCGGAAACTTTTCCGCATCCTCTTCGACTATCTGGACTTTTCCATAAATTTAGATAAAAACGCGAGTCGCTCAAATATTACGAATCAAGTTACGTCGCCGCGTATAAATTGTTTTATTTTTCGTTAATTATTTGAGTACTGCTTTTCCGATTAAAGATGGGCACCGCTCCTCTCATTGTGAGCGTTTTTGTTATTTTGTTTTTTTTTTTTTTTTTAAATAAAATGAGAGGAGCGGCAATTTCAGCGCTCAAAAAAGAGCGAAAAGAGATGAGCACTTATTTTACCGCCCAAAAAGAGTGAAAATAGAGGAGCGCTTATTTTACCGCTCAAAAAGAGTGAAAAGAGAGGAGCGCTTATTTTACCGCTCAAAAAAGAGTGAAAAGAGAGGAGCGCTTATTTTACCGCTCAAAAAAGAGTGAAAAGAGAGGAGCGCTTATTTTACCGCTCAAAAAGAGTGAAAATAGAGGAGCGCTTATTTTACCGCTCAAAAAAGAGTGAAAAGAGAGGAGCGCTTATTTTACCGCTCAAAAAGAGTGAAAATAGAGGAGCGCTTATTTTACCGCTCAAAAAGAGTGAAAATAGAGGAGCGCTTATTTTACCGCTCAGAAAAGAGCGAAAAGAGAGCAGCGCCGATTTTACCGCTCAGAAAAGAGCGAAAAGAGATGAGCACTTATTTTACCGCCCAAAAAGAGTGAAAATAGAGGAGCGCTTATTTTACCGCTCAAAAAAGAGCGAAAAGAGAGCAGCGCCGATTTTACCGCTCAGAAAAGAGTGAAAAGAGAGGAGCGCTTATTTTACCGCTCAGAAAAGAGAGCAGCGCCGATTTTACCGCTCAGAAAAGAGTGAAAAGAGAGGAGCGCTTATTTTACCGCTCAAAAAGAGCGAAAAGAGATGAGCACTTGTTTACCGCTCAAAAAGAGTGAAAATAGAGGAGCGCTTATTTTACCGCTCAGAAAAGAGCGAAAAGAGATGAGCACTTATTTTACCGCCCAAAAAGAGTGAAAATAGAGGAGCGCTTATTTTACCGCTCAAAAAAGAGCGAAAAGAGAGCAGCGCCGATTTTACCGCTCAGAAAAGAGTGAAAAGAGAGGAGCGCTTATTTTACCGCTCAGAAAAGAGAGCAGCGCCGATTTTACCGCTCAGAAAAGAGCGAAAAGAGATGAGCACTTATTTTACCGCCCAAAAAGAGTGAAAATAGAGGAGCGCTTATTTTACCGCTCAAAAAAGAGTGAAAAGAGAGAAGCGCTGATTTTACCGCTCAAAAATGCGTAAGCTTGAGCGAATGCGTAAGCTTGAGCGGATATTAGGCTAGCGAGTGAGCTGAGCGGCTCTTTGACGAAAATGCCCAACACTGTTTTCGATAATGACTTCGGTTATACGATGCCTTACTATAGAGGTTTTATTTTATTCGATTTTCTCGTTACAATGCTTCCCTATTTATTCGAGATCCACATCCGCACCTCCTAATGTACGTATATGAATTCCGTTCTCCCTTCTTGTAATTTGGAAAACATTACTCGCGCTAATGGACAAATTAAGTCATTGATTTTCCTTCGCTTTTACGCCCCTAGCTTTCCCGTCCCAAAATCTGTTTTTCATTCGCTTAAATTTCGCTTCTATAACCTTCCATTAAACTAGAGCCGGTTTTTCTCTGTTTACCCACGCCACCCAATTGTATCTTCCGAAAGTAACGAATAGATTTGGGGTTCAGATTTTCCTTCGAACATTAACTGTCAAATATTTACGTTCAAGACGTCGGCTATCTTATAAGAAAAATCGCCGTGACAAATGTTCGATTTGCTCATCGCGAATAAAAGAATCATTATAATTAGGGAACGTGGAAATATGGAATATAAACAGAGTTTATTGCGTCATCCACTTTAATAATTTGAAAATAGTGCTATAAAATCACGCAAATACGAAAGTAGATAAATAAAATCTATTTGGATACGACCGTTAAAATATTTATTAACTACTTACAAAATCTTTTATACTTTTTTTATCCCATTACCAATTACAAGTAACTTAGGACAGGATAATTATATTATTTAAATCGGCTGATATGATCTAGCGATTAAATAAAATACCGTAAAATCCATAATTCCGAGAAATATTTTAGGTCGGCAACGTTTTTAACCAATGAGTCTTTTTCATTTCTAAAAAAAACACTTCATTATTAATCAAATAAAGTACTCGTTCTGACCTATTTTTTAAATATATTTCATCCCCCATTTCCTTTCCCCCGTAACTGCCAGAATTTCCGAACCATCAATATTTAAAACAAGTATTTTAGTCGATTAAAGTAAAGAAAATAAAAAAATAAGGAGTAGCAACTGTAGCTTAAATTGTTTGAATTTTGAGGGTGGTCCTGCAGAATAACGTCTTTTGGGAGGAGCTATCGGAATAGGTACTTCAATAAATTCCGCTCTCTATTTCTATTATCCCGTACGCGCATGCGCGAATCACTGAGTAAAATAGTCACGTGTTAATGTTAGTTTTATTATTAAAGATAAAGTTGATAGCGCGCGCTCGTTTTGTTGAAATATCACGCTTTTAAAAGTATGTCCTCTCTCTCTCTGTATTACTTATTCTAGTCAAATCGCTGAATAGGTTTTATTTAAGCGTCTATTTTTCAAACAGTTCTTTAAAATTTTAAACTTGAAGGTAGAAATGTGGAATTCGTTTATCTACCATAAATATGGAAGTCAATTTCAATAGGCATAAACAAAAGTGAGTAGCTCTAACAAATTTCCAGATTAAATTTATTTCCCCCTCTCTTTTTCCTTGATTAAAGACACGGTTTCAAATTTAAAACATAATTTGGCTCGGCTCGTTAATGAGTCGTTTGTATTTAACGCCAGATAATTCTCAAAATACAAGCCAAGAAAATAAGATTTTTAAAATTACTAAAATCATAAGTAATATTAGCTCATAAATATTAGACTATATTGCATATTTTGGTTACGAAAATTCTTCGCCGAGGACAAATTAATAAAGGTATTAGCGAATTCATAAACCATACGTTTAATTGTCTTTATGGGTTTATTTTTCCTATTGCTTAATTAAATCCAATTTTAACCAATCGGAATAATTTTCGGAAAACGTGTGTACAGTTGAAATTTAATAATCAATTTTGCTTTCAGTTTCAATAATTAATTCTTAAGTAAACCATAGTTTTAATTTTGAAAGAGTTTTTAAATTTCACTAAGCCTTAAAGTGAAATGGTGGAAATGAGAATGGAAGCGATCACATTCACGAAAGCATAGTTCACTAAACCAACTAGGTGGCCGGGTTACAATGCGTAGGAGGGTGGTGGCAAGCCCTTCATGCCACGCGAGCCAACAGCTCCCTACACTAACTATTACCGTTAACCTTAACGGTAATAGTGAGTTGTGGCTTTAAAAGTCGCTAGATGACTAAGGCCTTGGGTATTAGCCTAGCTTATTATTAAAGCCCATTTAAACATAGGGGATATAACTGGCAAATCACTACCGGATGGCACTATAGTATTTGGATAAAGGATTTCCTACTTACGTTTTTTAAGTTACTTATGATAAAATGGAAACGAATAACTTTTCAAAATAAAATCCCCCCCCCCCCCCGCGTTTAAAGCGAACAGTGACTGTTTCCTCACGTTTCTGGATTATCGAGTCATTTGGCAAATGCGGAAAGACTTGGCGAAATGCTATTTTCATATTCCTAGCTACGTCATTCGTTAATCATCTCTCTCAATACGTGTATGATTTTCGTAGTTGCGAGTATTTTTGTTATCGGAGCTTAAATGTAGTCTAGCTCAATTTATAACTGTGCCGGTTGCGCGGAGGCGAATAAAAATACCCATTTTAAGGGAAAATGGGAGTTTTAAGCCTCTCCAAAATTAGAGATATATGCAAAAATTGTCCTAAGTGATGATTGTCCTCGTATATATATTGAGACTGGAAAGGTTCATTTTGTCAGTTAGTCCTTTATAATTTCAACTCTAAAACTCCTTTTCCGAAGTTAATCATTTATATAAAAAACTTTCTGGACGTTTTAAATTCGAAATTTGCCGACGAAAGTTACGAATTGTTTTGTACTAATTAATAGTGACGCAATGCGGAATGAATATTTCTGTAATTTGTAGTATACAAATTAGGCAATATATTTGGTATCAAAAGTCAAAATTTTAGCCAGAGATTCCAACAGTAGACCGGTTTCGCCCTTTTGGGGCTCATCAGTACTGTGTAGGAACTCTGGCTTTACTCGGAGATCTGCCGATATCAGTTAAACTAATAAACATTCAGAGTGCCCTATTTGGTTACACGCGATTCTCATAAACACTTAAATTTAAGTTATATCACGTAGAATGGATGAAACAGAAGTCTTATCAAAGGTAAAATAAAATGGTTAAGCCTAATAGGCGCAACTATAAAGTCCAGGGGGAGGCTGAAAAGATGGTAGTCACGTGACTTTGTGGAGAATTGCAGCGCCATCTATCCTAAGTAATACGAACTATTATTCATTTTAATTTGCTAATGGCGGTTTAAATTTTGATCGATTCGTCTAAATTATCTATTTATTATTCTAATTTAAAACATTTTGTATTAGAAAAGTGTAAGTTATTTAGCTGTCTGCAGTATCTGGAAGGAATAATTTTTTTCTTTAACGTTGCACTGCCAACTATGAATACGAGTTACAGAATCGAAGTTGGCTGTGAAAAGGTAGTCACGTGATTTTGTTTTCGCGTTTTAACAAGTTGGTTAAAACCAAATTTACTTCATAGTATCGCCCATTGAGTTGGGAATATTAATCTAGAGCTCCAATCAAAACGTCGGATTTCAGTATTTCGAGAAACAAGTTTTTAAAAATAAGAATACTGCCGTGTGCTCCCAAATGACGAGAAAACTTTATCATTCTACACGTGGCGCCGTCTATCTCTCAATGGTTCGTTCAAATAAGACGCGTTTTCCGGCAAAAATATTTTTATTTTCAAAAATAATAGATGGCGCTACGGATCATATGATAACGTTTTCTCGTCATTTTATAGCAGGCGGCACATTGGTAATTTTCAAAAACTTGTTTCGCGGGGAGCAGATTTGATTGGATCTCTAGATTAATATTCCCAACTCAATGGTATCGCCTATTCCCTTCTCTACTCTCGTCTAACCTTTTTGGTCTCGAATTATCCGGCCACCAAGTATAGTCGGGCACGCGATGACTCAAGTTGTTGCTCCAGAATTGTGGACGCTTTCACGCCAAAGGCATTCCGCTTCTCGTTTCACTATTTTATATTTAGGAAAGAAATAAACGCTCGGGGCTTTCCCGATTATTGATGAGAGACCGGAAACTAGCCACCGGAAGTGCTCCGAGTTCGACTAGAGTAGTGCCCGCGAGCTCGCCCTTATAGAGAAACCGCCATTAGAGAAAGCGCTACACTAAGAGTAGCGAGGGGCTTAGGCCGTGTTGGCAACTAATCAGTCAAGCTGTTTGATTAGCCAAAAGCCTGTTCCTCTTCTCTCATTACCCAGACACGCTATACGACGCGGGGAAAGATTTTAGCCTCGCCTTTGGAAACCCATTACGGGTGATTTTTAAAGGTTAATTGAACTTCTACCAATTTGGATGGTTGTCGTTTCTGGAGCAATTAAAGATACATAGATATTTATCGGATTCTTCAGTCGGTAATTTCAATTACGATTAAGGGTGGTTTTCAGAAGGGAAAGAACGACGCGACGGTTATCGTCGACGCCAACAATCACCGTTAGGCCTAATACAATATTTTTGCGTCGTCTTTAACCGTTGCCTACGTTATTTTAAAGGCCCGTGCACGTCTCCCGACAAGAGGGATGCATTTAAACAACGCGACGAGATTTTTCATTGCTTCTGATTCACGAAAGATGGCGCTCTGATCTGGAAATTATAAGGGGGTTTTTAAAATGATAGGATTAACCTTTTTCTTAGAGACAATTTTTTATATATTAAAACCATTTAAATTAATGACAAACGTGTTCTCACCTTCCGTTTCCTTAAATTCGGCAAATTATACTTCTTTAAAAAAGCTTTAAAAAATTATTGACCCGAAAATTCGTTATTATACACAGTTTGCACTTTGCAACGCCATATTTTTCAGTGGCTTTAAAGTAGAAACCTTGCCATTGCCTAGATACTAGAGAACCCAGTGGAAATAATTTTCGAACTAAAATGCCAGAAGTTAAGTTAATTACATCCACCTCCGGGACTATAGTGGCGTAGCCCTGTAATCCCAAGCGTCTGTGGGCAGATAATGTAGACGGCCTTGTGAGGACAACCACCAATCCCCCAACGGGTGGTTATCATACTTCCGTCACGGGTGTCCCGTCCCTATCAAGGTTCCCCTGTTGGGATGGCCTTGACACACATCTCAACCCTGATTAATCGCGTAGTGGTTAGATGTTGGCGTTCGATTAACTTTTATCTGTGGATAAAATAAGCTCGGCGATATTTAAATAATATTTATTTAAATAACCAATATTTGAATAATAATTGTAAAATGTTTAAATAATCGAAAGTGGATAAGCCTATTATTTAAACAAAACAAACAATTATTTAAATAAATACCATTTTAATTCAAATAAATGCTTGGTTGCGTAAATAACATAATTAAATAATTTAAAATTATATTCTTTTTACCAACTTTTGTTAAATAAATCGGAAATTTTGTGGACAATGAATAAACAATTCCGAGCACTAGGTTAGTGGACTGTACTGTCCTACCTACTCAAAAAAAAATAGAACCAGCTATGGACTGCAATGCAAAGAATGGCAAAGCACGCGAAACAGTAGCGGCGCTAAGGTTTTTTTACAGGTGGGCTAATTATTTTGTGGCCCCAAAGAATTTTGTGACCCTTAGCGGGAACCTTGGATTGACCATATTTCCAGGAAGCGAGAAGAGCAAGGTCGTTCTATGCGGCAAAGAATTCCTAGTAAAAGCACGGCTAACTTTTATGACGAACAGCGCGTCATCAAAGTTGGCCGTGGTAAAATAAACGCGTCTGTTTCGAATCTTACGCTAAGAATTATTCTGACTCAGAAAAAATCTTTTTGTCAGAACACCGTATGACAAACTAGACGCACCCCAATACCGTGCGGTAAATCTGGCTCGCGACTAACATACCGAAAAGAGAAGCTAAGCCTAATCACTAAGCATTTTAAACTGGTTGCATAGCAACGGAGAAACGAATAGGGGGATAATGGTGGAGAATAAAATATACGAAAAGTTAATTAGAACGAACTATGGACTGCAATGCAAAAAATGTCAATACACGCCATTATTTACTTTTCGACCTTTTCGCGTGTTTTCCGTTCTTAAAAGTGCCAGAAATTAATTGTATTTCAAGTTTTCCAATATACGACCCAGAAGAATTGTTTTCTCTAACCTGAAAAATGAAAAGAGAAGTTGACGAGTAACGGACACCCTGAGGTCATTTTGACCAAGAGTCTGCGAGGTGGGACCTAACTCACTATTAAAGTTTAGTGACTTAAAATCGGAACGGTAAAAATAATATATCGGCTAGAGGGGAGAGATTCTATCGTGGAAGCTTCTTTGTTTTCCTTCTCGCTGCTGACGATCGGTTAACTCCCCCCCCCCTCTCCCCCCCCCTCTTCCCCCCCTCTTCCCCCCTCGGACAGACTCATTGTTTTGTCTTTTAGGTCGCCAACTCATTTATTATTTTTGTTGGAACGACAGATTTCGAGGACAGTCCCAAACTTTACAAGTTTAAGAAAAAGTTGGTTAATTTTTTCATTCGCCTTTTATTTATTTTACAAATAATACAGCAACGGTAACTCTTGGAAACTCGAGATATATTATATTATAATATAATTATATTTAGGGACCCATAAGTCGATTTTATGGGGCCCCAAGATTGCCTCTCCAAGTTCAACCCCAGCTTGTGGCACTGGGTGAAAACTCGGAACAACTTCTTCCGCGTTGAATTTGCAAGTTCTCTAACTGCCGTTTTAAGGGGTTTTCCCACTGAGTTCTTCGGTTTACCCTTTCCATTAAAACTTGTTGAGGTTAACGGTAATAGTGAGTGTAGGGAGCTGTTAGCTCGCGCGGCATGAAGGGATTGAAACCTGATTTAGAGGCCTTAAAAGAAGCTTAACTTTTTATTATAATAATGATTATTATTAAGCTAATTAGTAGGGTTTCAAGCCAGGCCATTTACCGCCTGTAAAATTTTAAAAAGTTTGAAAAGAAAGCCCACTTTTGGAAAAAAAATATGAACCTACAACTTTAAAGATCCTAGCAGCGCCACGGATACAAACGGGAAAAAAATTAACACTATTTTTAAGCGACGCGACGTTTTTCGCAAGTTGTGTCAAGTTTCCTTTTAACAAAGCCTAAGTGCTGTAATGTTGACATTACACGTTTACTCAATTTTATCAGCGACGTTTTAAACTGATAAAGTCAGCGTCGTACTAGGCGAAAGTAGAATCTGGCTCGTAATAGGTGAGGAATGTAAACACCGTGTTATAGAAAGGCTCATTCCTGGACCGGCCATTGATTTTTTATCACCCGCTTATTAGAATGATATGGGCGATGAACGCCTTCTGTGGGAGAAACAAGTTGTCCAAAAATAAAATATAGGATGGCGCTTAAGTCGCCATCTACGTTCGGTTAACCGAACATTTGGCGAGACAAGGACAGTAATAATATTTTAGTTTAATTAATTTAATATTCATTAAGTTAAACTTCCCAGGGGCGGCGTTAGGAGTAGGCGAGACAGGCTATAGCTTACGTTTTTTTCACTTAAAGGGAATATAACCTCAGGTATTTGGTGTGGAACACCAACGTTTGTAGCTCTGGCCGCTTTTGCGTTTGCCTTTAGAAATTTTTGGCGCCACTGTACAGGGAAATTTGGAAAATTGAAGGGGTCTTCCATAAAGATTGTTTTGCAGGTTATATTCCCTTTAAGGGCTCACAAATCGACTTGAGGGGCCTTATGAACATAAAACTTTGCAAAATTTTATTTTTAAGTCAATACATAGGGGGCCCACAATTGAGAAAAATCTCGTGGCACACTAGAACAAACAGCCCCAGTGCCGAATTAAGGACTAGGCCTATGGGCCCCCAGCAACAGAAGACCCCTACCAAAGGCAAAAAAAAATTTGCACTGAAAAATCAGTGAACTTTTACTGTTTTTGCAGTTAAAATTTCACTCACTGATGAAATCAATGGATTTTTCACTGATTCGGTTTAAGAGCAAAACATATCAGGCTTGTTGCTTTATTATTTGGAAAATCATTATTCTCGGGACACGCGATTTTTGCGTTTTTACGGTTTCCTTACATAGGCCCCCACCAACTTATTGCCTAGGGCCCCACTTCCAGTAAATGTGGCACTGAAAATCCCTCTATACCCTGGGAAACAGTTTGTAGATATCGAAGGGTAGCTCTACTTTTGGTAATGGTGTCAACCGAAACGGAATAGACGAGTAAATAAAACCGCTTTCCATTTGAAATATTTTTAACGAACTTCCGAGGGAATTGTGGGTAGGAAAGGAGAACCTGATTGGCTATTACGGGAGTCTGCGCAGAACGTAAATTATACTACTTGTACACTTTTACAAAATGTTCCGGCGAAGTGGCGGTTCAGTGTTCCACATCTTAAACTAATTTATTTAAATATTGAGTGTTAATGATTAAAAAGGTTTCGAAAAAAGAAAAACGTAGTTTCTGGAGATGAACTTAACAACTAAAAAAAACATGGTATGATAATATTAAAATCTAAATTTAAAAATATTTTTCGGACAAGGCTTAATGCATCTTTCAATGTAGGTTTGCTTTGAAAGTGATTTTAAATGAAGATTTCAGTTTACCAAAAGGAAAGCTTTTACAACCTTTAAGGCAACACTTGGAACCACCCTGGAAACTCATTTAACAAAGCTAATTTAAACTAATTATATTTAATAATAGTAAAACGATAAGAGATCCTTCATGTATATCGTAATCCAAAAATAACAACATAAGCAGCCGACGTTCATAGACCAATAGCTTATAGTTGTAAAAATCAGCCGTAAGATGCCGCTACCATCACAAACATCACTGGATAACCCCCATTTTCTTCCCTCTGTTTCAAAATACCTTCCCCGTGAAAATTAAAGAAAAACTGGCAAACAATTTCTTTACTCGTCTATTTATGTAATCTGTCCCTTTATCATAGTATAATTCTCGCGCCATCTATGAGTCGCCAGATTAAAAAGAATATTTCCAGAGAAGGCTGTAGGAGGCGCTGCTGTCGCGTGGGCGTCCATCAGCGAGAAAGAGAGCGAGCGAGGGGCGTTCTCCCTTTCTGGCCATTCGTGACCTCCATCATTTAGGGCAATTCCGAAAAATGAGAGAACTCGAAATGGGTGTCACCATCAGGGGTCATCCTAGCTTTGACGGCGCTTGGTTTAGCGCGATAATGGCCGCCCCGTCGTTTCCGAGTGCAATAGGTCAGTACGGCTTCCTCCGATTTCTCTTTTCAGAATCTATTTTATCATTTCCATCCGAATTAGAGAACGCGGATACCGTGTCTAAGACTTGTCACGCCATGATCGCCATCTACCGCCATTCGTAATCACTTCCCAATTCGTTATATTTCCACCGGCCTGGCCCCTTTTCTGACCTTTATGACTAGCCTTTCTCGTAGTTGGGGTACACCCTCTCTAAAAGACCAACTCGAAACATTTTAGCCACGTTCACACTAGAGCCTAAAACCCAGTTTAGGTCGGTTTGTATGCCAGTTTTGACCGCCTACGATAATTCTTAGTTAACACGTGCGAAATCGCTTCACCCCGGTTCGCTTATAGGCAAGGCTTAACGCCATTTCAAATTATGACTAGAATTTTGAAAATATTAAAATATATCCCAAAATAATTAGTTAATCACGTTTACTAATACAGTAATATTATTTGACATTATTTAGAATTTTATCCCCATTATTTTTCGAAAATACGATCAATTTTACTTTTCCGCCTGGTCGTTTTGAAAGCGATTCTAAGCGAACCGACTTGGACGAGTTGCTTCCCGAACCAACACGAAGCGATTTCTCACGTTGGTTTTAAAAACCAGTTATCTAAACGAAGCGAATTTAGGGGTAAGTGTGAACGTAGCTTAAAAGACTAACTCGAAACATTTTGAGAAATCTATCGAGAATCGCTTTGGTTAATGGATTTTGTAGATGCAATATTTACCGTTTATTTTCGTCGTTTGCAATAATCCTATTGAACAAAATATTTCTATAAGGACACGCCGCTTTGTAGACGAAAATATATCTATATTTCTCTTTATTTACCGTTTTGTCGATCAATGGAAGAAGGTTCTAATAAAATTGCCCGCGAGGGAGATCACAACATTACCTGACCTACTTAAGCTACGGACGAAAACGGAAAATGGAGTCTGAAGATGAAAAGGGAGTGATGGAGGGAAAGTAAAAAAAACTCCCTACCTTGAGGAAAATTAATGGAAGTACCTTGATCGTATGAATAGTTTTTCCACTACGATCTCTCGCCAGCCATGTATCATGCCGGAATATACTCTTTCATTTTCATCTTGTTTGAACGAGGGACTACTAGCTAGGATTAATTTTTTTCCGAGCTATAAATTTGATCGACGATTTTTGGAGCTATAAATTTTGAAGGGGTAATTATGATTCTTTGTCATTACACTTCCCTGCTGAGATGGAGTTTTTTCCTAGTACCTCTAACAATGGAGAACTACGCCGGTCTAGATGATATTTGACAGTCTCCGAATACGGATAGTAGGTGTTATTAGCGTGCAGTGGCGTACCCAGGAAGGGGGATTTTGGGGGTTCAACCACGGATTAAACACTAAAGGATGTTCCACGGGCTAGATTCCTAAGGCAAAGTCCTCGTTAGCTAGGTGTTATTTTTGTTTTTCTTCTATCCAGGGGCACCGGATATGAGTTTCTAGCGCCATCTGTTATTTTTATACCGTGATTTTTAGAATTCGTCTGCTATTTTTTCGATACCATTATTTATTTAAAAGCACGTGGGTTTGTTTGCCAGTGGATAGAGCGGAGATTCAAATAAATTTCTGGTTTTTCGGACTCGCGCCACTAGGTGGCGACGTGACAGGGCATTTGTGTGTTTTTTCGCCCGTGGAACATCCTTTAGTGTTTAATCCATGGTTCAACTAGAGCATAGCGCCAATTTAATTTCGGTCGGCGGCGGCGTTTGGCGAAAAACATCCGCGGCGGCGAGCCAGCCAATTTCTAAAAAAAATTCTCGGCGGAGTTGATTTTTTTCGGCGGCGGCGGCGTGAGTGGGGAAAATGTCTCCCCCCCCCCCTTTAAAAAAATTCCAAAATGTTGTTGAAAGAAAAAAAGTTACATTGGAAAACTCAAATAATTTTGGCGGCGGGAACAAAATTTATCGGCGGCAGCGGTGCGGCGCCAGAGAAAATATCGGCGGCGGAGTTGGATTGGCGGCGCTGGGCTCTAGGTTCAAACCCCCCCCCTCCCCGAAAAAATTAAATACAGTTTAAAATGTTAGATTTTAGTTACAATTTACAACTAAGATTAGTATTTTCGGCGTTTTTAGAAATATTTTTGAACGACTTCGATTTTCCAACTCTCAAACCGACAGCTATATTCGTCACTGAATTTATGAAATCTATACTATGGAAGAATATCGGTCAACCATTTCTTTAAAATCTACTATATTTTAATATTTACCTTTGGTTTTTTCTTCCCTATTCCCCCCGAAAAATTCTGTCGTTTCGGTTTTGAAGAGGAGTCAAACCTGGACTGGCGTAAAATCACCGCGACGAAAAAGTTCCTTACGCAGTTTGAAATAAACCCACGAAGAACAAATTTACTGGATAGCTCCTTAAATTATAAATTTCTAAATATTTGAAGTTGCTCTTATCTTAGTCCACGTGTGAAACGCGCAAGCGAATAAAGTACTAAAAAACTTATAGGGGAACGGCCAAGCTTTAACCAGTTAGATAGCCCTATAGCTCATTAAAAACTAAAATTTATGGCGAAAACCGCTTAAAAAAATATTGAGTGGTTAATTTTTAATTAAATAAAGAAATTTCGGGAAATAAAAAAGCGCGCGTCCGCCGCGACACCTGGTGAGAAGTCGGTGAGACAGAAAAACAACGTAAAAGCGCGCGCTGCTGAAGACGCAAAAAATTTGTTTTGCACGCGCGGCGCTTTCCAGTTATAAGAGACTTCTTTTTGGGCCAAAAGCTATTTTTTCAAGACAAAAAAAGGTACGTGTTAGCTAGGAGCAACAAACACAACACCCCACACAAGGACAACGCAACCCGTCAAAAGTCGTGGATTTTCTTGTGTACATTTTTCATTGGCTAGACGCTTTAGCGCCTGCTGCCGTCGGAAGGGGAAAATTCGGAAATTTTAAAACGTTCAGCGTAAAGGCTCGTGACGCTCGTCCAATGAAATTCGTACACAACCCTTCGTTAGCATGTTTAAAGGCTAGCTGCGTTCTCCTTGTGTTTGTTGCTCCTAGGTGTTAGTATATTGAACGTCTAGTTAATCTTTTGATACGGAAATAAGGCCATATTTGGAAAAGCTTGGCCGTTCCCCTTTAAGATCACGACGTGCAGAAACACGTTTTATACTTTGAATTTTTTATTTTATTTTATGGGTATAATAATATATTTAGTATGAACAGTGCGAGATGCATTTTGCGAACGACCCCTTACAACCCTTTCCTTTCAACTTTTAAGCTCCTCTATATATTAAGCTTTAATTTAATGTCAGTTTTCGTTTACTATTCTTAGCTTGCTCGTGGGCGTGGCCTGTGTTCGTTGACATGGTAACACGTTTAAGTCAGCCATGACATTAAAGACGCGTTCACACTAGACATTTTGGAAACGTTTTTGAAACGGTATCGAAAGATCAATTCGTAAAATTTTGGTGTCGAATGCATTTACCGAAAATATTCAGTTTGATCTTTCGAAACCGGTTTAAAACGATTCCAAAGTGGTCAGGTGATAATTTCGCAGGATCGGGTTGCGTTTTGCCTCGTGATCTGTTACGTGAAGTAATGGCGGCTGTTTTAAGGCGGGGCTTAGCTACCAAGCATCCAATAGGCGAAACTATAATTCTATAAAATAAATTTGGTCTTAACCAGCTTGTTAAAATGGGAAAACAAAATCAGGTGACTACCATTTCACAGCCAACTTCGATTCGCTAACTCGTGTACATAGTTGGCCGTGCGACGGTAAAGAAAAAATATTCCTTCCAGATACTGCAGACGGTTATTTAACTTTTCTAGGGCGGAGTGATTAGCACTTTCGCCTCGCAGCAAGAGGAGCCGGGTTCGATCCCCGCTTTTGGCACTGGTTGAAAACTCGCAACAACTCCTTCCGCATTGAGTTTGCAAGTTCTCTCCCCACTGGCTTATGGGGTTTTACCCTGAGTTCTTTGGTTTCCCCTTCCATAAAAACTTGTGGAGGTTAACGGCAATAGTGAGTGTAGGAAGCTGTTGGCACGCGTGGCATGAAGGGGTTTCCACCATCCTCCTACGCAATGTAACCCGGCCACCTGAGTTAATGCCTTTTAAAGTCGCTTGATGACTTAGGCCTAAGGTGGTGCCTTGGTATTAGCCTAGCTGATTATTATTATTATTATTTCAAAATGTTTTAAATAATAATTAGATAATTTAGATGAATCGATCAAAATTTAAACCGCCATTAGCAAAATAAAATTAACAATAGTTCGTATTTCTTAGGATAGATGGCGCTGCAGCTCTCCACCAAGTCACGTGACTACCATCCTTTCAGCCCCCACTGGACTTTATAGTTTCGCCTATTTTATTTTTATTGTTCGCGTCAGTTTCTCGGGAAAGATAGTGACCTATTTATTAGATGAAAGAACTATATTACTTTTCGGGAGGCGTTTTTATCACTTCTTCGCGGACATCCAATAGGCCTTTTTGTTTTCAAAGAAAGAGAGGGTTTTCGGCCGTATACGTAACGCAGTTTCCTCGATTTCATTGAGAGTGTTTCGAGTCTGGATATGACGCGCTTTGATTGGTTAAAAGCCCGCCCGCGATGACACCTGTCATCCGCCGTTTTCGTCCGTTATTTTTGTTACATTCCCCCCCGGAGTCTTCGACCAGGGTGGCGCGCCTAGACTTTTACGCGGGTGGCGCTGCTTTTTTGTACGAGCCTCCTTAAACGCCTTTAATGGCACGGTTCGCGGAGCCCAAATGTTATTTCGCCTTCCCCACCTCGACTCGCTATCTCCTTTGGTATTTTTGTAGCGCCGGCGTTTTGTGGCCGGAAATTGGTACGCAATTTCGCGAAGAAGGAGCCGAGCTGGTGAAGCGTCGTCTGTCCCGGTCCCGGGCCCGGGGCCCATTTTGCGGCTTCACCGTTCTTTAATTTCCGAGAAGTTTACCCGGGGAAGAAAATTAGTATCGGCCTTTCTACTCCTCTTTCTGACTAGCCACGGTCACACTAGACTAGAGCTTAAACCCCAACTTAGGTCGTTTGAAATTCAAACTTTGAATGCCAGTTTTGACCAATGAAGTGGAATAAATAGAGATCCAAATCCAGTGGCGGACTGGGTCTAATATTTTGGGCTGCCAGAAGACCAAGGGCCCCAGCTTTAACAACTATAACGCTATCATGTTTGAGGGGCCCACTTCATGAACGGTCCGTGGGGCCCACCTGCCATCGGGCAGGTTCACTCTATGGCCAGTCCGCCACTGTCCAAATCCGATTTCCAGGACCTTCTGTTTCGCGGGACAGTATTTGTTGAGTTGGAGAGTA
This sequence comes from Leiobunum rupestre, assembly GCF_980474605.1. Taxonomy (NCBI): domain Eukaryota; kingdom Metazoa; phylum Arthropoda; class Arachnida; order Opiliones; family Sclerosomatidae; genus Leiobunum; species Leiobunum rupestre. The sequence goes on from NC_143390.1 coordinate 18,991,617, forward strand.
AAGGCTGGTTTACACTAAGGCAAAACCGCCGTGACGGCGGGCGCTAACTTTTGAAATCCTCGTTAAGCCTATTAAAAAACTTGCGTTCACGCCCGCCGTCACGACGGTTTTGCGCTAGTGAAAACCAACCCTAGGCCTAGTAAATGAACTTAATCAAATCATGTTGGCGTCATCTATCGTGTTATTGGAAAAATAAACCTTAATATATTTTGCAAGTGCGTATAGAAACAGATGGCGCCAACACGATTGGATAAAGTTGAAACTTAAGCCCAATTCTCCGACTCGAATAAAACGTGTCCCGCGATTCCCAGATTTGTTTGGATCTCTATTGGTTTTGACCGCCGACGATAATTCTTGGTTCACACGTGCGAAATCGCTACACCACTGTTCGCTTATAGGCAAGGCTTAACGTCATTTTATATTATGACCAGAACTTTGAAAATACTAAAATTTTTCCTAAAACAATTAGTTTTACTATACATACCAGTAATATTATTTGATATTACTTAGAATTTAATTCCTATAATTTTGGAAAATACGAGCAATTTAACTTCCCCGCCTTGTCGTTTTGAAAGCGATTCTAAGCGAGCCGACTTGGACGAGTTGCTTCCCGAACCAACACGAAGCGATTTTAGGGGTAAGTGTGAACCTGGCTTCTGAGTCTCTTCGTTCTGCCGGCCTCTGCGCCAATCTCCATGCCTGCGCTATCTAGAAAAGTTTCTAAAAAGCTGATTGCGCCATCAGCTTTAGCGCCTGGATTGTGCCCGAGGCTGACTCCTATTTTCATGAGGTTTACCTACTTTTTAATTTCGCAGACAACTTCTGCGGATTTTCATTTTATATATTGAGTAAGACCAGGAGTTTATCGTTTAATTATTTCGTGAGAAGTATCCGTTTAGGACATTAAAATGAAACGTCTAGCTTCGCGAAAGTCAAAAGACGCAAATTTACCAAAACAAATCCCGTATGTGTACAACCATAAGTGTATAATATCGAAACATAAGTGTGACACTTCCTATTCCTCACATGCAAAAAATTTACTGAGAGCTATTCACAAGATAAACATTACTGGCTTCGTCACCGTATTGCATACGCTTGCTAACGCGTCACACGTAGCCTCTGACAGCGCCTCGCTAGTGGGAGATTTTCTTCTTGTGGTGACGTCACTTCGCTACTAGCTCTCAGTAAAATATTCGCCAAAGTGACAAACTTATGGAACAATATTATAGACTTATGGTACAACGCATCACTGCTCAAAATTTAACCTGTGTATTTCTTAATTTAAAATATAAAAATTATACTGCATAGCGATATATAATAGTATAAATCAAGTAAGCTAATACCCAATTAGGCACCACCATAGTTTTAAATCAATGTAAAGCCAATTATCAGTGGCTGGGTTACAACGCGTAGGAGGGTGGTGGCAAGCCCTTCGTGCCACGAGAACCAACAGCTCCAAACACTTACTATTGCCGTTAACCTCAACAAGTTTTTATGGAAGGGGAAACCAAAGAGCTCGTGGCAAAACCACTTTACTCAGTGGGGTGAGAACTTGTAAACTTGACGCGGAAGAAGTTGTTCCGAGTTTTCATCCCGTGCCACAAGCTGGGTTCGAACCCGTCTCCTCGTGCTGCGAGGCGATAGTACTAACCACTTTACCGATATGTAATAGTTTTTAGGAAATCAGTATTAAGATATGAATACATCTTTTGTAAGAGAGGTATTATATTTCTATTTTTATTATCATTATTCCTGGGGTTGAGTTCTATTCCGAAAAGGCTCCAGCCATGTAATTCCACAACCAAATGGTGCGGATTTTTTTCATGTATTGATTAAGATGGCTTTATATTTTGTACATGTACACAACACTAATACCATTGTATCACTGTAACGGGACATAGCCAAGAAGTAATTTTTTATTCTAGAGTTTTCTTTTACGCTACGTCGGCTGAAATAAATTGCATCTTTTATTAAAAAATCCCCGAGAGTCCTTTTATCGTAGCGCAGTCACTCGGAACTGGCTTCCTGGCTCGGCCAGAGCAGCTTCTAGCCTAGCTCAATTTAAAGGGATTTTAAGAAAGCATTTGTCAATTTAATCTAAATTGTTATTTTCTTGATTATGTACTCGCAGTTGAATTGCTTTATGCCCTAGCTCGTCAAGAAACCGTTATGGAGGTCGGACTTTTTCCTTTTTGACAGAAGTTGCGTTTTTGTTTGGTTTCGTTTCTTCCACTGTTCGTTTTGTTTTTGGACGTTCAGTTAAAGGGGATCTTGTTTCCCCTCTAATATGGGGGAATGGAAAATCAATTTGACCAGAATTTTGTGGTATTATAACTTACTAAGCTATGTTTAATCCATTTCCTATCCTTTATTGTAACAATTTGGCATATCCACTCCAATTTCGGAATTTAAGTCTTTGCGTAAAACGGATTAAAGGCCGACTACATATTTATTCGGTTTACTCTGTTTCTCACTGGTAGTTGGCTGCTTGCATAGCATATGTGTCTTGCAGCGAGCCAGCTTCCAGCGAAAGGCAGAGTAAACCGAATAACTATGTAGTCGGCCTTTAAATGTCTTCAAAATCATTTGAAAAATTCGGACCGTCACACGATTTTGACATAAATAACTGCCTTCCAAAACCTAGCCTAGAAATACTAGTAACGAATTTCAAATTTCGCCATTTTTCTTTTATTGTCAAGGTTTCTACGCGTGTTATATTAATCCTTTTTAGAAATATCTATTGCGTAAATTTAAAAAAGATCAATAAATATTTAATGTAGATTACTATTTTTAAGTTACATTATAGCATATTTTTAGTATTATGCTCCTAAACAATTATCAAATTGCACTTTTATGGTAACCTCGGCATTAAATGTTCTATATTTACCCTGGAGTCGTCAAACGGAATTACTTTAGGTATGCCCACTTGTAGTACTAAAAATAAAATATTACAACTGTTTTTTAATCTTATCTATGTTTATTAACTATCACTTTGAAATATAACGCAATAGACGGTATTTTCCCAAATTATATAACGCGCGGGTATACTTAGAAATTTGACCGTAAACAGGCCAAATTCGAAATTCCCGCCGCCGATTTACCGGAAATTCTGTTTATAGATTGATTTACAATTTATAACGGGCAAAGACGACTTTAAAGGGGTAAAATTCATCCGAGGTAACGTGGTGATGACGTTATTTGTTAGTAGATGGCTCTCTGATAGCAACAAGACGTCATAATTTTGATTTTCAACGATTGGTTGAAAGTTTCTAGTTTTAGTGGAGAACGGTTTTGACGATATTTAAAATACAAAATTCTGTTCCCTGATTGGATATTTTAAAATCGTTTTATAGTGCCATCTATGGCGGAGAGTGTTAACTACTGTTGAAATTAATTGTTAATTTAAATTACAAAAATTATATATTTTCAATAAGAATTGAAAGTACTATAATTTAGTAATTAATTAATAACTTTTTAAAAAAGTTTATTTTTCATAAACTTTATAGTGTCGCCATCTACCTCAAACATGATTAAATAGGAAGGTATCTCGGGTGGATTTCGCCCCTTTTTGAATATTTCCCTGTAGGCAATATGTGAATGCGTCAATTATATTTCCGCCAAATGTACTAGATATTTGGCCTTTCAGCCGGTGAGTTCGGTGTATACGAAAATTTGGTGTGAAGAAAAATCTCACGTTTTTAAAAGCTCACATGGCTTGAACACACACATTTTACATTTATATCATGTAATAACTCGGAAAGGCTAGTGCAATAAAAGACTGCATACCATTGATATGAAGGTATAGTCAGTTGCAGGCTAAGAAAGACAAAATATATAGTACAGTCGGCGCAAGGATACCTCAGACCATTTCCGGCCAGTCGACCGCGCGTAATTTAAATTTGACCACTTTACGGTCAATTTCAAATTTCGTGAGTTTCATAGTTTTTTCGCGCCATCTAGGAACCGAAATTGGAATCTATTTTTTAATTTCATGTTGTCATGAGTTTAATTACTGAATGCAGCTAAAGAAGGTTCGATAATTGAAGCTCCAAATATTTTAAATAGCCCAAGAGGTTACTATAAAAAGCATGATAAAGGTTCATTGTTAACAAGTAAAGAGAAAAACATAATTTTAAACGTCTATAGCTCATTAAGACAACGTTACCCCCCAGAAAGCGTGGTAACTATTTTAAAAGAAACTGCCGATTTAACTGGTAAGACGTAAAAATAAATTTACAAAAATAAATAATTATACATACTATTTTAAATTTAAGAATTATAGGAATGCCTTATGAAATTAAAAAATAAAGATTCCAATTTCGGTCTCTAGATGGCGCTAAAAGACGTCAAAAAGAGCAAAATTCGAATTTGACCGTAAAATGGCCAAATTCAAATTTCGCGCGGTGGAATGACCGGAAACGATCTGAGGCATCCTTGCGCCAATTGTACTATATATTTTGTCTTTCTTAGCCTGCAACTCACTATAGTTCGTGAAGTAAATGAACACACAAATGTTGCAGAGATTGAAGCTCAATAGGCGAAACTATAAAGTCCAGGCCCGGGGGGCTAAGAAGAGGCGTGGTAGTCACGTGACTTTGTGGAGAACTGCAGCGCCATATATCCTAACAAATACGAACTATTATTCATTTTATGTTGATAATGGTGGTTTAAATTTTGATCGATTATCAATTTAAAACACTTTGTAAAAGAAAGTGTAAGTGAATTAGCTGTCTGCAGTATTTGGAAGGAATAATTTTATTCTTTAACGGCCAACTATGAACACGAGTTACCGAATCTAAGTTGGCTGTGAAAAGGTAGTCACGTGATTTTGTTTTCCCATTTTAACAAATTGGTTAAGACCAAATTTACTTTATAGTTTCGCCTATTCGCTACGAAAGGAATCATGCTCGACAACGAAAGCGACCACAAACGTGTACCCAGATATCAATGTCAAATTATGCTATTTTCACCTATCTCAGTCAATAACGCCAAATTAGTAAAAATCTAAACAATATTTTAAAATATTTGAGCGTCGTTTCAAGCCATGTGAGGTTTTAAAAAAAAAGATAATGAATTTTATTGATGAGATTTTTTCTATTTTCCTATCACCGAACTTTCCTTACAGAGAATTCCTCAGTGGCGGCGCCAGGAATTTTCGCGACGGTAGGCAAACCAAATAAATGGGCCCCCGACCCGGGACCCCCCTTTTCTCAACGAAATACTTCAATAAAATAAAGTAGTGATGTACATGACGAACAAAAAAGTTCTAACAACAGTAAAACGTGTCCAAATATAACAGAACTGGTTTTATTTACTAGGAGATACCTAAAATATTTCTAAATACATTATCGACATTGGTTTCATTGTTATTTATAAATAATTTTATCCCTTGGGACAATTTTGAGACCCTTTCTAGATCAATTTGGGGCCCCTTGTAGGGTGATTTTGGGCCCCCTCAAAAGTTTAAGGTAGGCAGTGGCCTACCTGGCCTAGCCCCTAGCGCCGCCACTGGAATTCCTTACACCGAACCGAAGTTTGTTTACACCGAACTTACCTAGATCCCAAAACATTTATAGGTAGTAATACATCCAAGAGTAAATTATTTATATTTAAATTGAGATATTTTCTGTGGAAGCTATGGCAATTAGTCCATTCACTTCACTTTAGAATAGCAGCCAACACGTGAAATTCTCAATAAAAGCAGATCAGCGAGTCCCCAAGGAGTAATAGAACTGAGAGCGTAGAATGGAAAGCTAGGTTTTATTTAGTCCTGGTCTCTTGGTTTTCAAGCGGTGCCGAAAATAAGACCACATTTTAGGGCGTAAAAGTTATATAAAAGTTTGAAAAAGGTAAAATTTTACCTTTATATCATATAAAATTTATCATTTACTTCGACCAGGACGCACACGTGTGCAAAGGCTTGTCTCTTTTGTGAAAGCATGGTGAAAGTGAAACGCAAAATCTATTTTACAAGTCGGATTGAAGTTGGCTTAGTTGGTTGGTTACCAGTTGAATTGGCAACCCTGTTACCGCCCGACTGAAAATATTTCAGATCAGTGACTACGTCATGGGAGAAGCAAAAGGAGAGCGGCGTTTATTGAGACGACTATTGCTGGAATATCGTATGCTCTGTAGTCGCTTTCTCATTTACAGTGTGCTTAGCAGACGAAAATCCATTAGTTCATGAACTTTCCACGTTGACCGCTACGTGGCTCTTTGTAAAATAAAATAGCGAATTGGAATTGCTGCGCGCACTGAACACGTAAATCATTATCATATCAGTCGAATGCTACAAAGTGGACAAACAAGATGTTTTATGTCCACCGTTTTTAGTTTGCAGGATAATAGTTTATTTAACTTATCTATATCGTTCGATTTAGTATCAGCAGGGCCACCAAGAGCGGGCCCGGGCCCAGGAAAAATATTAAGTTCTGGCCCCAATAGAGCCGTTATACATTTCGTTTATCCGAAATCGGGCCCCCGAGGCTGCAAGGGGCCCGGTAATTTGGACCGGCCTCCCCCCTCCCCCTTTTCTTGTCGGGCTTCAGTATCGTATCTCGAGCTATTTAAATAGTTAGGTTTCGCCCATTTCCGGACTTCAGGATACCTTAACCTTTTTGAGGGGGTCGGATCCTCTGTCCTTGCAAAGTCCACTAGAGCATTCTTATCGAACGTGTCTTCGTTACATTAAACCGAATGACCCTGGCATTGGATGGGAGCTACGGGTCAGAAATGACCTTTAAACCACTTACTTTTATAGCAGTAAGGAAAAGGACCGTCCCATTTCCGAAGTCTTCGTTCCGCCCATGGCGCCGAACCTGTTTATAGCTTTCAATATCTAAATGCCTTCCTGCGGCGAAGATGTCTAGATATCCAATATTGGATATCGAAGAAACGACAGTCGGACAACACTTAAGTTTGGATAGAAAAAGAGGCGTGCGAGTTGTAATGCGTTTTGTTCTATTTCGTGCCATGTTTTTCGTTTTATTTCCGCTTTATTCTCGGTTATAAAATCATTACGGATCTTGTATTCTTTTTTCTTCCTACTTTTTGCCATCTTTATTTCTTCTTGTTTTTCTCCGTCGCGCAAATATTTCCGCCGGCTTTTAAAGACGTTTTATGGCGGCTCTCCAACTTGATTTTCTCACTCTCCCAAATCTTTAATAGTCAGTGGTTAAAAAAAGTCATCCTTTTTACTTTTTATTTTTATGTTTACCTGTTCGAATTCATGAGGACCCGTTTCAATTGTTTTCAATAAAAACTTCATAATGTAACAAAATATACAGGTTGTTTCAATGGGTTATGCAAAAATTTGAAGGAGTTGTAGGGGGTGAGTTGAGAAGTATGCCGGTTTTTTTCCCATTTTCCTACGATGAGTTAAAAGAGTGCCAGAGAGCTTCAAAGTGTGTGGCCTATTAGCCAATGGAAGTAGGCTGCGACAAGCGCAAAACCAAGAAGCAGGAAAACGCGAACATTAAGGTTTGGGTTCGTGTGATAGATAAAAAATGACTTTGTAAACAAATCGAGGTAACCAGCGTAAAAAAGTAAACTTAAACAGTATTTAAAGTCCCTGCTGCTTGGTTTTGCGCTTGTTGTTTACCGTCTAATGATGTAATATTTAAAGATTTCACTGCGCCGGGATATTCATATTTTCTTGATGTTCTTGTTTTAGAAACTGCACTATTTCTTCTGAAACGTTTTTTTGAAAATCAACGGGGACTTGGAATTATACGTATTTCAAACGAATAACATAGAGAAATGGATACTACCCCCGATCAAGTTTATTACATACTTCTGATCAAATTAATTTAATTTATAGTTAAATTTATGGTTGTTTATTAATTATTGTTATTATGATTTGAGATTATTAGATTGATAACTATTACTTAGTGGATTTAAAATATTTTATTTGGACATTTCAGCCTATAAGCTTCGAGCTTCGAAGATATAGCACCATCTGCCTTAATATCCGTGAACTAAATATGTTAAGAAATAGCAGACAACTTTGAATTTAAATGTTTTTCTGTTGTAACTTTAAGCTGTTGTGCATAGAGCTCGGTGGAACAGATAAATTAAACGCTAAAATTTCAATTATTCATAAAAATTTCGATTAACTGTTTATTTATGAATATTATTCGCGGTTATAACACCAATTAGTATGCCAAAAATAAGTTTTTATTCGGATAATTTTCGGCTACATGGATAAAAACCAATAAAACGGATACTTCTTATCCACACGCCGAGCTCTAGTTGTGCAGAGATAATTTTATTTTATTTTCATATATTCAATTCAAAAATTGGTCGGTAGGCGGCGGTACTTGTGACCAAAATTCAAACTACGCACGAAGCTTATGGTCTTTACTCGTTCACGAGGTTAACGGTAATAGTGAGTGTAGGGAGCTGTTGGCTCGCGTGGCATGAGTGCTTGCCTACGCATTGTAACCCGGCTACCTGAATTAAAGGCTTCAAAAGTCGCTTGATGACTTAGGCCTAGGGTGGTGCCTTGGGTATTAGCCTAGCTGATTATTATTATTATTAATATCTTCAAACACAATAAGTATTGTTTTTCAACGCGTGAACAATTCGAGTAAACACCTTTGGAGGGTGGTAACATTCAAATTAAACGATGAATATTTTCAATGTTAACGTTTGAGGACATAGCTCGAGTCGCGAATGGATCTTATAATAGTAACCGATTTCGCCACTTTAACCTCCTTTCATTTGGCAAAAGCTCCCGTCGCAGACTGTTACCTGGCAGCGTCCTTTGAGATAACTATCGAGTTGCAGCGGGGAATTCCGCTTTCGATTTCCTTTTGGAACGTTCCTCGCTATGATCTATTTATAAGAGAGCGTAATTCCGTTTCTTTTTTTCGCCGTCGCCAGGAGGCGCTCTTAATAATTGAGGCCTCTTTTAAGCCTTCATAAAATAATCTGGCACCGAAGACGATTTTTTGGGCGAGCTGGCTGCGGTAGCGGAGAGATAATATTAAAATAGCCATTGGCCATGAAAACGTCTTCGGCGCAGACGATCGTTGTAATCCGAGGTACGCGGGCCTTGGCCCACCAGAACAAAGATTAACGGCTCACGTTTTTACGCTTGTTCTTTCGCTGAAAGACAAAAAGAGCCTTAATGACTGCGCCGGAAACGCCAGAGAAGTGCGCCGCTCTACCTAATGACCATCGCGCCGGAATGTTTCGAGCCTGCTTCGTAACCAGAAATGAAGTGCTTTTACAAAACACCGTCACCCCCCCCCCCCCCCTGCCCGCACGATTTCCCCTCATCTAACCCTTCACGAAAATCAAGAAATGTATCCTGAAAGGAAACTATTTCTTCGTTTACTTCATTTTCAAATTTGGCCTATTTTCTTTTGTCTATTTCCGCCTGTGGAAGTAGTCCAACAGAATTTGTTTCGCGTCAAAACGTGGGCGTAGCCAAGGCCGAAATTCGCCTTCACCCATTTTGGAAATTTAGCCCCCATGTTATTACAGTCAGGCCACAATCTCCTTTTAAACATGAGTAGAACTCGAAACCGTACTTTTTTCTTGGTTAAAGTTTTAAAATAAATCATTGTATACTGCGACAAAAACCATATCTTAATGTTGTGTTAATATTCTATTTATAATATTGGAACATTTAAAAAAATACTCAATTCACGTAGGTGACCTTAGCTATTATAGCTAAATACAAAAAAATCGACATTCTAGCTGGTTAGTTTGTAAATACCGAAATGGTATTGTTTTTGCCAGACGCACGATAATTATCGTGCAGGTCGATATTTTTAAATACATTTTTGGGTCATACGATAATTTCAACGGCGTATTTTTCGATAATTCCGCCTCCAAGTACTATAACATTTTAATTTGACAGAAAATCAATTAAAACTGCAACTTTTTAATGAGTTTTGGTTTAGTCAAGATTTTTCGAAAAGGCTAAACTTGATTTAAGCTGTATTAAAAAACCTTTTTCGTAAACATAAATTAGACCAAGTTTAATGTCAATATTCCCACAATATTTTTGCCTCTGCAATCGATAATTTTTTGCCCATTGTACGATAATTTGATTTTCAAGATTTGGCAACACTGATCAGGTGCTAAGGAAATAAACTTCCTACTTATAGAAAACGTTTATACACATAATTTAAAACTCGGTCGGTAAGCGACGATAATTTTGACCAAAATTTAAACTACGCACAAAGGCTATACGCGACCGAAACGAGTCTAGATGGCGTAACGGCGCTATAGCTTCTTCGAGGTAACGCCTATGATCTAGCGTCTGCGGGGTCTGCTACAGACAAATTAAAAAGTCATAACAACATTTTTTCTTAAATGAACTTATCAAAATATAGGCAAACGATGCCAAAATATATTAAAATGCAAGTATAATTGTTTATTATAGTCAAATTTACGAATAACAATGAGGAAAAACTAATAGCGTCTGCTTTAGCCGTTACCTATCTAGGTTTCAATGGCTAATCAAAAGCACGGCCAACTTTGATCTCTCGCGCATCACTCGCGCTACAGCGGCCATCTCATTCGTTGACGTTTCTGTGTTAACCTATGAGCAAAAGATGTGTATGACGTCAGCGCCCCTAGCGGATTATTATTTTTAGAATAGCTTTTACATTGAAGTCAATATAACAACCGAGCGTGTCGCTGACCTCCTACACATTATAGTACAGTTTATAAAGGGAAATCCTTGCTCGCGGAATTTCGACGAATGTGTTGGCCGCTGTAGCGCGAACAGCGCGTGATCAAAGTTGGCCGTGTCAAAAAGAGTGTAGCGATCATTGAGTTGGGAATAAATAGAGGTACAACTAAATCTGGCAGCCGCGGGACCAATTTCGTTCCATTAGGAGACTTTATCGTTCTACCGTGGCGGCATCTGTCTCTAGTGGTGGCAACTACATTGCAATTGAATTTTTTCGCGAATCTGATGCGAAATTGAAATGTATGATTTCTCGTAACAAACAAACCTTTGAAGTTGTTTAAAAATAATTTTATTCTGTCAACACGATCCTTTTTAACTCAAGTTACGGTGAGTTAGCTAATAATTATTTATTTTTAGCCATATGACTTTACAAAATATAGATGGCGCTACCGCCTAATTATAAAGATGAATTTCGTACAGTCTTATCAGAACAGGTCCCGCGTAACCATGGCAACCGAAATCGCAATTGTAATTCTAGCAGTATTATTCCCAATTCAATGGTAGCGATAGTTTTTTACAAAATGGAGGCGCCCACTTTTTGGCGCGAATTAAAGCAAGAACGCGTTACGAGATAATTCGCGACGTAAACCCATTTAGATCAATTATTCTGCTGCCTACTCTTTAAAGATTTCAAAAGAGGTGATGAATAATAGTGTATTTTCTTTTATCTTTTCGCAGGAAAGAGCTTGTGGTACGCATAATAGACAACGAGAGTTACGAGAAAGACGCCTTATTTTACATAGAATTGAGTGATCCAATTTTGGAAGAAGGTAACGAAGAAGGTAGCGCCATCTTGCGCGGATGATTTTAACAACCGTCAACGTGCTATTTCAGATCTCTTGAAAGAATTTCCTCAGTATTATAATAGCCGGCGTCCTTCGATGATGGCCTTGGGTGTCCACGATACAATGCCCCTGGTGGTCAAGAAAAGCATCGACGAAATGACCGAAAACGAAAAGATAGCTTTGCTGGGTAAACCGCGTCTCGGGGAACAGATTAAGTGCCAGGTTCACATCAAGGAAAGCAAAGAGTTCAAGGTAACGCCATTTTACCAGTAGGTGGTTTTTATTCGCCTGTTCTCGGGGTAAGATTTACCCTGTCCCGAATTTTGTTCGCTTGTTCCAGAGCTCAAATGTTACACTTTTTACTCCTCCTCGAAAGGAGGTGTAGAGGGAGTAAATCAGTAATATAGCTTATACTGAAAATTCGTCTGCTTAAATTTCGTTTCACGAAAACATGACGGGTTTTGAACATCTTGTGGCAAGCTTTTCATAACGAAAATCCAGTTGTTAAATGCTATTTAATGCCTTTAAAAGTTGCTTGATGACTTAGGCCTAAGGTGGTGTCTTGGGTATTGGCCTAGCTGATTATTATTATTATTATTAAATAAATAAGAAAAATGAGTCGTATATTGATGACCTCACCACCGGTCGCCATCTTAAAAACTAAACAAATAAATAACCTTTAATCTTTAACTACTCCCTTCTTACTCCAACTCATTTTTTTCGTCAAGATAGAATTGGAGTAAAATGATGTCATAGGGCTACACTTTTTAACCTGCTCAAAAAACCCAGAACAGGCGAAAAAAAACCACCTATAGTTTCTCTTACACACCCACACATATTGACAGCCTCCTGTATTTATTTCGGCTACCGGGCTGTTTCAATGTCGACCTCGCCCCGAAAGGAAACTGACCATAAAGAACCCCTTCCACACCAGACTCGTAAATTATTTTATCCCGCTAATCGCGATTTGTGACCGCGACAAATGCCGTTGTATTGGCCGTTAAACGCGCGGGGATCGTCACGCCAAAACTAAGCCAATTAAATAATCGTGAACCGTCGATCGTAAAAGACGATTATCGTATTACCGGCATCTCGCGATTAACGCTTTGGCATTTCAACACCAAACGGAGCACTGCAGCCGTCAGCTTTAGATTATTTGTCGCGATCCTCAACTTCGCTAACACCCAAATGAATACTTGAGCATCCCCAACCCGACCGACCCAAAATAAAATAGATTGCTCAACTACCAATTAATATCATATAACATCGGTTACCTGTATTTTTAATAAATATTCATAATTTAAAAAATAACAAAATAAAGCCAATTTCGGTATATTTACTAATTTCAAGAGTGGGAGTTAAAAATTATGATTTTTAGTATCAAGGCATTGGCGCCCCCCAAACAAATTTGAGCGCCCCGAGTTTTGGCGGCTGGTTACGGGCCTGACACTTTGTTCGCCAATTTTTTAATGGAAGCTACTCTGTGGGGTATTTGGGATCTTTAAGGTTCAGATAATCATGGGCACCCGCAGGGGAGGGTATCTTCCCATTGCGCCGAATTCCATTCGACCAAATTCCATCAATGTTTTTGATGAAATTAGCCCAAAGGCGGGTTTTGTATTTTTCTAATCGACCGACGCAATATTCACAATTGAGCGACCGCAAAAAAAAATAGTTTTTCTTTCTACTCCTTTTGATTTTTTATGGAAGCGTTTTATTATATTTTTAAGTCTGTTAGGTTAGGTTAGGTTAGGTTAGGTAACACTGCATGCTGTTCTGACTGATGCTGAAACGGATAAAACCGAATCCTAAACCCGGAGAAGTGCGGGTTTTTCGGTCTAATGGGATTGTCCCATTCGACCGAAAAAGCCGCACTTTGGCGGATTTAGGATTCGGTCGAATGGGATTCGGCGCAATGGAACAGATTCCAGGGGAGTCCCTAGCGCCGCCGCCGATCCAACACCCCCCTTTTGAAAATTAAAAAAAAAAAATCCAAAATCTTTTTGAAGGAAAACAAAAAAGGTTACTTAAAAAATCTCCAAAAAAATTCGGGTGCGGGATCAAAATTTATCGGCGGCGGCGTCGGCGCCAGATAAAATAACGGCGGCAGCGGCGGTGTTGGATCGGCGGCGGCGCTAGGTGCTATTCTAATACAGTTGATGTTGCGTCGACACTCTCCGTAAAAGCCTTTAGCCCAAATTGAAAACCAGGCTTTAGGCCTAATACAATTGTTACGTCGACACTCGCCGTTGAAACGCTTTTAGCCTAGCGAAAATCAAACGTTAGGCCTAATACAATTGTTGTGACGGCAACGCTCGTCGAAATTTTGGCGAGGTTTGTTCCATTTGAAAACTATCTTTTAATTTTAACGTAGGCAGTGCTTTTCTGCCTTTGAATCCTTCACTGTCTAAAGCCACCTGGAAATTCCAAAATAAACCGAAATAGCCACAAATGAAACGGAAATCTTGTATACCAAAGGAAAAAAAATAAATCGTGAAATATATAAGAGATCGTTAGGGCTTTTCCCAAAATATTCCGCGCAGTCAAAGAAGTCGTAAATATTCAAAGTAAACGGGACTTTTTATTTTATTTTATTTTATTAAATAAATTCGGAACGGCGGGGTAGAGGGCGCGCATCTCGTTTATGGGTGGATAGTCAAGGCCATGTTGGTCGGAATAAAATACCAAATATAAATAGTAATCACGATAATCTCGGGATTATTTCTGCACCAGCGTTGCCATACGTACTATAATTATGGTACAAATACCATAATTTTGCATCATAATATAAATGGTACTATTAGTTTGAGAGCGTACTATATAGTACCAAAATGTACCATATTTACAACCTATTGTCCTATAATGGTACTATTTTGATATTTACTTTATTTCTACTACTAAAATAATAAGAATTTATTATTAACGATACATAAGATCGTCGCCTGAAAGCCAAAACCACGTAACTTTTTACTAATTATAAGTATAGTTAAAGTTACGTAGTTTTTGCTTTCAGCGACGAAATTTTTAAGTCCACGTTCAAGTGCTGCCAGATAACTCGATTGTCGATAGTATAGAAATCAGAATTTCTAATCGTTCTAGTTATTTATTCCGATTTCTATGGTCGATACTACACTCCCCATAAAGAAACGGCACACGAGAACAGTTTTCTGCATGTTTTGCAACCAACACTTTAAATTAAAGTAATTAATTCTATTTTATATTGGTACCTTAATTTATATTGTTGTACAATAATTCGGTCAGAAAAATCTGGCAACGCTGTTCTGCACTGATAAAAGCATTGAGTTGGGACTAAATAGAGGTACAACTAAATCTGGCTGACGCGGGACCAATTTCGTTCTATAAGGAGACTTTATCAACTTTATCGTTCTACCGTGACGGCATCTGTCTCTAGTGGTGGCAACTATATTGCAATAGAATTTTTTCGCGAATCTGATGCGAAATTGAGATGTATGATTACTCGTAACAAACAAGCCTTTGAAGTTGTTTAAAAATAATTTTATTCTGTCAACACGATCCTTTTTAACTCAAGTTACGGTGAGTTAGCTAATAATTATTTATTTTTAGCCATATAACTTTAAAAAATATAGATGGCGCTACCGCCTAATTATAACGATTAATTTCGTACAGTCTTATCAGAACAGGTCCCGCGTAACCATGGCAATCGAAATCGTAATTGTAATTCTAGCAGTATTATTCCCAACTCAATGGATAAAAGCCGTCGTTTACGACTCGCAAACCAGCCCGGCGGACGGCGGGACCGTAGAAAAGCCGGGAAGGATGGCAATTTTCTCTCGTCTCGCGCGTTCTTTTCATCCGTTCAGTCTTAACAAAACAAACCGAAATTCACTTTATATTTGCTACCGAAAAACGAATTGAGCAAACATTTACAACACCTAAAATAACGGGTTCGTTTGAATAATACGCTTGATGAAGAGATCTAGATAAAGAACGAATGACTCCTCCCACATTTCAGCTCTCACTCGTAGCAGACAACCTTAAGTCTAAAACAACACAAAAAGGAAATCGTCTGCGGGGCCTTCACCCGTATCACTTTTATTTATAGACGAGCTTGAGGCGGCAAGACTCCCACGCTCCTATCGCGAACACCTTCGCGTCTTCCAAGGCCTAGCGAGGCTGGCGGTATTAAGAAACTTTATTATTTGACGCACCCATACACACTATCTACCGCCCTCTACCGACTCTAAGTGTTATTTATTACGTGTTTTCTTTGCGTTAAGCCACGGTTAAGCCTACTAAATATTTATAAGGATGGAAGCCGGGATTTGTTCAATATTGCTTTTCACGCGTAAGCTTATTTTATTTAAATTTTAAAATGATATTTTTATAGCTAATTTATTATTAAAACGTCGAAATTTTAACTTTTTTTATAATATTAAAAAAACATTTTTTATCGTTCGTCTTTTTGGGTTTTCTCCATCTAATCTTGAAAAAAAAAATGCCATAGAGTTATTTTAAAAGAGTTTGAATATTTTATTTATTACAGGCTGTTCGGTTTTTTTATTTACAATATTTGTTTTATACCGGAAAAAAACTTTTGAGTATAAAGGGATTGAAGGCTGGTGTTTTTGGAAGGAGTTGAACAAAGGCGGATGGATATATCCAAATTGCTTTTCTTACCATATACAGTAATAATGAAATGAACCTAAGCAAAAAAAAATGAATAAAATATTAGGGGGGATAAAATCCAATATCGAAATTGAATTTCTTAGTTTTTACACTGGCACTTTAAAGGGACGAACCTGGGTTCATCCTGAAAGTATTAAACTTAAAATTTAGGTCAAGTTAAATTTTTCATTTCAATTTCTAAACTTCATTTTGCGTTCTTTTCAGTCTACGGTGGATAAGCTATTTCAGAAAGCAAACGTTTCCATGATGATCGGAACTTCTTCGTGGAGGGAGCAGTTCATTGAAGCCATTACAGTTAGTGCTGGTCAGTACGCCATTCTTTTCTTCTTATCTACAAGCTAGGAATATGAAAACTCGGTACCCTGGTATAGAAAAGTGTATTCCCCCACTACGAGCTCCCCTCTCTCTCTCTACGGCAACGCAGCGCGACCCAGAATCGCGAACGTACGAGTTTAGCGCCACCTTTTCTACATGTTTTTAAAAAATTCGTCTGCTAGTTTTTGAATATTAAAATTCATTGTTTATTCCTACTAAAAACTCGGGACTAGAATTACGCGAATAGAAAAACTAGCAGATGAAAAGCCGATTAAAAGTGTAAAGGTTTTACGATAGATGGCGATACTTGTTATGTCCGTGAATTTTTTACTGCCCCGCCTAAAACGGGAGACGCTTCTCCGTTCGCCGGCCCATTCATAGAGCGGGAATCGTGGACGCTCAATTATTTAGGACGACATTTACCATCAATTCGGGGAGCAAACTTCCGCTAGACCGGTCCTCGCTTTCCCGGTTTCGGATGCGGAGATAGTGTGGCGCTTCTCGGAAGGACGTAGTGGACTCGTACACTTACATATCCGCGTTAACCGGTATCTCTCGTAATCATCTGGTCTTAAGTCCTTCAATTTGATAAGAGTGGTTACCTCTCTCTCTCTCTGTGGCGATGACGTTGACGAATATATTGATCGGTTCTATGGGATTGTTCTCTCTAATTAGATAAGAGTTTCTGAAAGGTTTCCACGCTTGTAAACGTTCCTATTGTCGGCCGTTATCGCGTTTGCTTCCTTTCGGACCGATCACTTGTAAGGAAGTTGATTTTCCTTTGCAGGCGACAAATTTAGTCTCTTTCACCCTTACCAAACATTAATACAAAGACTACTTAAGTTTCAAACTGTCCCAATAATATTTAATCAGATTCAATCCTGTAGAACCCCAGTTAAAGAATTTTAGAATGGTATATTTCGGCGTTTTAAATTTACTAGTTATTTAGAAATAAGGCTGTAAAATCCCAGAATGTGATTGGCCGGAGCTGTTATTACGAGTACGGAAGAGGAGGAGTTACTTTATGAGGAAAATTTCCGACTATGCGAAAGATGGCGCCACCTAACACTTTGGGGGGTCTTCTCGCTTCTATTTAATAATGGCGCGGGACTCGAGCTCAGTGACACGTGTTAGTTACACTTTTTAGGAACCTTGTAAAAGCCCCATCTTCTGTCACTTAGCGCCATCTAGGAGCATAAAACACAAGGAGAACTCAGCTAGCCCTTAAACACGCTAACGCAGTGTTGTGAACAATTTTCATTAGAATCTTTTCGCTGAACGTTTTACGGGCGAGGGGGAAGACAATTTCCGAATTTTCCCCTTCCGACGGCAGCAGGTATGGAACGCCATCCAGGTCAAAATTATAAATAAACTTAAAAAAAAAACTGTAGGGAAAAATATAAATTTGGCAAAAAAAATATTTCTGTTGAGAAAAAATATAAATTGAGCAAAAAAATTATTAGTGTTGTAAGTCGGAAAATATCCGGAAAATGACCCAGGTCTTTTTTCCGGAAAATTTTCCGTATTTTTTCCGAAAAAAATTAAAAAGGTTTTGATTCCATGATTAATTTGCAAATTTAAATACAGCGGCATTTTCGCCTAATATGAAATGTTATCCAGGTCAAAATAATCCATACTAAAGCGTCTAACCAATGAAAAATGTACACAAGATTTCTGACGGGTTGCGTTCTCCTTGTGTGGGGTGCTGTGTTTGTTGCTCCTAGGCGCCATCTTCAGCAGAGTCTGTTTCTTCTTTTTATGAGGGACACTCTTCACAAGTAGAATATAACCTAGCTTCCTTAAATAGAAGAGTTGGGTCGCGTTTTATCCGTCTCCAAAGACTCGCTGATCCGTGGACAGACTAACTTATTTCTGTCATTTCGCGGGAATCCACGGCCGCCTGTGGTGTTTTTTCATCCTCTTATTTTCTGCCAGTTTGGCAAACGTCTTCTTTGGTATTCCCCGGAGTTCGATTACGCGCAAATCCCTTTTGGATCAGCCGCAGCATAGGTACTCGAAACGTCGTTAGCCCCTCTCTCTGGGAACATTTTTAGGGCAAATAGCTCCGTCAACGTCGATCCGGGAGAAACAAACGGCACGCGTAATAAAGAGTAAACATTTCTCCTGGATGTTGGGTTTCCTGCAGACGCCGAGCTTTGAGATTTTACAACGGGAACTTATACAGGATGTTTCAAATTGTTATGCAAAAATTTTAAAGGCCTAGGATTTCTTCTGCCAGTTTTCCTGTAAGTTTTCTTCCGCCGCGCAAATATCCTGGTGGTAGGCCAACCGCAGAACATGTTGGCCTACCACCAGGATATTTGCGCGGCGGGAAGAAAACTTACAGGAAAACTGGCAGAAGAAATCCTAGGCCTTTAAGGAGTTTTAGGGGGTGAGTTAAGAAGTATGCCTGTTTTTTAACCATTTTCCTACGATGAGTTAAAAGAGCCCCAGAGAGCTTCAAAGTGTGACTTATTAGCCCCTGTAAGTAGGCTGCAACAAGCGCAAAACCAAACAGCAGGAACTTTAAATACTGTTTAAGTTTACTTTTTTACGCTGGTTACCTCGATTTGTTTACAAAGCCCTTTTTTACCTATCACACGAACCCAAACCTTAATGTTCGTATTTACCCCTTGCTTGGTTTTGCGTATGTTGCAGCTTACTTCCAGGGGCTAGTAGTAACTACCAGTAACGGGTGCAAACCAGGGTTGACTGCTCTAAACCACACTGGTTTAAACCAAGTGATTTAAAAAATATGATGGTTTTTTTAATAATTTACCCTTTTTATTTAACTAAAAATTATTCCAATATGTTTGTACATTTTCTTACCGAAATTATTACATTCCTAAAACATCTACAAGTTGACAACGTTACCTATATTTTCAATACCTTCCTATAATTTCCTTAGGTTTTCTCATGTACTATATAACCCGAAAACATTCCGTCGTCGTGTACCCTTCTTCATCCGATATTTCACTTTATTTATCTACGGTTTTTCGAAAATAATCCTTATTTTTGCTTATGGTTTTTCCTATATTTTCCTTTAATTCGCTTGAAAATTTCCAATTTTTTCTATAAAATTTTCGAGGCATTTTCCTGGTCACCTTGCATTTATACAAAATCAAAAATGAAACTAAAACTAAAACTTCGTTCCTGTGAGACTTGTAAAAAACGAAACCAAAACTAAAAGTTTGTTCTGGTCACGTGAGTAATAATACTCATATTAATTTTTAGTTGATTGGTAATATGTATGCACGGTTAAACAAACGCGAAAAATAGATTAAAAGTAAAATAAAGCAGTGTTTAAAAAAACCTTATTTAAACCCCAAAAAAAACGGTTTTTGGGGTTTTTATTAAAATAAACGGTTTTTTTTCAACCCTGGTGCAAACCATAGATATATGAAATAGCATAGATCCACAATTCTGCGAGGGACTGATACGGAAGCGACAACTAGCAGACAACGCGTATTTTCTGGATGCGCCATCTTTCCATCAAAAGCAAAACAAATTACACGTGACTTCAACTCCACGTTAGTCTAGGGCTATCAACATTATTAGGCCTAATTAATACTAATTTTGAACAACGATAGATGGCACTATTACGTAGCGTATCCAGAAAATAAGGATCTTCTGCTAGCTTTATTTTGAGTTTGCAAGTTCTCTCCCTACTTGTTAAAGGGGTTTTCCCCGTGTTCTTCGGTTTCCCCTTTCTATAAAACCTGGTGAGTAATGGCGTTTTCCATTGGAGTCCTCTGAGCGCTCCTGGAGCGCTCCTAAATATAAAACGTGTTCCATTGGGACAAAAAGGGCTACTCCAAAAAGGAGGCACGTCTTCCATTGGCACTGTTGCTCCCTCGCGGATTGATCCGAGCTGCCCCAACTCGAGGGACGGGGCAACCAAAAAAGAGCAATTTTTAAGCAAAGTGACTCCGAGAAAAATTCGTATTCCATTGGGAGGGCTGGAAGTCTAGTCCTCCGAGCACCTAGCGGAGTTCTCCGTGGTAGAGCGATGACGTAGAAGGCAAATCCGGATCACGCTCGGAGCAGTCCCAATGGAAAACGCCATTAGTGTAGGGAGCTGTTGGCTCGTGTGGCATGAAGGGCTTGCCACCACCGTCCTACACATTGTAACTTGGCCACCTAAAAGTCGGTGATGACTTGGGTGGTGCCATATATAAAATAACTTCGTATATAGATAGGAAACTTCAATGGGGCAAACTGACTCTCACGAGATTGCCCTGACATCTAGTGACTGCGCCAGTTGGCTGTGTTCTCAAGAGCGTAGAACGTATTGAGAAATTTGAGGTCGGAGTTTTGGGAATAAACGTATTTGGCAAGGAAAATGTCTTCAAATATACCAGAAATAGCGTTTAAAACAAACTGGAAATCTTTACTGAATGCTATTTCTTTAGTGCTATTTTTTAAATTTGCTCTCAGTTCAAGAAAAAGTACTTTTAATACATATAGCTCGCTTAAGCCTTTGCAATTGGCATTGCGTTACACCAAGGTTCTAATACGTACTTCGAGTAGTGCGAACTTCACCAAATAATATTATTCGGGTGCCGCCACCAGATGTCGGCCAAAATTCTGGCGTCACTTCTACAACATGAAGTTTCCTATCTATATACGAAGTTATTTTATCTATGGGTGCTGCCTTCGGTATTAGCATAGCTAATTATTTTTATAATTATTATAGTTGTAAGTATGACATTGAACGATTTATGTTAGAATTTCCATGTTTAAGGTGGATCACTTTATTTAACATTTCTGACACCAGGTTTAACAAAAGCTAGGGATGATTGACGTGGGTTAGCAGATGATATCACTCCCTAATTATCTTAATTGGCTAAATTACTGCCATGTTTGTTTGATAACGATAAATACGAGCGAAAACGCGTTTAGGTCTACTAAATTTTATGTTCCTGTTCAATAATTTATCTCACAGGGCCCCCAGAGTTCCTATAATTCCTGTATTTTCAAAAGTGTCCTATAGCATTCTATATTTTTAGCAAAATCCCCCAAAAGTCCTATAAAATCCTATAATTTTGATATTTTGCCCATTTCAAATCCTGATTTAGCTATAGGATAAATTCCTATGCAAAGTTATTCTAGTCTATACTTTTGTTATTGTTAACACGGTTAGCTACTATTATATTTTTGTAATAAAATGGTTAAATAGTTTATTTTTTTAAGTGAATATTAAAGATTTATTTAACTAAATATTGATTTTGTTTTTAAATGCATGAAATTAGTAAATGAAATATTTCCCATTGGTGGAAATCGCTTAACTCTCCTGGTATTTAGTGGCGCCATCTAATCGGTGGCTGCTCGTCTTAATTCTTAAAATATTAATACGGATTGTAAACAGACATGACATGACAAGGCTTAAATAGATTCTACCCGTTAATATTCGATTCCCAATTCATCATCGTTTGAAGTGGACCTTATTTATCCAGGATGGGATTTTGGATCGTCAACTGTCGAAGCTCATTTCCTAGGTTTCCCAATACCAGAGAGAGTGATTTAAGTTGATGGGGTCTCGTTTGCGACGATGTTCCGCTCCGTTGAACGTGAATTTGTCCATACGGGCAGCCATTCCCCCCCCCCCCCGAACGAGGAGCAAACTGATGTGCCTATCGCGCTTACGTTACTCTTTTTAGTTATTTTTTTTGAAGAAAACGATCTTTTTAGTTTCAATCATCTGTGGCGGACGTAAACAGCACGGTTCGTTGCGAAGGTGTATCGTCCTTGATAAAACGTAATAGACCGGCTAGCGTCGTCTGCTTTTCAAATAGTTGCTCTGTTGATCAGTTTTCATTTTTCAGAGAGCCACTGATAGCGTTTTCCATTTGGCTGCTCTCGAGCACACTAGATCGCTCTGATCAACATTTTATGTTCCATTAGCGTGCTTGGATCTGCTCTCGGGTACTCTGAGATCGCCTAAAGCCCCATTTTCATGCTCACTGGTAGCGGCTAAAAATCGTCAAAATCTGCTTCAGCTACACATTTTTTAACTTTCCGCGTCGATCTGTTTCAAACAGATATTTTAGGTTTATTTTCACGCTTGCGAGTGGCAGAAGTGAATTTTGACGATTTTTATCCGCTACCAGCGAGCATGAAAATGGGGCTTAAGACCGATCTGCCGATTTCGACAGATCAACGGATCGAGATCGAGATCGGAGCAAATTTTCGCGTGTTCCTTTTAGATTTTTTGGCAAAATGGCAAGACCAAGACGCGAAAATTCAAATTACTAGCACACGAAAAACAACAAAGCGCGGGAATATCTTCATGGAATGTTCCATTTGCGGTTTTACTCTAGTCGATTGGGGCGAGATCTATGACGTCAGAGACAGATTCCGAGCGAATCTTGAGCAATCAAATTGAAAACACTACGAAATTCAACAATAAATAGTTTCGGTAACTCATGAAAATAGGTCTACTTCTCATCCCATTTGGTTTCAAATTTAGTTAAGCCTAAAATGTTGTCCTTTTTTTAACGTCTGGCAAAGTGTGATTCGGTGCCATCTGTGTACGGAAGAGAGCACAAATTTAAAAAAATTAAATCTTAATGATTAGTTAATTTTTTAAATTATATTATTTGACATATTTTGGTTCACCTTTTCCAACAAATGTTGTTCTATTACTTAAAATAGTTCTGTAATAGCGTTTTCCATTTGACTGCTCGAGATTCGCTCTGAAACTGTCTCTGACGTCATTCGAATGAGGGACAAAGGTTTCGAGCTATAAATGAACACGTGACGAACATTGCTCCGAGCGCGTTGGGACTCACAAAAAGCTTGCTTCCAGAGAGATCCAGTGATGCCAGGTCGCGAAAATGGAATTTTCCTTTCCGACCTTTGAAATTTCCCTTTTTGGACTAAAATTTCCCTAGTTTTCCGAAACACTAAAAACAATGATATTTGCGTTAAAAATTACTTGGAACGTTGTAAAATCTCGCAATGAATAAAAACTAGGAACATTTTTACCAGTATAATAATCAGTTTGTACTAGAGATAGAGCGGGAACAAGTCTATCGGACTCGTTCCTGCGGGTCAGTTATTTAGCAGACGACTTTCTCAATTGCCATAATAAATTGCAGGGGTGCCAGCTAAAGCGAATCCGACAAAATAATTATGATTATATTAATTGATTCTTTCATAATAAGTCAGTTTAATAAAGTTGTGCCATTTTTTAATGTTAGCTTTGAATAAAATAATTTTTCCCCTCGAATTTCCATAGATTTAGCTTATTTTTGGTGCAATTTCCTTTTTCTCTTTTCACCGTTTTTTGAGGTAAATATCTCCCTAGATGTGGGAAATTTCTGGCAACACTGGAGTGATCTCGA
Source organism: Leiobunum rupestre (assembly GCF_980474605.1). Taxonomy (NCBI): domain Eukaryota; kingdom Metazoa; phylum Arthropoda; class Arachnida; order Opiliones; family Sclerosomatidae; genus Leiobunum; species Leiobunum rupestre. The sequence continues at coordinate 19,015,439 of NC_143390.1, forward strand.
TCCGTTGAACTGTGTAAATAGGCGATCTCCGAGTGCTCTAGAGTAATAAATGGGAAACGCTAAAGTTGATAGGAGCATATCCGAGCAAGCAAATGGTGATCTCGACCATTCTAGAGCAATCAAATAGAACAAGCTAGAAACCTATTCCTGTTTTTGAGGGATTCATTAGTCGTCTGCTTTTTCAAATGACGTTATCCCGAGTTCCCGACTTACTCAGCAAGACGTTCGCATTTACGCATTTTCATGAATTGCTAAACTGTCTACTCATTAACAAAACCTTTTGATTAGGTTTTCTTCATTGAGTTGGGAATATTAATCTAGAGGTCCAATCAAAACATCGGATTTCAGTATTTCGCGAAACAAGTTTTTTTTAAAATAAGAATACTGCCGTCTGCTCCCAAATGACGAGAAAAGTTTATCATTCTACCCGTGGCGCCGTCTATCTCTCAATGGTTCGTTCAAATAAGACGCTTTTTCCGGCAAAATGATTTTTTTTAAATAATGGATGGCGCCACGGGTCATATGATAACGTTTTCTCGTGATTTAGAGGAGACGGCACATTCGTAATTTTCAAAAACTTGTTTCGTGGGGAGCAGATTTGATTGGATCTCTAGATTAATATTCCCAACTCAATGGTTTTCTTATATTTGAAAGGCCTAAAAATATGTCAAAAATATGTATTTTATAGTTCATAGATGGCACGTCAGCATCGTGCCGTTTTTAATATATTTCTACCTTGAGGGGTTACCTCAAGATGGAGTTCTAGAGAGTTTGCAAATTCGAACAGGAACAGTTGTTATTAAACTATCTAGCACTATATTAATAAATTACTCACTAAATATATATTCCAGTTTGTTTACGACTTATATTTTAATTAAACCACTATCCAATTTATCAAATATTATCGTTATTCAAGAATATGACCCAGTGAAGGGGAATTTGTAAAGGCGCTGAACGTTATCTGGTCGGCGGACGCCTTGTAATTTTGCGCCTCCCACTTTTCATCCGACGTCTTTAAAAGAACGAGAATAAACGAATCTCTCTGGCGAATGATTGGAATATTTGTCTGAAGCGGAGAAATAAGCATATTTTCCTTAAATAAACATCGTCGATGCAAACACGCAGATGGCAGGGACTTAACGGAGGCCAATGTTGCGAGTGCAAGAGTGGGGAAACGGAGCCATTAAGTTCACTGTTTTCCATAAACATTCGCGAACGGGGGGCGATGGGATTGAGATGCTACTTTCAAAACAAGATCCTCCTTCTAGCGAAAATCCCTTTCTAAGCCCACCAGTTCTCGGTAAAGTAAAAAAAACCATATATACACATTTTAACGTTCCTCGTGAATGACTAATAAGAGAGTCTGAGAAGGGCATATTTGTTTTGGAATTATTTTATTTAAAATAATTTTCGTAATGTTTTCGTTTGATTTATCCATTCGGCGGTGCTAATAGGAAATTATCTTGAGCATTTTTTTCATTTTAACTGAAAATTTATCATTTAGAGACAGGTTTGGCTGGTTTAATAAACACTGGTTTAAACCAAGTGATTTTTCAATGGTTTTTTTAGTAATTTATTCTTTTTTATTAACTTAAAATTATTCCAAAATGTTTGTACATTTTCTTACCGAAATGATTACATTTCTAAAACATCTACAATACCTTCCTAAAAATTCCTTAGGTTTTCTCATTTAGTATATAACCCAAAAACATTCCGTCGTCGTGTACCCTTTTTCATCCTATGTTTAGCTTAATTTTATTTACGGTTTTTCGATAATAATCCTTATTTTTGTTTATGATTTTCCTATATTTTCCTTTAATTCGATTGAAAATTTCCTATTTTGTCTATAATTTTTTTTTAAAGAGATTGTGCATGGTTTAATCTAGGCATATTTATTTATTCCTCATATTAATTTTTAGTAATTAGTAAATAGATTAAAAGTAAAATTTAGCAGTGTTTTTTGGGTTTTTATTAAAAAAACGGGTTTTTCCAACTCTGTTTAGAGCTCGTTTAGGAAAAGTTCAACTTATATATTCTTGGTCAAACTTATAATAAACTATATAAGTGTAAAAGATTTCTTCCCGCGGCTATTTGACCTTTGTACGTTTTTCTTTCGCTGCCCGGCCTATAAAGTGGACGAAGGTTAGAACCCCGGGCGGATCTCGTGGTAACAAATGACCTTTAGAATGGTGGTGGATCTAACTGCGGGTCGCTGGCTTCTTTATGGCTGCGAGATCGGCGGGACAGCGAACTAATGGTTGTTTCAAAAGCGACACTCTTTCTTTTATCGCGCGGGCTGCCTCTGAGAAACCGTTTGCGCTATAAGAATAGTGTCTGTCGCGGCATCCCTTTGTCTATCAATTATTTAGAAACTGCGAGTTCGCTCTTCTCCGCGTTTTGGGAAGGAACCTTTTGCGAGATTGTCATTAACTTATTCCTCCACGTTTTAAATTTAATCAGATGGTGGGTATTTTAAGCTCTTTAATTAGCGTCGCTACGCGCGCTTCTGATTATTTTATCATTAAGCGGCTCTTTTGTTTTTAACAGCGCATTAAATTTAAACTTTATCGAATCTCGGAGGTTTTTGGAGACGGTAGAATGGGCTAATCTACTTTGAAACGTCGTGAAGAAACAGGTCAGACGAGAAATGCTTGAAGCCGGTACAAATTAGCGGCGCCCAACATGTAGCCTTCGAGCCGGAAATTATGGTTTAAACGGGCCCCTGCAGCCCGGAATTATTGTTTTAATGGGCCCCTATAGCCCTGTAGCGTGGAATTAATGTTTTAACGGGTCCCTGTAGCCCTGCAGCACGGGATTGTTGTTTTAACGGGCCCCTGTAGCCTTGCAGCGTGGAATTATTGTTTTAACGGGCCCCTGTAGCCCTGCGACACGGGATTATTGATTAAACGGGCCCCTGTAGCCGTGCAGCACGGAATTAATTTTTAAATGGGCCCCTGTAGTCCTCACCCCAGAATTATTGTTTTACCGGGCCCTTGGAGATCGGGATTAAAGTTTTAATGGGGCTTTAAAAGCCCTGGAGGATGGAATTATTGTTTTACCGAGCCCTTGGAGATCGGGATTAAAGTTTTAATGGGGCTTTAAAAGCCCTGGAGGATGGAATTATTGTTTTACCGAGCCCTTGCAGCTCTGAAGCCCTCGAGCCCGGTATTACTGTTTAACTAGACCCTGTAGCCCTGGAGAACAGAATTACGGTTTTACCCCAGGCCGGCTTTCGCCGTCCCTGTTGAGAAAACAGTGGCCTCCGCGAATTTATTCCAAGGCCCGAGTCCCTATTGGGGCACTTCTCCCTGCGCGCAGGAATGCGGCGTGTGGAACAGTTTTACAGGCGCCAGTAGGCCAATTATAGGCTTAGACGCGAATCGTAAAAATAAATCTCCTAATGAAGTAAAACGGGAATCCTTATCAGTCCAGACCATTGCGTCAGTTAATCATCGGCGTGTTTGCGATGCCGCCAAAATTTGGCCAAAGCGCCGACGTTGGCTCAATTGGAGGGGAGGGGAGGGGAGTGGGGGGGATACAATAAAAATAGGCTGACGGCAGATAATAAAATTAGGTCATTGGCGCGATCTTCTCCTCGAGGGGGGGGCTGAGTTTTGGGGAATCAATCTCCCACGTCTCATTAAACCCAAATAAAAACATTTTTCACCCCTTTCTGTGGCCATAATAGAGGCGCAAATATCTCTTATCTCAGCGTATAATAAAAAGACACTCGTGGCTGTCGATTCTTTTTTTTTCTCTTATATCTTTTTGTTTTTGGCGTGGGAGTGCGGAGAGAGTAAATAAGGAATGGGCACCGCGCGTGTGATACTCGCTCGCACTCGCGAAAATTTGAGCTGCAAATTTTTCGCTTCTCTCTTTTCACTGAATTTTGAGCGGTACAATTTTCGCTCCTCTCTGTTAGATCTATTTTGAGTGGTAAGATTTTTGCTACTCTATTTTCGCTCTATTATGAGCGGTAAAATAAGCGCTCCTCTTTTTCGCTCTATTTTGAGCGGTAAAATAAGCGCTCCTCTTTTTCGCTCTATTTTGAGCGGTACAATAAGCGCTCCTCTTTTTCGCTCTATTTTGAGCGGTACAATAAGCGCTCCTCTCTTTTCGCTCTAATTTGAGCGGTAAAGTAAGCGCTCCTCTCTTTTCGCTCTAATTTGAGCGGTAAAGTAAGCCCTCCTCTCTTTTAGCTCTAATTTGAGCGGTAAAGTAAGCGCTCCTCTCTTTTAGCTCTAATTTGAGCGGTACAATTTTCGCTCCTCTCATTTAGAAAGACATTTTACCGCTCAATTTAGCTGTAAAGCGCTCAAAATCAGTGAGAATGAATAAGAATGTAAAGTGTGGTTGCAGGTGACGACGACGACGACGACGGCGGCGAAGACGATGGAGAAGGGGGCGCCGAGGGGGAGGAGGCGGGCCAGAAGATGCCGTCCTGTTCAGATTACGTCCTTCACTTCTTCACCATCTTCTGGAAGGTCCTCTTTGCCTTCGTTCCACCCACTGGTAAGTCTTTCTTTTTCAATCTTCATTTTTCCGATTTACTAGTCTAGTTTTCGTTCATTTCCGAAACAATCCTTATTCCGACTAACCGAGTGATGAGATATCTGTTGCTATCGCTTTGACCATATAACTGTATACTAACCTTGCAGATATTTGTTGAACTTGTGACCTTTTTATGTGGTGTTGACTCGCTAACATGACGTGTGTTTATCCGTGCTCTGGGCCTTTTCGTGTGTGCTTTACGAATCCGTCTACACAAACGTTACTCGCATTTTTATTAATTGCACTGCACCGGCATTCCGTCGTGATTTGAATATAGAGCGTTACCTCCACTTTTCTCGAGAATTGTATGTGGGTATTTGAGAGATTAAGCCCGACGAGAAAACGTCTAAGGAGAACCCGAAGATGATGCGTATTTATATTTGTCAGAAGTGAAGTTTCTTTTCAAGAATATGAATAATTCTTTTTATAAAGTAACTTGGCCTTCTTGTTTAAATGTTGCTCTTACGTCACAGTCTCTTACTTTTACAAGTCTTCGAGCATGCGCTACACTCGCCAGAGGAATATAGGTTTTTCTAGCGCGCTACACTCGCCAGAGGAATATAGGTTTTTCTAGCGCGCTACAGTTGCCAGAGGAATATAGGTTTTTCTAGCGCGCTACAGTCGCCAGAGGAATATAGGTTTTTCTAGCGCGCTACACTCGCCAGACGAATATAGGTTTTTCTAGCGCGCTACACTCGCCAGAGGAATATAGGCTTTTCTAGCGCGCTACACTCGCCAGAGGAATATAGGTTTTTCTAGCGCGCTACAGTCGCCAGAGGAATATAGGTTTTTCTAGCGCGCTACACTCGCCAGAGGAATATAGGTTTTTCTAGCGCGCTACACTCGCCAGAGGAATATAGGTTTTTCTAGCGCGCTACAGTTGCCAGAGGAATATAGGTTTTTCTAGCGCGCTACAGTCGCCAGAGGAATATAGGTTTTTCTAGCGCGCTACACTCGCCAGACGAATATAGGTTTTTCTAGCGCGCTACACTCGCCAGAGGAATATAGGCTTTTCTAGCGCGCTACACTCGCCAGAGGAATATAGGTTTTTCTAGCGCGCTACAGTCGCCAGAGGAATATAGGTTTTTCTAGCGCGCTACACTCGCCAGACGAATATAGGTTTTTCTAGCGCGCTACACTCGCCAGAGGAATATAGGCTTTTCTAGCGCGCTACACTCGCCAGAGGAATATAGGTTTTTCTAGCGCGCTACACTCGCCAGACGAATATAGGTTTTTCTAGCGCGCTACACTCGCCAGACGAATATAGGTTTTTCTAGCGCGCTACACTCGCCAGAGGAATATAGGCTTTTCTAGCGCGCTACACTCGCCAGAGGAATATAGGTTTTTCTAGCGCGCTACAGTCGCCAGAGGAATATAGGTTTTTCTAGCGCGCTACAGTCGCCAGAGGAATATAGGTTTTTCTAGCGCGCTACAGTCGCCAGAGGAATATAGGTTTTTCTAGCGCGCTACAGTCGCCAGAGGAATATAGGTTTTTCTAGCGCGCTACAGTTGCCAGAGGAATATAGGTTTTTCTAGCGCGCTACAGTCGCCAGAGGAATATAGGTTTTTCTAGCGCGCTACACTCGCCAGACGAATATAGGTTTTTCTAGCGCGCTACACTCGCCAGAGGAATATAGGCTTTTCTAGCGCGCTACACTCGCCAGAGGAATATAGGTTTTTCTAGCGCGCTACAGTCGCCAGAGGAATATAGGTTTTTCTAGCGCGCTACACTCGCCAGAGGAATATAGGCTTTTCTAGCGCGCTACACTCGCCAGAGGAATATAGGTTTTTCTAGCGCGCTACACTCGCCAGACGAATATAGGTTTTTCTAGCGCGCTACACTCGCCAGAGGAATATAGGTTTTTCTAGCGCGCTACACTCGCCAGAGGAATATAGGCTTTTCTAGCGCGCTACACTCGCCAGAGGAATATAGGTTTTTCTAGCGCGCTACAGTCGCCAGAGGAATATAGGTTTTTCTAGCGCGCTACAGTCGCCAGAGGAATATAGGTTTTTCTAGCGCGTGTTCAAATCGCTCGTGCGAAAAATATACCAATAAAGCTGTGTCTTGTGACGTAAGAGCAACATTTTAACAAGCTGGGCACGACCACTTTTTATTTTATAAAATCAACTATTATGTCAAATATATTTAAGTTTGAAAATAATCATATCATAAGTATCATACTGTACAGATTAAGTATGACACGTTAAAGCAATTTTTTTAAATGATAGTCTGGTATGCCAATGACAACATAAATCTTAACTTTGCTATGGACTGAAATTGTGAGTTGTTACTAGTCTTTGGAGCTGTCAGGAGCAGCCAAGGCCTAGCTAAATTGAAATGCCTTCAAAGGTAAAAACAACGGTTACTTCCGCAAAAAAAATTAATAAACAATCCGGAAAGTAAAATTGACTCTTACAAACACTCGCTTCGTTTCTGTAGGTAGTAATTTTCGTATTTGAGCCATTGAATTGGGAATAATACTGCTAGAATTACCATTATGATTTCGGTTGCCATGGTTACGCGGGACCTGTTCTGAGAAGACTGTACGAAATTCATCTTTATAATTAGGCGGTAGCGCCATCTATATTTTGTTAAGTTATATGATTCGCGCAAAAATTCAATTGCAATATAGCTGCCACCACTAGAGACAGATGCCGCCACGGTTGAACGATATAGTTGAAAAAGTCTCCATATTGAACGAAATTGGTCCCGCGCCAGCCAGATTTAGTTGTACCTCTATTTATTCCCAACTCAATGATTTGAGCCCTCGTATTTATGGCCATCAAACTAACCTGGCAGTTACTCTGTCAACAAAAGCCGCGTTCACACTAGACACTTTGGAACCATTTCAAAACCGTTTTAAAATGGTTCCAAATTGTAAAATTTTTCCATCGAATGTATTTATCCTACGGCTATTACATTGGACACCGAAAATGTTCAATTATTTATCCTATGGCTATTACATTTGACACCGAAAATGTTCAATTATTATCCTACGGCTATTACATTGGACACCGAAAATGTTCAATTATTTATCCTATGGCTATTACATTTGACACCGAAAAGGTTCAATTTTATCTTTGTAAACCGTTTAAAAATGGTTCCAAAGTGTCTAGTGTGAACACGGCTAAAGAGAGCTGAAAGTGTCGAGTTTCCTGTTCCGAAACTTCCTATTACGCAATCGCTTTTCGACAGACTATCATTTTCCAAAATCATTTAGTGTCATACTTACGTTTATTATGTTACTTATGATCATATTAATAAATGAATAAATAATCCAAACGCGTTTTTTCGTCTCGATCTAATCTTTTTAATATATGTCAGCTTGGTACAAGTGGAAGATGCGAGTCCCAAACTTTCCATTTGTTTGGCGAAAGATTTTGTTTCGCCGAAAATGTAATGGTCGAATGACCATCTCCCGACATTTTAAACGCGGATGTTCGCGGCTATTGCAAAGTATCACCTTCCCTGTCGCTCTCTTATCGCTTGTAGCGGGTCTCTGATACGTGACCTCCGGTTTCTCGAAGGCGCATTGGGGGTCGGGGGGTCTTTTTCACTTGTCAGGCCGCTCCCGGGTCATTAATTATCGTGGCTTGTCACCGGTCGCTTATCCGACCGCGTAAATGAATGACAAATTTCTACCCTGGGGATTATTACGTTATCGGTTTAGAAAGTGATTTTTGATAAATAGGATAGCCGCTCCCGCGTTGAAGCTTGTCACCTAAAATTTCGCGTTAAATGCATCCTCGTAGATATCCCGAGCTGTAGTTAATTGCAGTTTTGCCTAAGGAACGACTGTAGCGTGAAATTAATATAAGTAGGGAATTTGACGTCCTAAAGGGGTGGCGGAGTGGTTAGCATTTTCGCCTCGCAGCGAGAGGAGCCGGGTTCGATCCCTGCTTGTGGAACTGGGTTAAAACTCGGAACAATTCCTTCCGCGTTGAGTTTGCAAGTTCTCTCCCCATTGGTTAAAGGGGTTTTCCCTCGAGCTCTTCCGTTTCCCCTTCCATAAAAACTTGTAACGGTCAACGGTAATAGTAAGTGTAGGGAGCTGTTGGCTCGCGTGGAATGAAGGGCTTGCCACCACCCTTCTACGCATTGTGACCCGGTCACCTGAATTAATGGCATTAAAAGTCGCTTAATGACTTAGGCCTAAGGTGGTGTCTTGGGTATTAGCCTAGCTGATTATTATTAAGGGTTATAGTTAGAAACTTTATTCTAAACATTTTAAAGAATATTTTTCTAACGTAATTTTAACGCCGTATACAGGGTGTTTTAAAAAGTGATGCAAACATTTTAAGTAGTTGTAGGGGGTGAGTTGAGAAGTATGCCTGTTGTTTCCCATTTTCCTACGTTGAGTTAGAAGAGCGCCAGAGAGCTTCAAAGTGTGGCCTATTAGCCCCTGGAAGTAGGCTGCAACAAGCGCCAAACCAAGCAGCAGGGACTTTAAATACTGTTTAAGTTTCCTTTTTTACGCTGGTTACCTCGATTATTATTATTATTATTGTATACATAGTCCTATTTTACCTATCACACGAACCCAAACCTTAATGTTCGCGTTTCCCTGCTGCTTGGTTTTGCGCTTGTAAATTTTTGCATAACCTTTTGAAACACTCTGTTTATCGACTTTATTGTCGATTTCGAGTTTAGAAGTGCGGTATTCCGGGAAAAAGATTGAAGAGTCCAACTCGGGTCAGCCGGCGTTAAGAGTGTCGCAACGCTTGAGCGGGTCTCCCCAAATTCCCGTTCCAAATCCCAGCGATCCGTTGATGTCCCTTAAATGCAAACTGCGACTCGTTGAAGAGCCTCGAAGCGAGACAATCCTCCCGGGAGGAATGTTTTCCTCTTGGAGACCATTTAAAAGAGGAGAGCTCTGATCCATTAGGAGCCCAAGCTCAAATCGTCCGATTTTCGGGCCCGTTTGACGCTCGAAATCCCAGGGCCCGGCCGACTATCGAGAGAATGACTGTGTTGATTGTGCCGTTGCCAACTTTTAGCCTCGACCCTGTTTTCCGTCTCTTTCGCGAGTCAAATGGAATCTCAAGGTACTCCCGATTCGATTCTACCTTCGCGACCATCAGCCCGTGTTAGTATCCGATTCCTCCGCTGGCTTTGACAGATTGCGACTGGTCTGTTCATTGTGTAATTGTTCTGTTCAGGAATTTTCAGTCAGTTCTATATAGCATCTCTTTTATTTTGGAAACCCAGTTTCGTAACTCGCTTGATTTGAGTTTTATCGAGCTTTGCTCGAATTTGCTGTGGTTTTGATTGTTGTTTTGCCTGCAATTAGAATGATATTTGACTTCCTCTTTATCAACCTTTCCATATAGTTGAACTGTAGAGCTGTAGTGGCTCCGCTTATAATCGCTTTAGTAAATGTTTCCCATTCATTTTGGAATTTTTTTAGATGTAGAAGTATTTAGGTCTCTAAGTACTTAGAACAATGAACCTAGTTCTTATTGATAATTCGCACGCAGCGCCATATGGAGGTTTGAAAACTATGATATTTTTGTTATTGGATCCCAGATTTTTGTAAATATTTTTTAAAACTTATTATTTAAAATATAGTGTGTATAATAAAAATATTTACATAAAATATTCTTTAAAGCAATATTTAAAGTTTTCGAGTGATACATAAGTTTCATTATGTGGTTTCAATTATTCATTAACGCTTTTAAAAATATTGTATCTATTGAAATAAAATTATATAGAAATTACAGTAAATTTAATAAGTAAAATAAAATATTGTATCTATTAAAATGAAATTATATAGAAATTACAGTAAATTTAATAAGTAAAATAAAATATTGTATATATTAAAATGAAATTATATAGAAATTACAGTAAATTTAATAAGTTTAAAAAATATGGTATCTATTAAAATGAAATTATATAGAAATTATAGTAAATTTAATAAGTAAAATAAAATATTGTATCTATTAAAATGAAATTATATAGAAATTACAGTAAATTTAATGAGTAAAATAAAATATGGTATCTATTAAAATGAAATTATATAGAAATTACAGTAAATTTAATAAGTAAAATAAAATATTGTATCTATTAAAATGAAATTATATAGAAATTACAGTAAATTTAATGAGTAAAATAAAATATTGTATCTTGTATCTATTAAAATGAAATTATATAGAAATTACAGTAAATTTAATAAGTAAAATAAAATATTGTATCTATTAAAATGAAATTATATAGAAATTACAGTAAATTTAATAAGTTTAAAAAATATGGTATTATTAAAATGAAATTATATAGAAATTACAGTAAATTTAATAAGTTTAAATAATATTGTATCTATTAAAATGAAATTATATAGAAATTACAGTAAATTTAATAAGTAAAATAAAATATTGTATCTATTAAAATGAAATTATATAGAAATTACAGTAAATTTAATAAGTAAAATAAAATATTGTATCTATTAAAATGAAATTATATAGAAATTACAGTAAATTTAATAAGTAAAATAAAATATTGTATCTATTAAAATAAAATTATATAGAAATTACAGTAAATTTAATGAGTAAAATAAAATATGGTATCTATTAAAATGAAATTATATAGAAATTACAGTAAATTTAATAAGTAAAATAAAATATTGTATCTATTAAAATGAAATTATATAGAAATTACAGTAAATTTAATAAGTAAAATAAAATATTTTATCTATTAAAATAAAATTATATAGAAATTACAGTAAATTTAATGAGTAAAATAAAATATGGTATCTATTAAAATGAAATTATATAGAAATTACAGTAAATTTAGAAGTAAAATAAAATATGTATCTATTAAAATGAAATTATATAGAAATTACAGTAAATTTAATAAGTTTAAAAAATATGGTATTATTAAAATGAAATTATATAGAAATTACAGTAAATTTAATAAGTTTAAATAATATTGTATCTATTAAAATGAAATTATATAGAAATTACAGTAAATTTAATAAGTTTAAAAAATATGGTATCTATTAAAATGAAATTATATAGAAATTATAGTAAATTTAATAAGTAAAATAAAATATTGTATCTATTAAAATAAAATTATATAGAAATTATAGTAAATTTAATGAGTAAAATAAAATATGGTATCTATTAAAATGAAATTATATAGAAATTGCAGTAAATTTAATGAGTAAAATAAAATATTGTATCTATTAAAATGAAATTATATAGAAATTACAGTAAATTTAATAAGTAAAATAAAATATTGTATCTATTAAAATGAAATTATATAGAAATTATAGTAAATTTAATAAGTAAAATAAAATATTTTATCTATTAAAATGAAATTATATAGAAATTACAGTAAATTTAATAAGTAAAATAAAATATTTTATCTATTAAAATAAAATTATATAGAAATTACAGTAAATTTAATGAGTAAAATAAAATATGGTATCTATTAAAATGAAATTATATAGAAATTACAGTAAATTTAGAAGTAAAATAAAATATGTATCTATTAAAATGAAATTATATAGAAATTACAGTAAATTTAATAAGTTTAAAAAATATGGTATTATTAAAATGAAATTATATAGAAATTACAGTAAATTTAATAAGTTTAAATAATATTGTATCTATTAAAATGAAATTATATAGAAATTACAGTAAATTTAATAAGTTTAAAAAATATGGTATCTATTAAAATGAAATTATATAGAAATTATAGTAAATTTAATAAGTAAAATAAAATATTGTATCTATTAAAATAAAATTATATAGAAATTATAGTAAATTTAATGAGTAAAATAAAATATGGTATCTATTAAAATGAAATTATATAGAAATTGCAGTAAATTTAATGAGTAAAATAAAATATTGTATCTATTAAAATGAAATTATATAGAAATTACAGTAAATTTAATAAGTAAAATAAAATATTGTATCTATTAAAATGAAATTATATAGAAATTATAGTAAATTTAATAAGTAAAATAAAATATTTTATCTATTAAAATAAAATTATATAGAAATTACAGTAAATTTAATGAGTAAAATAAAATATGGTATCTATTAAAATGAAATTATATAGAAATTACAGTAAATTTAGAAGTAAAATAAAATATGTATCTATTAAAATGAAATTATATAGAAATTACAGTAAATTTAATGAGTAAAATAAAATATTGTATCTATTAAAATGAAATTATATAGAAATTACAGTAAATTTAATAAGTAAAATAAAATATTGTATCTATTAAAATGAAATTATATAGAAATTACAGTAAATTTAATAAGTTTAAAAAATATGGTATTATTAAAATGAAATTATATAGAAATTACAGTAAATTTAATAAGTTTAAATAATATTGTATCTATTAAAATGAAATTATATAGAAATTACAGTAAATTTAATAAGTAAAATAAAATATTGTATCTATTAAAATGAAATTATATAGAAATTATAGTAAATTTAATGAGTAAAATAAAATATGGTATCTATTAAAATGAAATTATATAGAAATTGCAGTAAATTTAATGAGTAAAATAAAATATTGTATCTATTAAAATGAAATTATATAGAAATTACAGTAAATTTAATAAGTAAAATAAAATATTGTATCTATTAAAATGAAATTATATAGAAATTATAGTAAATTTAATAAGTAAAATAAAATATTTTATCTATTAAAATAAAATTATATAGAAATTACAGTAAATTTAATGAGTAAAATAAAATATGGTATCTATTAAAATGAAATTATATAGAAATTACAGTAAATTTAGAAGTAAAATAAAATATGTATCTATTAAAATGAAATTATATAGAAATTACAGTAAATTTAATGAGTAAAATAAAATATTGTATCTATTAAAATGAAATTATATAGAAATTACAGTAAATTTAATAAGTAAAATAAAATATTGTATCTATTAAAATGAAATTATATAGAAATTACAGTAAATTTAATAAGTTTAAAAAATATGGTATTATTAAAATGAAATTATATAGAAATTACAGTAAATTTAATAAGTTTAAATAATATTGTATCTATTAAAATGAAATTATATAGAAATTACAGTAAATTTAATAAGTTTAAAAAAATTGTATCTATAAAAATGAAATTTAACAGAAATTACAGTAAATTTATTAATTTAAAAAAAATATTATTCAAGAAATGTTTACCGTGGGTAACGGTATTTGAAACAGATGGCGATGAGCGCGTTGGTTTTTCCGAAAACTATAACAGTTTGTCAGCATCAATATCGTTCAATGTTCTTAGGAACCTAAATATCTTCTTGGGAATACAACGGCAAGGCGGGGATGATGGTAAATCTGCATTGCGGGCTTATCCGTTTCCCCGCTTTCGCTAGTACAATCGAGTAACACTAGAGCTCGGCGTTTTGATAAAAAATATCCACTTTAAAATTATCATAATACAAACTTATTTTTTGCATATTAATAAGTTTTATCACCGCGAATAATATCCATAAATAAACAGTTAACCGAAATTTTTATGAATAATTGAAATTTTGGCGGTTAATTTATCTTTTCCGCCGAGCTCTAAGTAACACTCAACGGGAATGATTTGCTAATGGCATATTTAAAAATGGCATGTACAGTTTAGCTTTAGTTGTAAAGGGCAGCGCGAATGCATACAAATATAGGTAAACCTTTAGAATTGGCTATGCTAATTTTTTAGTGGCATTACGAAATGGTAGTTTGGGCCGGAGGGCGAACCCTCATGGCCCGTGCTGTCTTTTTCAGAGACACAAAGTAATGAAAATTTACCTCCTTTGGGTATATTGCCTTTTTTGTTTGAGAGGAGGGTTGGTTTGAGAGGAGGGTTGGTTTGAGAGGAGGGTTGGTTTGAGAGGAGGGTTGGTTTGAGAGGAGGGTTGGTTTGAGAGGAGGGTTGGTTTGAGAGGAGGGTTGGTTTGAGAGGAGGGTTGGTTTGAGAGGAGGGTTGGTTTGAGAGGAGGGTTGGTTTGAGAGGAGGGTTGGTTTGAGAGGAGGGTTGGTTTGAGAGGAGGGTTGGTTTGAGAGGAGGGTTGGTTTGAGAGGAGGGTTGGTTTGAGAGGAGGGTTGGTTTTAATCAAAGGTGTAGGGGAGAGGAGAAAAGGGAACCTACAGTTTCTTGTATTGTAATGCCATGGAAATAAATTATAAAACGTCAATAAAAAGATTCCTAAGTCTCGATGTCCGTAAACCTCGGTTGATGACTTTCCTTTATACATAGAAACGTCTTTTTTTTAATATTATTATTTTACGCTCGTGCGTGGTTAGATCTTATGGAGGAAGAATATTTTCAATTTACATTTTTTTCCCCGTATCGTTTTATGTTTATACAATTATTGGGTTTGTTTCTTTTGGGATATTCGGGGCTGAGACGTTGGGCTGCTCGGCAAAGCGTGCCCTCCATTTCTCACGCGGATAACGGGGTTTTTTTTGGCTCTTAAAAAGTGGTCGTCTCAGCTGTCGCCCTCTCGTAACCTTCTAGCGGTTTTCCCGCACGAGGCCCGGGTCTTTAATGTCCGCCTTCTAGCCGTCATAAGAAAGCTTAAGCGCGCCAATTTTCTTTTTTGTTCCTTTTTTTTTTCTTTCGTGGCCAGGCACCCTGTTTTATCTTCTTCCGCTAGATTTTGATGACTTTTTTTTGAGAGAGAGGGTGATATAAGGTCGTCATTACACAGGCAGGCTTTTTTCTTTCTTTATCACGTGTTTGGAAGAAAGACGGTTGCTTCGGAATCGATCCCTCTTCGTCCTACGAGTCGCGGAAATTAAACCCTTAATTATAGGTTTCAGTTTACACCTGGGATGTTTTAACATAATGCAGTGTCCAATTATAGGGTTACTTTGGTTAAGGATACTTTGTTAACAAATATAATTAGTATATTATACTTAAATTTATTTATATATTTAAAAAAAGGCTACGAAATTGGGTTTACTTTCTTTAAATTCAAAATGGAAAAATAGATGAAAAATAGACCAAAGCGCCTGTAAAAGTGTTCAAAGGGTCGCATACGGGTGTGCAGGGAGAAGGTGACCACCCGGGGAAAGTTTTTTTTTTTAAATGGTTGAATAAATAGTGAAAATAATTTGGAATTATTATTTTAAGAAAGGCAATTTATCAGAAGGAGGTGAATTTTATTAGGGATAATTTTTTCTGATGATGGAACCTTTTTTGTTTTTTTTCGACTGTACTTTATTTTCTTTGAACCCTTCCGACCGTCGTTAATGTTTTGGGGATCTGATTGTCACGTGGGTCACGCGTATAGATTACTTGGACGGCTGGCTGTGTTTCATATTTTCCATCTTAACCATCGGACTTCTGACCGCCTTCATCGGTGACTTGGCCGCCCATTTCGGCTGCACCGTCGGACTGGCCGACTCCGTCACTGCCATCTCTTTGGTCGCCCTCGGAACCAGCGTCCCAGGTAACAACCGACACCCGTCCAAGCGCTCCACTCCCCGTTACGTCCATTTCCGGGTCGCGGACGCGCGCGCTCGCGAAGAAAGGTCAAAAGGTCAACCGCCGCGCGACTTCCGACGCCCTCGTATCTCATCACTGTTAGTGGTCTCGATCATTATAAAAGACCAAATCAATTACGGCCACAGATATAACGTACAAAAAAATCAACTTTTTCCAACATGGTATATATCTTTTTTCCGGCTGCCGATTTGGACATTGGTTGGTTGTAAATTTTAAAAAATACGTTCAATCCGGACCTTTGAAACGGCCGGTCGTGTAGACTATTTAGGAGGATGGGCTTGCTTTCTGTCCAGTATATTCGTAATTGGCGTCCTGACGGCGGCGGTGGGAGACCTGGCCGCCCATTTCGGCTGCACGGTCGGTCTCGAGGACACAGTCACGGCCATTTCCTTAGTGGCTTTTGGTACCAGCGTTCCAGGTAATTCAAAATCACACATTCACTATATTTACGTAAATTTCTTCTTTACACGCGGATTAAACGGGACGATTTACGCACCATTCTTTTCCCATTTTCTCACGCAAACACGAGCGCTTGGTAGAGTCCGACGCCGATGTCAAATTGTCGGCGGCGTAAGCCTTAAAAATGCATAAAAAAATATAAAAAAATTAAATGGTTATTATAAGTAAACACGGGCTTTTCCTTTTCTATATTATCAGAAGTAAATGAACCAAAGTTATCGAAATAGAGCTCAGAATTGGAGGGCGTTTTCCTTATGAAAATAATGGGAAAATCGAATCAAATAAAAACTAATTTCCACCCCGTCGTTTGACGCGATAAATTGCATTTGGGAATTGTGGGTTTAGCTATTTATATGTATAAAAAATGGTTTCATAAAAACAATAACGTTTTTGTTTTTCGGTCTACGAGCGCGCAAAATTTTAAATTCAAGGTCAAAATGTAACTTTATAAGGAAAACGCCTCCAACATTTGTAGTATAGCAGTCCGATAACTTCGGTTTATTTACTTCTGATATCAACTAATGTTTTTCTTATAGTAGATTGCCATAGGTGGCGGTACCACTTGGTACGAAACAATACTATAAATAAATGTAACCTGAGATAATAAGCTTTGGAATACTAGAATTGTCTGACTTTGATATTTTTTGGTTTTTTGGGAACAAATTGGAAATAGCACGGCGTCGCGCCGAAGAAAACGTGGCGGCGTGGAACGCCAAAAAATTGACCTATCGGCGGCGGCGCGCCGAAAATGAGCCAAAAAGCCGGCTTTAACGGCGGCGGCGTCGGACTCTAGCGCTTGGTAGGTGATTGGAGGATGCGTGCTTGTTTCGTTTGCCCCGTTGCGAAATAACGAACAAATCGACTATACTCAGTCCACTTTTATAACGCGAAAACTTCAAGGGTTTTTTTTTCAATTGGGTTTCGTTTCGTTTCTTTTTTTACTCTCTTTGAAGCGTTTGTTGCTCCGAATACGTCCTCGACGCGTGGTATTTATTGGCAGGTCTATGACGTACGGCGCACTCGCACGAGACAGATAGGGGTTTATCCGGAGCGAATAGCTTAACACGCGATTTGATTGAAAGGCTATCATTTTCCATCTTGACCTACAACCTTTCGAGTAGACCGGTTGCGTTAGATATATACTCAGGCTGCAGTTTCACGAATGAGAAAGCCCGCTTTTGAACTTGATCGTTGATAGATCGCGTTGTTAATGGAATTTTGCCACTCCTAAAGAGTAGATGGCTGTGTAAAGTAATTGAGATTTACACGGTGAAACCAAGAATGTATTTATTGATATTTAGGGAGACTTAACTATGTTGGCACGATCCGTGGGTATGCTGGGATAATCCCCACCCCCCCGAGAGGGGGATGGGAAAACGTCGCCGGCGTAAACTTCAATCGCATCGTGCGTTTTAAAAAAAATAGAGCAGGGTGACCACAGTTCCTATATTTCCAATTTTTTTCCTATAATTTAACGTCCTTCATTTTTTTCATATAATTTCATTAAATTTCCTATAATATCCTATATTTTAACTCAAAAGTTTGAATAAATTAAAATAGTTGATATTTAACCCTTAGAAATCTTTAGAGGTCGGGGATGGTTAACTTTCATTCAATAGATAAAGCTCTCAAATTTATCCGTAAAACGTTTTGATCAAGTAATTTATATTCCTGTATTATCCGATTAATTTTTTTGATAAATTTGTAAAAATAATCGGAAAAACGACGTTTTTTTCGATAAAAAGCTCAAATTTTCTGAATAATACATGTTTTTTAATTATTTTCCGAAATATTAACCGGTAAATTTCTTTGTTTAAATTTTTTTCCCGAAAAAAATCAATTTAATCATGGATAATGATTAACCGTCACCGACCTCTAGAAGTCTTTAAAACGTCCTGGTTTTAATAGATGCTGATTTCCAACACTGTTCGCCGGTAGTTTTCGACTATTTCTATAGGTTTTCAACTTTATTTTTAATATTATACCCCTTTAAACAATTTTGATCACCGTTTTCTCTTGTTGTATAATTAATTTTATCCCATTTTTTCCTTTTTTTCCCCCAATTTTCTTCCTATATTTTCCTTTTTTTCTCCAAATTTCTTTCTATATTTTCCTTTCCCCCCCCCCCCAATTTTCTTCTCATATTTTGACTTTTTTCTCTAATTTTCTTCCGATATTTTCCTTTTTTTCTCCAATTATCTTCCTATATTTTCCTTTTTTCTCCAATTTTCTCCCTATATTTATCTGATAAATTTCCTATAATTCCTGAAAAGGATTTTAAAATATTCTGTGGTCACCCTGAGAGCACGATAAGGATTGGGGAGTAACGCTAAAAATTATCTCTACATCGTCATTGTCTCTAATTTTAAATAAATACATTCTTGGTGGAAATAGGTGACCAATAGGCCAAAACACCAGTGGTGTATAATGGCTTAAGCTGAGAACCAGATTAGTGTGATCTTTGTTAAGGTTAATTTTCACTGCACAACAGTGTTTGGCGGCGAAGTTCGCCGTCGTGCCCGGCAGGTTCACACTTACCCCTAAAATCGCTTCGTTTAAGATAACTAGTTTTCAAAACCAGCGTGAGAAATCGCTTCGTGTTGGTTCGGGAAGCAAGTTCAAGCAACTCGTCCAATTCGGTTCGCTTAGAATCGCTTTCAAAACGACAAGGCGGGGAAGTAAATTTGCTCGTATTTCCAAAAATAATGGGAATAAAATTCTAAATAGTGTCAAATAATATTACTGTATGTATAGTAAACATGATTAACTAACTGTTTTGGGACACATTTTAGTATTTTCAAAATTATGATCATAATTTGAAATGACATTAAGCCTTGGCTATAAGCGAGCCGGCATGGATATGTATTAATACTGCAGTATTAATACATATCCATGGAGCCGGGGTGAAGCGAAGCGATTTCGCACGTGTGAACCAAGAATTATGGTCGGCGGTCCAAACAGGCATTCAATCCTTAACTGTGTTTTAAGCTCTAGTGTGGCCGTGGTTTTCGCGGTGCAACCGGTCTCAAGTAGTTCTTATTCACTCTCTAATCTCTGTTTCTCTTTTTCATTGTCTGGAAACAACTATGAATTCTTTGAACTCTATCCCTCCGTGCCGTTTGTACTTGTCGATGGGATGTGGCCGCAGACACTTTCGCCAGTAAAGTGGCCGCCATAAATGACAAGTACGCAGATTCCTCGATTGGCAACGTGACTGGCAGCAACGCCGTCAACGTCTTCTTGGGTATCGGCATCGCCTGGAGCATCGCCGCCTTCGTCCACATGAAGCGCGGCACCGTGTTCCAGGTCGAGCCGGGCAACTTGGCCTTCTCGGTGACCATCTTCTGCGTCTGCGCCGTCGCCTGCGCCCTGGTCCTCTTCCTCAGGAGGTCCCCCCACGTGGGCGGAGAACTGGGTGGCCCTATGCGCTTCAAACTGCCCACCACCATCTTCTTCGGGAGCCTTTGGTTATTGTACGTTATCATGTGCAGCTTGGAAGCCTACGACGTCATCGAGGGCTTCTAAAAACACTCGCTAGATGGCGTCCTTTACCACCACCACCATCTACCTTTCGCTTCAATGAATAATATCTCGTAAAAAAATATTTGTTTCTATACGAATTAAACCCGATTTTCCCGTTACAACCCGAAAAATTTGTAACGGTACGTCCGACGACCCCTGGCGGTTGCTTTAGGCGTTTATAAATTGGATGCGGCGCCACTAACGCTGGGACGATATTTTATCGATGATCGTTCCAAATCGATTCGTATATCGATCGCGTTTCGGAACGGGAACGTTGTTAATTAATACCACTTAAAACTAGTTGATTCTTTTTCGTATCGTTTTTCTTTCGACGATAATATTTTAGGGTCGAGATTTCGGGAAAAAAAGATATAATGTGACCAGGCCCTTTTTTTTTCCTTTGGTCGACTTTGACCGCGGGGATGAGTTCATATATTATTATAAAAAAAACGCGCCTTTGACCAATGACGTACCTTTTAAATAGATCCTCAAATGTTGATGCCTGATGAAGGGCCATTAAGGTCATGAACAAGCGTGAATAACCGAAACTGTGAGAACGATAAATTGAAATAAAAATAGTTAGAAAAAGAAAAAGTCGAGTCCGAACTCGGCCCCACTCGAGATTCGCGAGGTTGTGTTCGCATTTATGATATACGTGTATTTAAATAATATATATAAAAAAATACCGAAGAAGCCGTCGTCAATTGGAAATTATATCTTAACACGACGTTCGCGAATGGGGTTTCTAGTCTCCGTTCCTACTATATCCGATTAAAAAAAGTACTTTAAAATCCTTCTTCGTGTTGTCTCGTTCGTTCTTCCTCCCCTCCCCCCTCCCCCTTTTTCATCTTTTCTTTATGAAATCTTCTTCGGAAGAAAACTTTGAAACCAAAAGAAATGTCATGAGAAAATAAAGTAGATAAAATTTATATAAAAAGTTATTATAAAACTCTAATGGTTGGCTGGCTACGAATGCCGCCTTCGCGTAGAGTAGGTTGTGCCACAATATTTCACTCATTGAAAAGTAAATTATACATACATGTAAAAAAATAAAAATTCGTTCTTTTCGGTAAAAGTATTTATCAAGTTTTTGAAAAGAATCCGAAAAAAAATTCCGATTCGTAAAATATACTTATTAAAATTAATAAATGAAACAAAAAAAATGAATATACACAAGCCATGACGTAACATTGTTTATTAATCAGTCTATAGTCAGATTGATATATATTTAGATAGAAATAAAATGTGCCTAGGCAACGCGAACACGTGGTTTAAATTTACTTTTCAATTTCTTAGGAATATATATTTTTTTGTTTTTTTCCCTCCTCATCTTTGGTTGAAGGTGTCTTTTTCAATTATATTCACTTAATATTCGTTGTTAGCGATTGGCGGCGCTGAAGTCGAAATAAACGGCGTTATGGAGTGGGTGGTCTTATACGGACTTTTATTGTGGAGTACTGTCTGATGGCTAATTCCCCTCTCCTTTGGAATGAGAATCCCTGACTCGGGATTCCGTGCGTTACTGAACTGAACTGAACTGATTAAATACTTAGGATTATAAAAGGCGTTGAAATTCAGCTGACAGTTTAGTCCGAAGCGACGAAATTATATAGTGTATAGACTTCACCTTATCCTCGCCTCAGACTTAACTGTGAGCTGTTAGTCACGTTCGACAATTAGCTCAAATTCGTAGACTATAATACTGTTATTATTATTTAATCAGTTCTGAATTTCTGGTGTCAGCATTGTCGACGCGGTTCATTTTTTACGCTGCTTAAATTGGTTCAGTTTTTTTCTTTATGATTAAAATAAATTTAGATTAAAAAGGTAACTAATAAGTTCGTTTTTAGACTTAGAAAACTAATAGTATACCTTTTTAATATATTTTCCAGAGTCGTTTTTAGACTTAAAAAACTGACAATTGAATTTAATATACAACGAATATTAAAGTGAAGATAAATAATCTTGACGCACCCTCATTACCTATACCTTGTTGCATTTCAAAACTGGGATGATATTAAATTAATATCAGAGTTAAGTTCATAAGAATCAAAATATATGTTGGTTTTTTTTTCAATTTTTAATTTCTCTTCAGTTTTTTTTTAAGTTGGTGATTTCTTAGGTTTTTTTTTTGACAAAGAAATATAAAATTGCATTGTCGAAATTGAGTGAATGTGTGTTTAAATTATGTTTATTCATCATAAAGAAATCGTGGTGAAATCAAAGAAACGTTTAATATAATGGAAAAAAAACGGAGCGACTTTTCAAAACTGAACGTTTATTTTTTTCGTCAGTTAAAAAAAATAGTGTTTTGTGTACGACAAACCAAAAAAACTTTTTTTTCGGGACTAATTTTGCGTTAAAAAAATCGGCTAAAAAATTAGTCATTTTGTAGTCGATAAAAAAACCTACCTCTTCCAAAACATTGTTATTAAAAAAACAATCATTTTCTTCTTCTTCCTTTCGTTTTCAAACAGATGTGAAAAAAATAGTTACATTTGGTTAAAAAATAATATTAACCAAACTTGTTTTTCTATCAAGCAAATCCTTCGTGCTATTCGATAAATAACGGCCCTGAAACCGGACTGTTATAAAAAAAATATATATTGATTATGGGGCCGCATTCAAATCAAATTTTTAATTATAATTATTTGTAATACGCATCATTTTTTGTTTTTTTTTTTGTTTTTATCGCCATACCAACAAAACAAACAAAAATGGACACTTGCCCTAGCTATCACCACTAAATACTATACTGCTCTTCCTAAACTAACTCTTGTACTACACCGATTTTTGCAAGGATTTTACACTCTCCAGTAATCATAGTTTTCTTATAAAGACCAAACAAAAAAGACCTCTTTTTTAATTTAAAAACCTCTATTAGAAGTCAAAAATGGCGCCCACTTTATGCCCACAATTCAAAACTTATCACTACCAGAATAGTTAATAAAAAAATATTTGGTGAGAGAAAATTAAAAAAGAAATTTTCTCCGTAACGTTGAAGAAGCCTTATTATACAAGTAGTCTTAGCAAATGTGAAAACGGGGAAAAAGTGGTAAATTTATTATAAAACATATGAGATAAATTATGAATATGAAATGAGAGAATAATATTACAAAAAAATGCCTTTAAAAATTATAGCCCCGCCTACAAAAAAATATGGATTAAGAATAAAATAATAAGTATGAAGTGTAAAAATATATATTAGTTGAAAAAAACATATTAAATTTGAAGATGATAAATTATTCGTAAATTATGAAGGAAAAGGTTTGGTTTTTTGTGAGAGTTTTTAACATTTTTCAACTTAATATTGCGAAAATAAAAAAAATATCGGATTTGTTTTAGAAATATTCTAAACATTATTAAAAAATATAGTAAAAAAAACGTTTATATACTAGGCTTCTTGATACGAATTTTGGGTATATAAAAATTAACAAAAACGGCCATAATCAAATACGTTATTAATTATTAATTATATAAAAAATGTTGATGAATTAATACCAAAAAAATGTTTATTACAATGTTTGACGCCCTTGCCTCTGTCTGCTTCTAACATTTCACGCTTTTACCACTAATTATGTATATTTAAAAAAAAATAAGGTAAAACGAACCGCTTTAAGCTAGCTAAAGCTTAAAACCCTTCGAAAGGCTTAACTTAATAATGTCCCTTCCCCGTTTTCTTCCACCCCACCTAAAGAGAACTAAACATTTAAAAAGAAAATGTCCCATCATTCCATCATTATAAATATTGGATTTAATTTCGTCTAGAAGTTAAAGCCTAACTATAATTGTCGCCTTTACCATTGTATCTTAATATTTAAATCCCTCTTTGTTTTAATTCTATAATTTTCGTTCCTCCAAAAATTATTCAAATGAAAGTAAATTAAAAACCTTTTCTTGTCGATCTAAAAAAAATCCTTTTCTGTGAAACTCTATCAAAAACGAAACAATTTGAGAATCCTCTTGTACGTTTTCTTTTTTTCTCGAAATAAGCCTTGTTAATTAAAAGGTTTGTTATCGTCACTTTTTCTGTCTATCTTATTATTCTCATTTATCCTTTCTCAACTTTTCATTTGAAGTGTTCGTTAAGTTGGTTTATTTTTTGTTATTAAATTATAGTAATTAAATCCTTTGTTTAAGGCGAAATTAAGACATTAATTTATTTTAGACATACGAAGATTTATACTCGATACAACGATTCACGTGATATTTTCGTTAAATATTTTTCCGATGAAAATATAAGATTCGCCAGTTTGAAGGGAATGGCAGACATATAGCGAAGCTAGTGCCATCTATTACCGAACGGAAGAGTTAAAGTTTAATTTTCATTTCATTAATATGTAAATTATTTTCATTACGTATTAATTCCTTACTTTTTTTTATTAAAGGACGATTTAAATATTCATTAAGTGGGAAATAATATTTTGATAAATTTAATAATAGTTTATTTGAAATAAATGTAGATGGCATAGCGAATAGTTTATGAGATTAAGGAAATGCCGTTATGACGTCTCTCTGATGTGAAAGAGAAAACCGAGGGGTAAGACACTCTGCGAACTCGGTGTACACTGCCGTACCTTTGACAGTGCTAAATGGAACTCGCGAACTCTTGAAAATATGTACCTTTAACAGTGCTAAATGCACGAACTCGGTGTACAGATTATCTGAGACTGTCTTACCCCTCGGAGAAAACGGATAGGGATAACGTGAGATAAAACAGTCTGTGCGAAATTTTAACATTTTCCACGTTATTCAGTTTCCACGTTATTCCGATTTTAACATTTTTCACGTTATTCCGATTCCACGTTATTCCGGTTCCACGTTATTCCGGTTCCACGTTATTCCGGTTCCACGTTATTCCGGTTCCACGTTATTCCAGTTGCCCGATCTTTTCCACGTTATTCCATTCCACGTTATTCAGCATCTCCGTATATAATCAATAGAAATAGGGCTCTTAAAAATTAAAAAGGTAAGTTTAGTATTTAAGCATACTTTTATGCATATACATTTTAATCTACTTTCCACGTTATTCCGGTTCCATGTTCCATGTTATTCCGGTTTTAACATTTTCCACGTTATTCCGATTTGAACATTTTCCACGTTATTCCAATTTTAACATTTTCCACGTTATTCCGGTTTGAACATTTTCCACGTTATTCCAATTTTAACATTTTCCACGTTATTCCGGTTTGAACATTTTCCACGTTACTCAATTTCCACGTTATTCCGGTTTTAACATTTTCCACGTTATTCCGATTTGAACATTTTCCACGTTATTCCAATTTTAACATTTTCCACGTTATTCCGGTTTGAACATTTCCCACGTTACTCAATTTCCACGTTATTCCGGTTTTAACATTTTCCACATTATTCAGCTTCCACGTTATTCCGATTCCACGTTATTCCGGTTCCACTTTATTCTAGTTTTAACATTTTCCACGTTATTCAGGTTCCACGTTATTCCATTCCAACCAAAGTTTCGAGTTAAGGAAATATAGCGCCATCTGCCTTATTATCCGTCAACTAAATATGTAAAGAAATAGCAGACGAATGTTTTTTGGTTGAACTTTCAGATTTTGGCAAGAGAGAATTTTGATCGAGCAGACAGCTTTCATATATTCAATTTAAAACTCGGTCGGTAGGCGGCGATACTTATGACCAAAATTTAAACTACGCACGAAGATTATAGCAGTGTCGCCAGATTAACATTATTTAGTTTTGAATGTACCAAATATAGCACAATTCAGTTTTATCGCCAAATTTGGAGATTGAAATGAATATTTGGCGTCTTAATATCAGTGCCTGAAAATTCCCTTTCACCTATCTTGTGCAGACTCTCTTTCCCTCATAACCAGGGCTGGACATAAGGCACTACTCACGGCATTGGACTACTAAAATTAATCGAAATCTGGGGACTCACTATTCCATTTGACCAGCGAAATATTTACCTAAATATTCCTAAATAATGGCAAATATGGCGTATCATAAATTCATTATTCATCAATCCAATTTTATTTTAAAAAAATCACATCATGTAACTCAAGTGTTAATAAACTCCTATTTTAATTCAGACGGGTAAATGTATACCCTAATTATCCCCCCCCCCCCTAGTCAGTGACTATTAAAATAAATTAAGGTAGGAGGCTCACTAGTCAGGTTGACTACTAAAAAAATATCCTTATGTCTATCCCTGCTCATAAGGTGATCTGTTCCTTTGTCTTTTTCTTCCACTCTCCTAAGCTTAAAGGACCATAAAATTATTAGAAAAATAACCAATTAAGTCCTCCCCTTCCTTACCTCATAATAGCAATAAAATGTTGGCCTTTTTCCAGCCTTATATCTAAAATTCAAACAATTCATTGTCCTTTTAAAAGAAGACGGCGGAACAGACGAAGTTATGAGTAGGGGAAGGGAATCGAGCTGCAAATAAGCTGAAAATGAATAATATCGTTTAATAAATAGTTTCAATTCGAAACTGGCATGTGTTTTCTGGAGCAAATACGTTTTTTAGGTTATCGACTACTAATTTCGCATATCTGATGGAAAATCCCGCATTTTACGCGTCAAATTCTTTAATTAGTCCATGTAGATAAATAAAAATCCGAAAAGTGATTCCGCGTTGATGGCCACATACTTTATTGTTAAAATGGGCGAAAGTGACGTTTTTATTTGCAAAATTGCGGTAGGTTCTTAATGCGAAACAAACAGAGCTGAAAATCGACTACATTCGGTTAATCGTCCCCCCTTCTCTGTCAACCCCCATCGACTTATTTCGAGTAGTTAAAATTCGAGCAACCGTGAAAGAATTTGAAATTCAATTGTGGCTAGAAACAAACAAAACGTCTTAAGGCACGACTATTTCCCGCCCTCTCCCTCCCCTCCACCAGGAAACGTTCTAAGATTATTATTTTGTTACTTTAATTGGACTACCTAAATTGTACAGAAAATAGAACTCACCTGAAACCAGTAACGAAGGTGCGATGCTTTTCTAATTTACTTAATTATTTTTCCTAGGTAAGAATTAAGCCCGCGTTATTGTATTTAAAAATATAAGAAATGACTAATCTAGCTCTTCTTGTTAAAGTTATACCAGAAATTTATAATTTGTTTTCACGTAAGTGTGTCAGTTCTCTATATTTCACAGGTTAAACTTTTTCATAGAATGGCGTCTAGAATGACCACACATTTTTGGCGGATTGCATTCTTAAGTCATTTGTCCTAATACGTGATATTCGCTTAGTCGTCATAGGGGGCGCGTGCTGGTCGTCTTAGACTTGCGACAAAACTTAGCAACTGTTCCCAATTTCATTGGCTGATGATTACGTCATCTTGTTTCTTTTCCGGTGTCTATGAAAATCGCTACTTTATGGCTAGGCCTAGGCTTTCGAGCAGTTTGATTAATTTAGGTTAGGTTAGGTTAGGTTAGGTTAGGTTAAGGCTAGGCTAGATTAGGTTTAAGGTAGGCTTAGGTTAGATTAATTTTAAGTTATGTTAGGTTAGGTTAGTTTTAGGTTATGTTATGTTAGCTTAGTTTTATGTTATGTTAGGTTATGTTAGGTTAGTTTTGTGTTATGATATGTTAGGTTAGTTTTATGTTAAGTTTGTTAGTCTTATGTTATGTTATGTTAGGTTAGGTTAGGTTAGTTTTATGTTATGTTGGGTTAATTTTATGTTATGTTATGTTAGGTTAGTTTTATGTTATGTTGGGTTAATTTTATGTTATGTTATGTTATGTTAGGTTAGTTTTATGTTATGTTATGTTAGGTTAGTTTTATGTTATGTTAGGTTAGTTTTATGTTATGTTATGTTAGTTGTATGTTATGTTATGTTAGGTTAGCTTTATGTTAAGATTAGGTTAGTTTAGGTTAAGATTAAGTTAAGATTAGGTTTGGTTTTGGTTAGGTTAGGTTTGGTTTTGGTTAGGTTAGGTTTATGTTTTGGTTAAAGTTAGGTTTCGATTAGGTTTATGCTAAGGTTAGGTTAAATTAGCTTACTATATGCATAGTAAGGTCTTTTGGTTGAAAAGTTACTTTGGGTTGCTAGAGGATTTTTGACTTATTAAAATTAGGAACCGTTACTATGTTGGGGGCGGGGGCTCATAATAAGGGGGGGAGAGATTTAGTCGCTTTTTTTAAGTTGGGTATTTTCTTCGCTAGAAGCATTTATCTTTTTGGGTATGACGTCAACTACCTATCAGTAATTATTTCAACTAATTGACACACTTACGGAATATAATTATAGGCCTATGGTGCTACCTATCTAATTTATTAATACCTATAAAAGAAAAATGAATGAGCGCAATCTGGTACTTTAAGAAGATCGATTTATTTTGCCTAAGGAACGACTGCCCTACTTATCGAAATAAGATTCGATAAACAATCGAAAAAAGTATTTATATTTGAGAGAATGAGGGAAATATTCTCCATTAATCAGTTTTAATTTTAGCAACCTTCCTTTTCGCGCACGGAGGAATGGTTGGCGAGTCTCGGCGAAGACGACGGGCGTTTGACCTTTCGCGGATCGGAACGTCGATTGTAATTGTGTCGTTCCAGTACAATTACTTCCAACTATTTATTATCTTTTCTACCCTTCACCGGCCGGCGTTGTCTTTTGCTAAACGGCTCTCACCTTTGACCCCAGTCCGAAAATCGAGGCCAATCGACGCTCCAATTGCCGTTGCATTTTGATCGGAGGACATCCTGCCATTCTAACCGGTTTCTTTCGGACGGACGAATCACCGATAAAGAGGGTATCCGCTCATCGGGTATATAACAAGATCGTATTTAGGATATTGAGTACGTACGAGTCTACCCGTTTACGGAAGAAAGGAATAGTACCTTGATTTAGCTGAAAATCACAATTCAGTAATTCCATCTGTAGGGAGACTTGTTTTCAAATATTTTTCAGTATACGACAATTCACCTTTCAATAGTTCTTTTTATAAACTAACGTGGCCTTCTTGTTGAAATGTTGCTCTTACGTCACAGTCTCTTACTTTGACAAGCCTACGAGCGCGCGCTACAGTCGCGAGGAATATAGCTTTTTCTAGAGCGCGTGCAAATCGCTCGTGCGAGGAATACACTAATAAAGCTGGGTCTTGTGACGTAAGAGCAACATTTTAACAAGTTGGGCAAGACCACTTTTTATTTTATAAAATCAACTATTAACATAGTGTCCTACGCGATAAGCTCGCTTTTCAGCTATATTTTCGTCTGCTAAGCAGACGTTTTGTGTTTTAAAAAGGCAAATCGTCTGCTTAGCTGAAGGTGGGGTGGCGGCGTGGTTAGCACTTTCGCCTCGCAGCAAGAGGAGCCGGGTTCGATTCCAACTTGTGGCACTGGGTGAAAACTTGGAACCACTTCTTCTGCGTAAAGTTTGCACTGGTTAAAGGGGTTTTCCGTCGAGTTCTTCAGTTTCCTCTTTTCATAAAAACTTGTAGAGGTTAGCGGTAATAGTGAGTGTATGGAGCTGTTGGCTTGGGTGGCTTGAAGGGCTTTCCACCACCCACCTACGCATTGTAACCCGGCCACTTGAACTAATGGCTTTAAACGTCTCTAGATGACTTGGGCCTAGGTGGTTCCCTGGGTATTAGCCTAGCTGATTTATTATTAAACTTCTCACGTTGACCGTTAAACTGATTAGGGCTCATTGAGAATCTTTCAAATATTTTGCTATTTATAATTATTAAATTAATTAAATCGTTAAATTCAGCTTTTAAACTAATTATACAGGTTTTATCAGGCATATCTATCCTAGGCGGCGCTATACAATTAAAAAGGATGGTTTCCGTTTGAGAGAGGAGCTAATAGGTAGAAATTGCTAACTAGTCTGAAAGTTAAACTCATACGGTCTCAATAACCTGAATAGTTTCTTGTTGTGAGGATTTATTTATTATATTTTAGATTCCATGTTAAGATGATATTGTAGATAATAGTAGGGATATTCCCAAACCTCTGTTGTAGTGGTCTTAAGTTAAACTTTTATGTACCATGGTATAGCATTGATATGATGTCTTTAAATGTATATGCCCTCCAAACGTTACGAAAATAACGAGATCCAATGTCCAAATTTGAACCGAGTTTAAATCCATTTCGGTTTTAATCAAATAATTTTTATCTAATCGGAATACATATGAATTTCATACATTCAAATTGGATCAAATATTTCATTTTGGATTGTAATTGAATCAAATAGAACGTATATTGGATTGCATTTTATTCAAATGTAACATATTTTTTATTGTAATTGGATCAAAAATATAACATTTTTGATTGTAATATGATCAAATATAACATATTTTTGATTGTAATATGATAATTTGATCAAATATAACATATTTTTGATTGTAATATGATAATTTGATCAAATATAACATGTTTTGGGTTGTAATTTGATAAAATATAACATTTTTATTGTAATATGATAATTTGATCAAATATAACATGTTTTGGGTTGTAAATTGATAAAATATAACATTTTTTATTGTAATATGATAATTTGATCAAATATAACATTTTTGATTGTAATATGATAATTTGATCAAATATAACATTTTTGATTGTAATATGATAATTTGATCAAATATAACATGTTTTGGGTTGTAATTTGATAAAATATAACATTTTTGATTGTAATTGAATCAAATAGAACGTATATTGGATTGTATTTGGATCAAATATAATATATTTTTGATTTTATTTGGATCAAATATAATATATTTTGGATTGTAAATTTATCAAATATACCATATTTTCGATTGTAATTTGTTCAAATGTAACATTTTTTATTGCAATTTGATCAAATATAAAACTTTGGATTGAAATTTGATCAAATATAATATATTTTGGATTGTAATTTGATCAAATAGAACATATTTTGGATTGTAATTTGATCAAATAGAACATATTTTGGATTGTAATTTGATCAAATATAACATATTTTGGATTGTAATTTGATCAAATAGAACATATTTAGAATTGTAATTTGATCAAATAGAACATATTTCGAATTGTAATTGGATCAAATAGAACATATTTTGGATTGTAATTTTTGATCAAAGTAGAATTTGGATCTACCTAATTTTAGATATAATTTTGGAATAGAATTGGATCCCCCATTTTCGTAAGGGAAGAAATAGTTTGAGTATTGCTATGAGTACCTGTCACTTGTGACACAACAGTACCGTTGAAATTTAGAACGTGTTCTCAAAGCGTTGGTTTTTGGGTGGATTATATTAATTGGAGTATGGCTAATCTTGGTTCCTCGCGATCTCAAAATATATTTGGGAGAGGGGAATATTAAGCGCGATCGTAGACATTAAGAAGACGTTTATCTTTAATTTTGGATATTTTTAGCCCGAAGAGGCGTCTTTATCGTAAAAAGCGCAGTTATTTTAGCCCCAAAATAAGACTTTATCCTAACTTTTGTCCCGATAATCTCTCCCGCTTTTAATTCGACTTTTCCTCGCTAGAGGTCGTCCTATTTCGCCACCGCTACGGAACATAATAGCCCTTGGCCATATTCTCTCCCGAGTTTTTGAGAGATGGCGCGCGCTCGAGACACTTAAATGAAAATTGGAATCAGATAAGGGATCTGGCCAAACATTCAATAGCAAAAGCGTCTTTGGTGTCCATAAAAAATATCAAAAATAAGGAATCCGGTTCCTTATTTTGGACGTTTCTACGTGATTTCAAATTCATTTAGGTTTTTTTGCGTTTTTATCCGCTATTTCAATGTCACCCGTAAGTCAATCTGTGTCATTAATTTGTTTAGTCCAAATAACCATCGACGGAGTTTAGCTAGTTAAGTGCAAATGGTCACCGATCGACGTTAGCTGGTTTAGTGCAAATGGTCACCGATCGACGTTAGCTGGTTTAGTGCAAATGGTCACCGATCGACGTTAGCTGGCTTAGTGCAAATCGTCACCGATCGACGTTAGCTGGCTTAGTGCAAATCGTCACCGATCGACGTTAGCTGGTTTAGTGCAAATGGTCACCGATCGACGTTAGCTGGCTTAGTGCAAATGGTCACCGATCGACGTTAGTTGGCTTAGTGCAAATCGTCACCGATCGACGTTAGCTGGTTTAGTGTAAAGGCAAATATTTAGCCATAAAGATGATGTGGTTCACATTTCACATTTGTAAATTGCTTGATGAGGGTGCTCCAAGAGAGATGCAAGAAATTCGACAAAGATCGTGAACTCCAGAAAAAGCGTTGATTTATGGATAGGTTCACACTCTACGCCTCGCTCTAAATAGAACATCCTATTTTCCAAATCGCGAAGATTAAATATTTCTCTAGTTTAAATTCTATTCTTGCAACTTGTTCTCGAGTGTGAGAAATGGCCACAATGTGTCTGGTCTAATGCAGCCAGCGGAACTAGTCAGGCGCGAAAACGCAATTTTTCCGAACCTAAAAGAAATTGATTATACGTATTTCCCCTTTTTCATATTTCAAACACGCGGTTGAGTTTTTTTTTTCATACTAAATCACAAACCACCGCTTTACACAAATTCCAATTGTGTTATATAAATACACCAACCAGGAAGCGAAGATGATAGACTACTATAAATTTTTATTATTATTTTTGCTTGTGTAATACAAATATTCCGTTTTATTCCCCAAAATTTCGTTTCTCAAAATGATAATACCCGAGAAATTTTTATCAAAATACGAAAATCCAAAATTAAAATAGAATAAAAGAAAATCCGTATAATTTTTGAGGTTAAACTTAGTGGTTTTCTTATGAAAGTATTTCACTGTGGGTAAAAAGGGGTATTCTGATGAAAGGGACGCTTGCCGTCGTACCCACAAAGAGTGGGTGTATTTTCAGCATCTCAAATAGACTCTTCTTCCCTCTAAGAAGTTCGCGTCACGAATTTGACCAGCGGTCGACCAAAATCGAGACCAAGATCGCCATCGTCCCCAATTCTACGGCACGAATTTTGATCGAACAAGTTGATTTCGCCGCCAAGATAAAGAAATTCTTTGCATAATTATTAACGAACCACTTTTTGTTTTCAATACCGGGACTATTTTCAAGATTGTTTCCTCTTGCCAGAACTTTTCACGGTCGGCTTATATTCTGAACCCATGATCCTTTATCGAGAAAATAGTTTTATTTAGAGACCATCAGTGGTTGTAGTTCCCCCGTTACGAAAGGGGGAAGGAAAAACGTCACCAGTGTGTTCTTCGATACGCAAGTTTTAGGGAACCTATGAGATACCAGGATGATTTGATTTTTAAAGGGAGAAGGGGATTACTTTTTGAACATGATTTGATTGGTAGAAACGTTAAAAATGTTCTCATCATTGTCATTATCCCTAAACATAAATAAATACATTATGATGTGGTTTCTTTTCGCTTGTTCCAAGATTTCGGAGTAGGGTAACAAGAGTAACGCTATGACGTCATATGACTCCGATTCTGTGGTGACGAATAGTTTGAGTCGGGGTAAAAACGTGTTTCCAAAATGACTGCCTGTGGCCTTTTTAGCAGATAAATTCTAGCTAGCAGACGACAAAATCTGATTTAGTCCTTTACACCTCCTTTACAGAAGGAGTAAAAAGAGTAGCCCTAATACTCCGGAAAAAAGCGAATAGTTTATGGGTGTAAGACACTCTGCGAACTCGGTGTACACTGCCGTACCTTTGAC
Organism: Leiobunum rupestre; assembly: GCF_980474605.1. Lineage (NCBI taxonomy): Eukaryota > Metazoa > Arthropoda > Arachnida > Opiliones > Sclerosomatidae > Leiobunum > Leiobunum rupestre. Next base: position 19,049,087 of record NC_143390.1, read on the forward strand.
AGTGCTAAATGGAACTCGCCAACTCTTGAAAATATGTACCTTTAACAGTGCTAAATGCACGAACTCGGTGTACAGATTATCTGAGACTGTCTTAACCCTCGTTTATGGGGCGGAGTAATGTCCATCCCCGGAACAGGTGAATAAAACGTTTTAGGGTAAAAAGGGTACACATTTAGTCCGAGAACAGGCGAATAAAACGTTTTAGGGTAAAAAGAGTACAATATTAGTCCGAGAACAGGCGAATAAAACGTTTCATGGTAAAAAGGGTACACATTTAGTCCGAGAACAGGCGAATAAAACGTTTTAGGGTAAAAAGAGTACAATTTTAGTCCGAGAACAGGTGAATAAAACGTTTTAGGGTAAAAAGAGTACAATTTTAGTCCGAGAACAGGTGAATAAAACGTTTTAGGGTAAAAAGAGTACAATTTTAGTCCGAGAACAGGCGAATAAAACGTTTCATGGTAAAAAGGGTACACATTTAGTCCGAGAACAGGCGAATAAAACGTTTTAGGGTAAAAAGAGTACAATTTTAGTCCGAGAACAGGTGAATAAAACGTTTTAGGGTAAAAAGAGTACAATTTTAGTCCGAGAACAGGCGAATAAAACGTTTCATGGTAAAAAGGGTACACATTTAGTCCGAGAACAGGCAAATAAAACGTTTTAGGGTTAAAAGAGTACACTTTTTGTCCGAGAACAGGCAAATAAAACGTTTCATGGTAAAAAAGAGTACACTTTTAGTCCGAGAACAGGCGAATAAAACGTTTCATGGTAAAAAGGGTACACATTTAGTCCGAGAACAGGCGAATAAAACGTTTTAGGGTAAAAAGAGTACAATTTTAGTCCGAGAACAGGCGAATAAAACGTTTCATGGTAAAAAGGGTACACATTTAGTCCGAGAACAGGCGAATAAAACGTTTTAGGGTAAAAAGAGTACAATTTTAGTCCGAGAACAGGCGAATAAAACGTTTCATGGTAAAAAGGGTACACATTTAGTCCGAGAACAGGCGAATAAAACGTTTTAGGGTAAAAAGAGTACAATTTTAGTCCGAGAACAGGCGAATAAAACGTTTCATGGTAAAAAGGGTACACATTTAGTCCGAGAACAGGCGAATAAAACGTTTTAGGGTAAAAAGAGTACAATTTTAGTCCGAGAACAGGTGAATAAAACGTTTTAGGGTAAAAAGAGTACAATTTTAGTCCGAGAACAGGCGAATAAAACGTTTCATGGTAAAAAGGGTACACATTTAGTCCGAGAACAGGCGAATAAAACGTTTTAGGGTAAAAAGAGTACAATTTTAGTCCGAGAACAGGTGAATAAAACGTTTTAGGGTAAAAAGAGTACAATTTTAGTCCGAGAACAGGCGAATAAAACGTTTCATGGTAAAAAGGGTACACATTTAGTCCGAGAACAGGCAAATAAAACGTTTTAGGGTTAAAAGAGTACACTTTTTGTCCGAGAACAGGCAAATAAAACGTTTCATGGTAAAAAAGAGTACACTTTTAGTCCGAGAACAGGCGAATAAAACGTTTCATGGTAAAAAGGGTACACATTTAGTCCGAGATCAGGTGAAAAGAAACCACCTACCGAGGGTAAAGGGCACGACGGTGAACTTCGACGCAAAACCATATTTTATTTGACCTAACAGAGATTTTAAAAAACTAACCTTAACAAAGATCACCCCAATCTGGTTCACTAAGCTTAAGCCATTATACACCACTGGTGTTTTGGTATATTGGTCACCTATTTACACCAAGAATGTATTTATTTAAAATTAGAGACAATGACGATGTAGAGATAATTTTTAGCGTTACTCCTCAATCCCTATTATGCTCTCATTCAGGGTGACCATAGAATATTTTAAAATCCTTTAATAGTTTGAGTCGGAGCAAAAACAGGTAGTTACACACCTTTTTATAACAGGGCGGCTCCGACACAGGGCCGGAGCTCAGCCTACAATTTAAGCGTTTTAAAGTTATGAAAAGTTACGAAAATTATAACATTTAAACTATTAAGTCCTCATACAATAAACACTCTACAAACGCAAAACAATAAAAAATAAAAAAACGCACCAAAATATTAAGTCCCCAAAAATATAAGTCCTATTAAAAGTCTTATTAGGCGACTCAACTTCTTTTCCTTTACACATCTCAGCCACCCTTACTTCAAGTTGACCAATGTCCTTTATAACTTCATTCCTAACGTTTTTCCAAAATGGCTATCTGTGGGCTTTTTAGCAGATAAATCCGATTTACTCTCTTTACACCTCCTTTTCAGAAGGAGTAAAACGAGTAATACTCTGGAACTAACGAATAGTTTATAGAGCGGAGTAATTCTCATCCCCGGAACATGCGAATAAAACGTTTTGGTGTAAAAAAAGAGTACACTTTTAGTCCGAAAACAGGTGAAAAGAAACCAGCACAATAAAATCGTTTATTCCGAACAGAATAGATATTTCTAACCTCAATTAGAACAAAACAAAAGTCAAGCATTTCTCCAAAATTTTAGAAAAATAACCAAAAAGTGGGGTTCTACTAAATAATCTTTAACATTAATTCAGTTCGTATTTTGATTGCCGAGATCTCTTTAATTCGAAGATGGTTTTATTATGTAAAATAAGAGTTAGAGAAAGATGTGGATCAAGAAGGGGATTGTTTCCAATTAAAATTGAACTTCAATTAAAGAGGATGCCCGAATGTTGCCGTTTCTTTTGTTTCGACGAAAGAATCGACAAAGATTCTCGTATAAAGTAAAAAGATATTACCGGTATCAAAAAAAATCTGACCTAGGCCCAAATAAATCTTATAAGTGGATCACCGGGTCTTCAATTTTTATCGATTCTTTAAAGAAGAAATAGTCCACAGCTGAGACAATTGAAATTGGAAAGCCACAAAGTTAATTCTTTCCTGGCTAGTGGAGTTGGAAGTTTTCAATATTCGCTCGGAACTACTACTTCCGCGTTGAGTTTGCAAGCTCTCTCCCCACTGGTTTAATGGGTTTTCCCTCAAGTTCTTCGGTTTCCCCTTCCATAAAAACTTGTCGAGGTTAACGGTAATAGACTACGGTTACATGGGGCTCTGAACGTCGACTTTCGACGAACGTCGACGTTCCGAAAAGGGGAGCGGTTACATGATCGTCGTTTCAAAAAATACTACGGATTTTTCCCTCCAAAACAGGGGGTTTTGGTTACATGATCGTCGTTTCAAAAAATACTACGGATTTTTCCCTCCAAAACAGGGGGTTTTGGTTACATGATCGTCGTTTCAAAAAATACTACGGATTTTTCCCTCCAAAACAGGGGGTTTTGGTTACATGATCGTCGTTTCAAAAAATACTACGGATTTTTCCCTCCAAAACAGGGGGTTTTGGTTACATGATCGTCGTTTCAAAAAATACTACGGATTTTTTCCTCCAAAACAGGGTACTTTGGCGCTCCTTAAAAATATGCTTTACTCGCGTTTTATTAGTATATAATTTTAAGTAAAGTTTCTATTGCTATTCAATTATAAAATAATACATTTTTAAATATAAATATATCAAGTTTTTCATATAATAATAATATAGGATCAATGGAGGTAAGTGTGATCAGGGGGTAAGTGTGATCACCCCTTATTATTTCCCCAAATAATATTATAACATAATATTTGATGAATGGATATTGAAATATACTTAATTGTACACATTTTGTATATTTTCAATATTAATTTGAATTAAATTTTGTTTTTAAAAATTTTAGTTGAAAAAATGTTATACTCTTCTACTCGTGTTTAGAGATTTTATGCCCAAAAGAAAAGTTCTGTATTTTTTTTCTAACTGACAAACCGATTTTACATTTTGGTATTTTGTAGTCTACTTAACCTTTTACCTGCTAGGAAAATTTGGTGTTTTTACTAATATTTTGAGGTTTTCAAAATTTAATCGGAAAAAAGTCTTTCAAAATTTGCGGTGCGGGGTAAGTGTGACCACACGAAGATATTATTTTACAGCTATGAAAAAAATTGAGCTTTATTGGGACACCATATTTATCCGCTGTATGCAATTTCATTGCGATTGATCAAGGATTTCACAAGATCACAATTAACCAACCTTCCTATCACACTTGCGCCGCATTTTGGGGGTAAGTGTGACCACACGAAGATATTATTTTAGATCTACGAAAAAAATATAGCTTTATTGCGACACCATTTTTAACCTCTGTATGCAAATTCATCGCGATTGGTCAAGGATTTCAAGTGATCACAATTACCCCCCCCCCCCCTATCACACTTGCGCCACATTTTGGGGGTAAGTGTGACCACACGAAGATATTATTTTAGATCTACGAAAAAAATATAGCTTTATTGCGACACCATTTTTAACCTCTGTATGCAAATTTATTGCGATTGGTCAAGGATTTCAAGTGATCACAATTACCCAACCCCCCCCCCCCTATCACACTTGCGCCGCATTTTGGGGGTAAGTGTGACCACACGAAGATATTATTTTAGATCTACGAAAAAAATATAGCTTTATTGCGACACCATTTTTAACCTCTGTATGCAAATTTATTGCGATTGGTCAAGGATTTCAATTGATCACAATTACCCCACCCCCCCCCCCCTATCACACTTGCGCCGCATTTTGGGGGTAAGTGTGACCACACGAAGATATTATTTTAGATCTACGAAAAAAATATAGCTTTATTGCGACACCATTTTTAACCTCTGTATGCAAATTCATCGCGATTGGACAAGGATTTCAAGTGATCACAATTACCCCCCCCCCCCCTATCACACTTGCCCCGAATTTTGGGGGTAAGTGTGATCAGTAACGGAGTTAAATTAAATAATAAATATTTATATCACTATTTAATTGATATTATATTTGATTGCGTGGTTGTGTAGGATAAAGTGGCCGTATTAATTGTACCAATTCTTAAGAGGGTGCTATTTTTAGTTTAAGAGTAATTTCAGGTAAACGCCAAAAAAAATATTTTGATCACACTTACCTCCTTTGACCCTATAAAATGACATCTTTCATACGTTGATTAATTTATTATATAAATTAATTATAAATTATGTTCATTATATTTTCAGTATAATTTAAAAAGTTTCATAAATTATAAATTGCAATTTGTAGTTAGTAAATTGTTTCGAAATATTTGAAATTATTTATAAATTAATAAGAAATAAAATTAAGTATATATAATTAAGTGTATATAAAGAGGTTACATGCAGCGCCGAACGTCGACGTAAGGCGTTAAATCGACGGTTCGAGGTAGTTTTCGTTAAGTCGAGGTATCTCTCCGAACGTCGACGTTTCCTTACGTCGACGCTCCGAGCTCCATGTAAACGTAGTCATAGTGAGTGTAGGGAGCTGTTGGCTCGCGTGGCATGAAGGGCTTTCCACCACTCCTACGCATTGTAACCCGACCACCTGGATTAATGGCTTTAGGATTAGGCCTAAGGTGGTGCCTTGGGTATTAGCCTATCTGATTATTATTATTATTATTTAAAGTCTAAGCTGTTTTAAATAATTTATGACCGTAACTAACTAACTAACTAAACCCAATTGTTTTAACAGTACTAACATTTACGTTTTCATCCCCTTCACGAAAAACCATTTAAACTTTTTAATAGTCATTTGTCAAACTATCGCTTGACGCTACCTACGTGACTGGTGGTCCTTTTTTCGGAGGATCCAAGGCTTGATGGAAAAATGAAACTCTTTCAAAAGTAAAAAGAACCCTTACTTTAGGAAAAAATAGTAATGATGGTTTATGGAATCGGTCCATGAAATTGACTATTATAAAAATTGTCTTCGTTTCCGAAGTTAGCCATCAAACTAAGTGATTCGGACAACGAAAAGAGAAGAGATGGAGTGACAAGTTTAATGTTCCGAAACTTCCGATTACGCAATCACTCTGCGACGAACCATCATTAACCGATATAGTTCAAAGTCATACTTATTAGTATTATCATAAGTATACAGGGTGTCTCAATTTGCTCGATCAGGCCATTTTTCTCAAAATGCATTTATGCTAGGGTTCTGAGATTTTCAGGGTTTATTTGTTAGGTATCGAAGGCTTTGGTTACTAAATTTCAGAAAAATCGAACGATTTTGTTCCGTTTTGGAAAATTTATTTTTTCACCGGTAGGTGTCACGCAAAGTGTTTCAATAGAAAAGTTGTAGGGCATAGTCGAAAGTGTAAAAATAATTTTGGTTCGGTTGAAAAAGACCTATTTTTCACTGAGTTTGGAGGTCGGGGGAAAAAACAAGTTGTACTAGCAGGCAATAGCCTTTAACGTAAACAATCGTACATAATCACAACACACATGTACATTTATTTTAGGGAACGTATGCTTTCAGCTATGTAGTTAATAATCAGATCTGCAAAAAGTTATTGTTAAAGAAAATTATTACGTTCAACACCTAATTAGACAAAGTAGACAAAGACCGCGTCTTCCATTTCGACGTGGTTACGAGTAAGATCATCAAACAAAGATTTGTAGACCAAATAGTACGCTTATTTTTCTTTTGTTGTTTTTTAACGTGAAATATCAATTGTCCGAGTAGTATTTAAAGCGTTTACATTTCAAAGTAAAAACATTATCTCAGCTTGGCCGATTGTTGTCCAGTATGCCTCTTTACACTCGAGATCAGCGCGCTCATATGCTAGAATTATTTTACGGAGAAGGTCGTCGTAATGCTACTCTAGTAAGTCAGTTATTTAGACGAAGATTTCCCAATTGCAGACCAAGTCATACGACGGTTCTTAGAGTGGTCCGCAACTTCGACAACTGGGGTAATATCAATCCGAGGTTTCGTGGTCGTGGTCTCCAGGACATCGACATGGAAAACACCATACTTGCCTACTTCGTCGCCTATCCTCGAGCGAGCGTCAGGACTGCCAGCTTTGACTTAGGGTTGGATCGAAACTACGTTTGGAGAACACTCAAAAGACACCATTTTCATCCTTATCGAGCGACACTTCACTAAGGACTGCATGACGGTGATAGACAGCGCCGACTCGACTTCTGCAATTGGTTTTGCCTCATGGCTGATGCACACCAGGATTTTCACGATCAACTACTGATGTCCGACGAATGTTCATTCGGAAGAGATGGGCCTTTCAACCGTCAAAACCAACAAATGTGGGACTACGAGAATCCACACTGGGGATTTCCTCACCGCCACCAAGTGCAGTTTCGCTTAAATGTGTGGGCTGGTCTGTTAGGTGACAGAATTATTGGCCCGTTCTTGCTGACAAATCGTCTGAACGGTCAAAACTACTTGGAGTTCCTTCAAAATGAAATATCCAACGTGTTGGACGACATTCCTCTGGCCAAGTACAGACGCATCTGGTTCCAGCAAGATGGGGCGCCACCTCACCAATATCTTGACGTGGTTGCGTATCTAAACGATGAGTTTCCTGGAAGATGGATCGGAAGAACTGGTCCTGTTCGTTGGCCTGCAAGATCCCCTGATCTAACACCACTCGACTTTTTTCTTTGGGGATTCGTAAAGGACTACGTATACCAAACACCTGTGACGAGCGTTGAAGATTTACGACAAAGAATCATCGAAGCATGTCGCCGGGTGACTCCAGAAATGGTTCGGGGAGCATTTCGCAATATGCAACATCGTGCATATTTGTGCATTGCATCGAAAGGTGGCATTTTTGAAAACATTTTGTAGAAGTCATTAAAAAACATTTGTCACTTGGGCTAATTATTATTTGTTTATTTTTCGAAATCTTATAACTGAAATGCATGTTACCTACAATCCGTTAAGGCTATTGCCTGCTAGTACAACTTGTTTTCCCCCGACCTCCAAACTCAGTGAAAAATAGGTCTTTTTCAACCGAACCAAAATTAGTTTTACACTTTCGACTATGCCCTACAACTTTTCTATTGAAACATTTTGCGTGACACCTACCGGTGAAAAAATAAATTTTCCAAAACGGCACAAAATCGTTCGATTTTTCTAAAATTTATTAACCAAAGCCTTCCATACCTAACAAATAAACCCTGAAAATTTCAGAACCCTAGCATAAATAAATTTTTAGAAAAATGGCCTGATCGAGCAAATTGAGACACCCTGTATAGCATACTCCTACGTTACTCCCTTGACTTTTTCGAAATACGTTTAAGAAAAAAAAATATGTGAAGGAAATTTGATATAAGAGTCGCGTTCTAAAACTATTTAAAAACAATTTGGTTTATAATAAGTGTAATTTTCAAATTTCACATTGTAAATGAGTTTGAAGCCTATGAAGTTACATGTTCAATTTTGACTTCCTAGATGGTACTTCTGGTATTATGTTACTTATGTTAAGGATAACTTTACTTTAACGAAACTAGGAGCTAACATCTGGTGACTGGTACTATACATTTTGTTAAAATAAAAATAAAAACCATGAAGTAGCACTGCTATTAATATTAACCAATTTTAATACATTAAAAAAAAACATTTACAATTATTTAAAATATATTAACAAATTTCTTCCATAGCCCAATAAAAGACTACACAATTTATTTTAATAAATCAAATACATCGTTAATCTTCTGGTTAAAGTATATTTAAATGAATGAAATAAAAATTATCCGCAAATGGCTCATGGGTAAATTTAAAGAAAAAAAAAGGTTGAGGCACTCCTTATTTTATTTCGTCTTAAATTCTGACTAATCTCACCTATTTGGAAGACGGCAAAGAAAATTGGGTAAATTCTTAACCCTAGCCACGCTTACGTTGTAAATTTGCGGCCCCTCTTAACGCTTTTTTTAAGGATAAAAAAGAACAATAATTTAGTTACGGCGAAGGGGGGGGGGGGCGGAATGAATTGGTCCAAATTTTTAAGAAAGAGAAGCCGGTTTCTGGTATTATAAGTATTGAAGAAAAAAATATATAAAGAAAATCTGCGAAATTTTCATCCCCTCCCGTTTTATTTTGCTGGCTAGAATTGGAGCTGCCTGAATGCCCCCCTCTCCCCTACTTCAAAAGTTTTCGGGTGGATTGGAAAGCCCCGGGGGGGAGCGAAACACGAGTTATACCTGTCTACCTGGCAGCGAAAGGGGGGGTCGGTTTTTCTCCCGCGAAAAGGGGGTCGGATCAAGTTGGGAAGGGACGGAGTACAAGAAACCTCCAGCACACCTGGATGAGGTCGCTCGTTTTTGGGGGTTCTACGTTTTGATTTTACCTTCGCGTCAGACGACGCTGAACCACGAAATTGAAAAGACGTCAAATGGTGGTCCTCTTTTCGCCCGGTTGTTCCTCTTCTGCCGTTGCCATATTAGCGCGTACGCTTTTAAAGTCGCGTTTGATCTAAAAAGATTCTATTTCCTAGCTTGTTTAATTGAAGATTTAACGCTTGTGTGTGTGTTTCGAGTATTAGCTCTCCCGTGATGGGGAGATTGCCGACGATGAGCCGGTGTCGAATTAGTACCGTGGCCGCGTCTTGCGTCTTGCTTTTGTGCGTGGCCGCGTGTCCCGTAAGGTGTCAGGATGACATTGACGATCTGAATGGACCCTTACCGGTCAGTTCCTTGGAAATCGCCTCCGAAATCGGACACAATGACACGACGCTAACGACGGTAAATACGGAAACGACGACGGACTCGGTCGCTGAAACCAAATTACCCGATTCCAAGACGGATAAACCGGATACTCTGCCCGAGAATTCTCTCACTCATTCGTCCACCGAGCAACCGGATAACCTGTCTCCCAGCTCGAGTTCGACGACTGAAGAACAGCCAGTTAGTATCCCTACCAGCACCAGTTCGGCCCGACCGGATAGTTCTAGTGAAAGTACCACTCAACCGCCGACAAGTACCGAATTACCGGCTACGACTACTACCATTGTTGCCGAAACAACCGTTACGTCAACAGACCCTGCCACCACCGAAACGATCAATCTGGCACCGGATGAAGTTCCCGCTTCTTCTACTTCTTCCACCGAAAAACCGGAAGTCTCATCATTGGAATCGACCATCGAGAACGACCAGAAACCGCGTAAAGAAAAACAGTTGAAATTCGACGAGAATGACTTGAGAGCTTCGGTACCCAAGGAGTGCTCTTGCCAGGATGGCGTCGTGGAACAAAAGGACCCGTCCAGTTGTCAAGCCAAACGCGTGACCACCGACCCTCAGTGCCCTTGTCGACAAGTGTGCGCCAAACAGTCTGGACAGAAATGCGATTCTTCGGATCCAGCCTGCGACGTCGAATTTGGATTGAAGTGTAACTTGGAGGCTAAATCCTGCCACGGTTAGTGTCATTCTTAATCAAAACTTAAAGGCTTAGGTTTGCTTCTGCCTGCCCCCCTTAAATGAACTTGCCTGAAAAGCAAATACCCTGGTGGTAGGCCAACCGCTGAACATGTTGGCCCACCACCAGGGTATTTGCTTTTCAGGCAAGTTATCTTAAAGGGGAACAGGCAGAAGCAAACCTAAGCCTTTAACTATTAACTAGACTACGATTTTATCCTGTATATTACAATTAATTAAACTTAATTAACTATTTACATTTATAATACACGTACATAAATAATTAATTCGTGACCGAATGATGAGAAATATTAATCGAAAATTAAATATGACGTAAAATTTTTGACGCGCCCTAACGTCCTTAAAACCGGTAAAAAAAAGTTCCGTTATAGTCGAATTTTAATTACTCCACACTTAGGAATCCAAATATGCCCCCCCTTCGCGTATTAATTTATGCGCTCCTCTGGACCAGTTATGCCAAAAGTTTAACCCTTTTTTTTCATTCGATCTCGTATTTCCGCGATGGAGTAAAACGGTCAAAAGAAAATATTGAAAAAAAATCATCGTCAGTCCTTCCTGAAGAACTGGTTTAATCCCGCAAAGTCACCTCGCTATAAAGATGCAGATTTCACGTTTTCCATCCCTAGAATTTCGCTGGAGTTTAAATTGAGGAAACATTATTTCCGCGAATTTTTCGCGCCCGTAAATGACTCGGTTTATGATACTTGATTTCTGACGACGTAGTAATCAATATGTGGAAATTGCAAAGGCGAAAAAAAAACCGTCTTAATAAGGTGTGGGATTGTGTGTTTTGGCCCGCGGGTTTAAGGCATAAGTCAGAATTTTAGTGGGTTAAGTGGTCAAGATTTTAGAATTTTTTTGCCAGCCGAGCTCGAACGATATTGCTTCGAGGGATAATTTTTATTTGTTTATTTTAACGGAATTTTCACGTGAACGCCTTCAAAGTTTAATGTGTTCTAATATTCTCGCTGATTTGAGCTTTATCACTGAATTACCAAATTGCCGGGTTGTTCAAAATGCATTTTGGAAATGCAAAATGCAAAATACCATTTGAAATTTAGCTTTGTTAGTTAGAAAAAGTATTTTTCATTTTGTATTTTGAGTTTCAGGGAAACTATTTTGCATTTTGTGGGTTTGATATGTGGAAAAACATTTTCAAAATGCTTTTTCAAAATGTTTTTACTCTAGTACCACCATTGCAGCTCTTGTAGATAAAGTTAGTCTGCTATTTACTCCCAAGTAATCATAAGGTGGCGATACTCAGTTACTCACTTACTCAGAAGCAGACGAACATTCGTACAGTGTCGCCATTAATTTCCCATGCTGGCAAAACATTTTGCATTTAGAAAAACCAATTTTAAAAATGCACGTTGTATTTTTATTTTGAGCTGCAAAAACCATTTTACATCTTACTTTTTGTTTTTAGAAAAACCAATTTTAAAAATGCATTTTATATTTTTATTTTGAGCTGCAAAAACCATTTTACATCTTACGTTTTGTTTTTAGAAAAACTAATTTTAAAAATGCATTTTGTATTTTTAATTTGAGCTGCAAAAACCATTTTACTTCTTACGTTTTGTTTTTAGAAAAACCAATTTTAAAAATGCATTTGGTATTTTATTTTGAGCTGCAAAAACCATTTTACATCTTACGTTTTGTTTTTAGAAAAACTAATTTTAAAAATGCATTTTGTATTTTTAATTTGAGCTGCAAAAACCATTTTACTTCTTACGTTTTGTTTTTAGAAAAACCAATTTTAAAAATGCATTTGGTATTTTATTTTGAGCTGCCAAAACCATTTTACATCTTACGTTTTGTTTTTAGAAAAACTAATTTTAAAAATGCATTTTGTATTTTTAATTTGAGCTGCAAAAACCATTTTACTTCTTACGTTTTGTTTTTAGAAAAACCAATTTTAAAAATGCATTTGGTATTTTATTTTGAGCTGCAAAAACCATTTTACATCTTACGTTTTGTTTTTAGAAAAACTAATTTTAAAAATGCATTTTGTATTTTTAATTTGAGCTGCAAAAACCATTTTACTTCTTACGTTTTGTTTTTAGAAAAACCAATTTTAAAAATGCATTTGGTATTTTATTTTGAGCTGCAAAAACCATTTTACATCTTACGTTTTGTTTTTAGAAAAACTAATTTAAAAAATGCATTTTGTATTTTTAATTTGAGCTGCAAAAACCATTTTACTTCTTACGTTTTGTTTTTAGAAAAACCAATTTTAAAAATGCATTTGGTATTTTATTTTGAGCTGCAAAAACCATTTTACATCTTACGTTTTGTTTTTAGAAAAACTAATTTTAAAAATGCATTTTGTATTTTTAATTTGAGCTGCAAAAACCATTTTACTTCTTACGTTTTGTTTTTAGAAAAACCAATTTTAAAAATGCATTTGGTATTTTATTTTGAGCTGCAAAAACCATTTTACATCTTACGTTTTGTTTTTAGAAAAACTAATTTTAAAAATGCATTTTGTATTTTTAATTTGAGCTGCAAAAACCATTTTACTTCTTACGTTTTGTTTTTAGAAAAACCAATTTTAAAAATGCATTTTGTATTTTTATTTCGAGCTGCAAAAACCATTTTACATCTTACGTTTTGTTTTTAGAAAAACCAATTTTAAAAATGCATTTTGTATTTTTAATTTGAGCTGCAAAAACCATTTTACTTCTTACGTTTTGTTTTTAGAAAAACCAATTTTAAAAATGCATTTGGTATTTTATTTTGAGCTGCAAAAACCATTTTACATCTTACGTTTTGTTTTTAGAAAAACTAATTTTAAAAATGCATTTTGTATTTTTAATTTGAGCTGCAAAAACCATTTTACTTCTTACGTTTTGTTTTTAGAAAAACCAATTTTAAAAATGCATTTGGTATTTTATTTTGAGCTGCAAAAACCATTTTACATCTTACGTTTTGTTTTTAGAAAAACTAATTTTAAAAATGCATTTTGTATTTTTAATTTGAGCTGCAAAAACCATTTTACTTCTTACGTTTTGTTTTTAGAAAAACCAATTTTAAAAATGCATTTGGTATTTTATTTTGAGCTGCAAAAACCATTTTACATCTTACGTTTTGTTTTTAGAAAAACTAATTTTAAAAATGCATTTTGTATTTTTAATTTGACCTGCAAAAACCATTTTACTTCTTACGTTTTGTTTTTAGAAAAACCAATTTTAAAAATGCATTTGGTATTTTATTTTGAGCTGCAAAAACCATTTTACATCTTACGTTTTGTTTTTAGAAAAACTAATTTTAAAAATGCATTTTGTATTTTTAATTTGAGCTGCAAAAACCATTTTACTTCTTACGTTTTGTTTTTAGAAAAACCAATTTTAAAAATGCATTTTGTATTTTTATTTCGAGCTGCAAAAACCATTTTACATCTTACGTTTTGTTTTTAGAAAAACCAATTTTAAAAATGCATTTGGTATTTTATTTTGAGCTGCAAAAACCATTTTACATCTTACGTTTGGTTTTTAGAAAAACCAATTTTAAAAATGCATTTTATATTTTTATTTTGAGCTGCAAAAACCATTTTACATCTTACGTTTTGCATTTAGAAAAAAACCATTTTAAAAATGCATTTTGTATTTTTATTTTGAGCTGCAAAAACCATTTTACATCTTACATTTTGCATTTAGAAAAACCAATTTTCAAAATGTATTTTGTATTTTGAGTTACGGAGAAAGTATTTTGCATTTTGAATTATGGATAAACTATTTTTCATTTTGAAAAAAAAAGCGCATTTTGAACAACCCTGCCATATCCTAAAAAAATTGGGTTATAAGCTAACGAAACGTACTGACAAAATTCCATTTTTTTGGTGAAACCGAACATTTTAAATACCCTTAATTATTTCAAGATAAATGGAGCTCTTAATGGGAAATAAAAAGTGAAGAGAAAAATATATTTATTGCATTTGAAATTCCTTTGAAAATGGTTTTCATGTCGTCGAAATAAATTCCCGGTAAAAAGGTGGGCCTCTTTCGAATGTCGAGAGTTGTACAATCCAAGTAATAATACTTATATAAAGAATTCCGCCTCAGAGGCAAAGATAGAGAATATTATCCCCGTCTTTAAGTCTATACGATCCGTGCGTGTGCGAGAGAATATTATATACGGGACTAAAGAATGTAAGAAAATGTGGTCATAACGCGGAAACGACTAATCTATAACGAAAAGAACATATTAGTTGATTGGGAAAAACAGTAGATTCCTTTTCGGTTGTTTTCGTTGACATTTGACGGTTGTAAAAATAGTAACCACCCAAACGTAGTACCGGTTGGTAGACGCTGGTACCCAAAGGGATGTTGCTTCTTTCGATAGATAACATTGTTATTCAAAAATGGGGAAAAACAAATATGGGACGTTTTTATATCAACGGTCGCGTTCTTGTTTACCAAAATAGATTCTCTCCATTGAACCGAAATGAACACATTTCTTTATTGATACGAATATTTTAATCTTACTCTAGTACTTTTAAATACTGCCAAGTTGTTGGAGTGGATTTAATGAGTTCATTATGAAGTGTTTTTTTATCCTTTTTCGTAGTGAAAGTTCCTTATTTGTTTAGATCATTTTTGGAAAATAAAGAACTTCAATTTATAGATTGATTTAGACCCTATATCGATTTGTTCATACACTTAAATAATATAAGATAAAGGGTTATCTTTAATTCATTTTTCATTACCCCAAAACTGTTTGCGATGGTTTCCAACTATACTATTTAATCACCAATGTTGATAGTTCATAGTTCAGTAGACTGGTATTCTCTTTTTGGATAGCTTTATATATCAGCTACTATTCCCAATAAAGCCAGAAATCTTTCGCAGTATTGATGAATCCTAAAATAATGAAACGGGTTTGCTATTGAACTTTTGTGGTTTATTTTTACGCACATTCCAAGGGATTTGTGTGTATTGGTTTCACGTACAGTGTAGCCGATGCCGCCGTGTCGTACATAACTCTTTACCAGTTAAGGTTATAAATTTCATCGATATCTACATTTACCGGCCTCGGTATCGCAATATATTTTTTTAAATGTTAGCCCAAGAAGTTAATCATTTTTCCATATTAGTGGTTTTTGGCGATTTTAAACTTTAAGGGGGAAGAATACGGTAAAAGCCTCTTTTTCGTTCAAGCTGAACGTTTCTGTTTTAACAATTACATAATGTAATTATATTTTTCTTATTAGGCTGAACCTTCCTCTAGTGCTTAAAATAATTTTGATAATTCTAATATTAATAGTGAACGATATATAAGGTCCTAACTAAAGGGTAGTTTGGGCACTTGCCCAACTTGTTTAGCTCCGGTGGTCCGAATTAAAACGTAATAACTTAATTACTTTTATATTTAAGATTGTGAAAATTATTTTAAGCACTAAACAAGAGGCTGTCCTACACTTAAATATTAATTTTATAAGTTAAAATCAAAATTAAAAGAGTTCAGCTTGAAATAGCGCGAAAGCCACTGTAGTCTTCCCCCTTAAATCTATATACTTTTTTAAATTAAGAGCGATTTGGTTGAATATTATATTTTTTAGTTAATACCGATCACATCTGAACTACGTTTTTAATTTTAAGTGAGATTTCTGGCCAATTCGAGGGACCCCACAACCCGTGTACGCACTATTGTTATATTTGAGTTTCGTTACCTTATTTCAAAAACCCGGTATCTCGGAAAATTCGGTTTGTTTAAAAATTAATTTAAATTATCTTGTTCGCGTTCCACTACTTTATTTACAAAACTAGGTAACTCGAAAAATTCATTTTCGATAAAATTCCTCTTGGGTTTATTAAGTTAATGTACAAGATGATTGAAAATTTGTTCAAATTTAAATTTAATATTTAAAACATAGTTAATACATCGGGAGGATTGTGTGTACTTAAATATCAGTGACAAATTGTTCTACCTTTTAAGAAGACTTTATTTTAAAATTCTTAAAATTTACTTTCAAATCACCTTAGTGTTTACTATGAATTATATCTGGGTTTTGGATAACGGCCAACCACTAATTGTAACTATTTAAAAAATATAATATTTTTTAATGAAATAAATGTTTAAGAACAGTGGCGGACTGGCCATAGAGTGAACCTGCCCGATGGCAGGTGGGCCCCACGGACCGTTCATGAAGTGGGCCCCTCAAACATGATAGCGTTATAGTTGTTAAAGCTGGGGCCCTTTGTCTTCTGGCAGCCCGAAATATTAGACCCAGTCCGCCACTGTTTAAGAAAGTCTCCATTTTCAAATTAAAGACCAAGAAATCAACAATGGAATTACACTATTTAAAAAGTTCTTAAAAACCTTTTTAAAGAATCTAATAAATCTCTTAATTTTTTAATTCGAATATTAACTTTTCTATTCGTTCAATAACGACCCATTCGCGTTCGATGTCAATCTTCGGTCTGTCATTCGCGTGAATAATTTCCACCCTTTAGGTAAAAATAACAATGCATAGGCTTTGGGAGTGAAAATGAGTGCCCACGCCCCTGCTAGAGACTCTTAGAGTGGGTCTCGGGGAGAACATTGGATTAATTTTAGAAAACTGGGAAAAACATTTTTCTTTCATCCTTGAGATGCTGATGAAGTCAGAACGCGAAAACCAAAAGAGGTTGACTAGCTTTTTGGGGGAATTTTGAACGCGCCCCTGCGTCACGTGGACACCCTATTAATGTAATGAAAGGCCCATTATCTTGACCTTCTTTTATAGTCATCGATTTTCGTGGCGAAGATTAAAAGCCTTGTCCAGTGGGGAAATTTAATGGTCATCTGTTGGACCGAATTTGACCACCGAAGGGCGTGATTGTTCGCCTATAACACGTTTAAATGTAGCTAAAGTGTAGATGCTAGAAAAGTAAATTTGACTTAAAAGGATTCCTTATTATTTTTAAAACAGGATTTTAGTCCAAGCTCGAAAGAAAACGTATATTTATATATTTTTTTAATAATAATAATTGAATATAATGGATAGTGATGTAATTTCTTGAGGGGAAATTTATCAATTTATTTTATAAATAAAGAAACGAGCGGTTTAGGTTTAAAAAAATAATGACTTCCAAGACCTGAGAGACGTCAACTCATTAGCTATATGTTCTCTTAAGAGCTAATTTAAGTCTAATTATAGGATCCGCGTTCGGCAGTCAAATAAGAAAAAGGTTGAATGTCTTGGAACTTCGCGTAACCTCCAATTAGAAGCTGCCCGCAGTGCGCGGAATATCAAAATTAAGAGTTCCCTCTAAAAGAAAAATAATCGGGTCCTTTATAAAGGCTGACTTTGTTTTTTCCAAGTATATATTTATTTTTTCTGATGTAAAATGACTATGTTGAAACGATAATACTCGAAGTTCCCGTTCAACATTCGTATTTGTACCCGACGTAAAAATGTTTACCATTAATAAATGGGATTAAATATGTAAAACAAAATAAATAAATTACCATATTTGAGTAAATTTTCTACTTTATTCGCAATTATAAGGTCTCATTTGAACCGAGTAGCCTTTGAGTAGTATAAATTTTTTAATATGTCGCGCCAAAGGTAATAATTTTCAACCCCCATAATTCAAACATTTCGGCTCGTTAAAAATCACAATAGTTTTTTTCCTTCTATTTTTAAGATTAGGACAATGACGAGAGGTTAAGTCGTAATCGCTTATCCTCTTCCCGGAACTAATAAGAGTATTAAATATAGGTTAGAAACTTAGCATTAAATAATCACGCTTTTTATATTTAGAACTTTAACGTTATCAAAAACGTGGAAAAACGTTTTAGATTTTACGGTTTATTTTCCAAAATATTTATCTTAAAAATGAATAGGCGATATACTTATAAACCGGGGTTTTATTTGGCCTAGATTTTTCTTCTTTTCCAGCGTTGGTATGATCATTACTAATATTGGAGTGTGAAAAACCAATTTTTCGACCCCCAACTTCCTACATCTTCAATGATGCGAAATACTTGATTTACCCATGGAATAACCAGAGATTTAGCATTTCGATAATTGAGAAGCAAATGAACCGTTTTATCATAAATATTTCTATCCTTTATTATCTGCCGCCGGTACTTTTTTACACAATAGAAGGATATAGAATTTAGAATCAATTTTTAATTTACAAACTTCCCGCTATTTTAGCTAGTTGATTTAAGCGATGGATACGAATCATTTTGGGAGGTATTTCTTCAAGCCAGAAATTTATGTGTAGATTTTTTCCCAGACTGAAGACAGACAGTTTATGATACTTGACACTGCTTTAATTTTCCTGTATGTTAAATCATGGTTTAAAAGACTATTTTGAGACGTAGCTTTCAGGCAAGCACTATTTTTCCCGCTTTGTACCCCGCTGCATGGGTAAATAGTCTTAGGAAATGTTTTTAACTAAAAGAATGCCTCAATCCACACATTTTTCTAATGCTCAGACAATGATTCAAACCCCATTCGACTTTCACATGCAAAAAATGGAAAATATTTTGCATACTTTTTTGATATTTATAGCCCATAAACGTTGGGGACATTTTTATAAATTATTTTTAAGCGTATTCTTTTCAACCTTTCCTCATTTCGAATTACGTCTTGTCTTTCGAAAATATTTTAAAGTCGTCCTAACGGACACGCGTGATTCGATGATAAACAGCGTAGCGGGAGGGATGGAAAGAGGGGAGAGTTAGCCGAGTTCGTGGAAAGTCTGATTTTAATTATAATTTTGGGGACGTCTCGAAAATGGCCTCTGTGGAATGAATAGGAGAGATCTGCCGCCCGTTGAAAACGCTCGCTAGTAGGCTGTTTAGAGGTGCTTTTTTTTCGGGTGTATCTGGAGAAAATATGTCCTCAGAAGGAAATTAACGTCTTTGGCCAATGACTCTTACGACTTTGTAATGAAGTCAAAGAGAAAACGAACTGACGAATGTTTTTCTTTCGAGTTACGCCACCCATTTCCAAATGAGTTTTTCCAGCTAGAAATTGTAGGTAATAGTTGACGTTTCGCGTCAGTCGCGACGCGCCTCATCTCCTTACGAAGACTATACCCGATTTTCAGTTCTTGAAGGTAGTGTCTATTAATTTTGGGATGGGACTATAAAGATTAGTGTAGGGAGAAGAGCGGGCCCCGTGCTTGACGACACCCCGGGCTACATCCGGTAGCTTCGACCTAGCTTTTTCTTTTTTATACACGCGTATTTTTATATACTCGTATTATACGCATCTTTTTTTGAACGTTCTTATTATAGGTTTAAAACACGGCGAATAAGACCTACATCGATTCCATTTTGGCTTTATCATCCCCCATTTTCGTTTTCGCAATAATTTGAGAGACACACCTTCGCGTGTTGAGGGATAGTCAGATGTTGACGATAGGGTGGGTGTTCAGTTTACTCGTTACGCGAGTAGATCACGAACGAAACACCTGTAGACAGTACGGCTTAGGAAAGATGCAGCGTTGCCAGACGTACGATAATAATTGTACACGTCGATAATTTCAAGTTAATTTTTGGGCCGTACGATAATTTCATCGGCGTACGCACTTTTCGTTATTTCAGCCTCCAAGTTCGATAATTTACGATAATATTTTCAGGGTGACCATTTTTCTCCTATAATTTCATTAAATTTCATCTAATAACCTATATTTGAACTCAAAAGTCTGAAGAAATTAAAATAGTTGATATTTTACCCTTAGAAGTCTTTAAAACGTCCTAGTTTTAAAAGATGCTTTTTTCAACACTTCGCCGATAGCTAGTTTTCGACTATTTCTATCGGTTATCAACTTAATTTTGAATGTTATACCCCCCTTTAAACAATTTTGAAAACCGTTCTCTTATTGTATAATTAATTTAATCCAATTTCCCCCCCCCCCAATTTTCCTCCTATATTTTAATATATTTCTCTGATATCCTATAATTCCTTTAAAGGATTTTTAAATATTCTGTTGTCAGCCTAAATTTTAATTTGACAGAAAACCGATTTTTAATATGAGTTTTTGGTTTTAGTCAAGATTTTTTCAAAGTTCTAAACTTGATTTAAGCTTTATTTCCTATTTTAATAATAAGCTTTATTAAAAAATTTATTTTATCGTAAACATAACTTTGACCAATTTCAATATCAATATTCTCACAAAATTCAGATTAACCGCAAATATTTAGGCGTACGATATTTTTATCTGCAATCTATAATTTTTTGGCTATTGTACGATAATTTGATTTTCAAGATCTGGCAACACTGGAAAGATGACAGTAGACCTAATTTCTTCAAACCTGAAACGGATTTTCTTTTTAATTCTTCGCTTTATGGTTAAAGTAGTTATTTAGAGAGAATTTCCTATGGACGTTGTTGAAATTTAAGGAACTATTGACATAAATTAAAATGCCGAAGAAATTTTTTGGTTAATTTACGCGAACCGGTTTTACGAAATCACGAAGATTTTTCATTTCGCCCTCTTTAAACTTTTACCGACAAGTTTGAAGCCATTCCCTCGGACAGTCGTTATGAATATAATAGAAAATTAATAATAAGCCGGTAAAGGATGACCCACATTTTTGCCCGTTGGTTTGAGTGTATTCAATTTCGTCTTTCAAATCTCAGCGGTCAGGTGTTCCGAATAAGTTTGACATAAAAATGGACTTTAGTCGCAAAAGCGTCGAGCGAAAACTGCGCAATCTAGTGTGGCATTTTAAGAAAGAAAAATTATCTAGGTTTTAAAGGAAATTCTGGTATAAAATCGGAGTTTTTACGGGAAATATCGCAGTTCGATGAAAGGCGTTGTAACGCAACGAGGCCTACCTACGAACGCATCCGCTGACGACATAGTCTCGCAACCAGCGAGAAAGGGGTTAAGGACGAAGACACACTTGCCTAATTAGCGACGACCATGGCCTCGGTT
The DNA here is from genome assembly GCF_980474605.1 of Leiobunum rupestre. NCBI lineage: Eukaryota > Metazoa > Arthropoda > Arachnida > Opiliones > Sclerosomatidae > Leiobunum > Leiobunum rupestre. The sequence goes on from NC_143390.1 coordinate 19,070,227, forward strand.
CTTCCCTGCGTTCGAAAAACAACTTTTTATCCCCAAAAAATTAATTCGCGAACCCTACTCCGTAAATATAATCTGTACATTCTGTAATTGCGTTTTCGAAGCGTCTTTTAATGGGTACGACCTTAGTCGATGAGAACGTGGTTTGTCACAGCGTTGCAGCTGGTGGCTCCGCTAAATTGTCGCCATTAAAGAATTTTTTTGACGAGATATCGGTCGCGGTTCCAGCGATTTATAATCTTAAATAATGATGGGCCTTCTCATTTCGCTTGACGTTTTCATGATTGGATTTTCTCAGCCGGTGAGCTCCCGGCTCCGGCGTTCGGGTTAAAAAGCTCCGGGAATTACGACCTTGAGAAAAGCCAACGAACCTCCGCAACCATCTAGGCCTATAGTCGGGTACTCGGTACACCCCGGTTCGCCCCGCAACGGGAGGTGGTTGCTGTAACGACTGTTCCCTAACTTTGAACGCGTTATTAGGTAAACTCGCGCGTCGACTATACTTAATCGCAGCGGCGGTGTTGCCTTCTTCAAGACGCGGTCGAGGGGCCCGCGGGGGCCACCACCAACGCTGGCCTCCACGCGTCCTCCCCCCCCTTACCGTTCGCGAGACCACGCGCGTCTTCGCGGTAATAATATTTTTGTTGGCGCCCCTGCTCTTCGCATCCTTCAATTATTCGGAGAGCCCGGAGGCGTAGGCTACCGTGCGCCTGCCGTCGGGTCAAAGGTCGCCGGCGGACGTTATATAGCTTCGATACATCCAGTTTCTTTACCATCGGCGTCTCGTTGGAGTTCGCGGCTTCCAAGATTTCGTTTTTTTCCACCGTTTGAGTCGCGTCAAAGGTGACCCGACAGGTCACTCGATAAAGCCCCTACGCAGATTTTACTATCTCCCTTCTTTCGCTTTCAATAGCGGGTGAATCCCCCGTGAAGATGGTTTTCCATATCGCCGCTTTCGATTTTTATCCGTCGCTGGCGGATAATGGGCCACTTCCGGTACCACCGTTTACTTAATTCATCACGCCGCGAAGTAACTTAACCTCGACTCCCGTCGACCGGCGCGTCACACTCGTTTGAGGAACTGCCATTCCCGGCGGGGATGGCAGAGACCCAGCTTGAAACCGCTGGGAACCTTTGACATTCTTCAGACTTTCGCCGCTTGGGCCACCGTGTTTCCTTCTCGGGTTACTGACTTTCTTCGGGCTTCTCCGTACATTTTCCCCGTTCATAAATAATCAAGTACAAAGTCTTCGTTTCCTGTTGTGTCAGAGACTGGGCACGCTACGCCGTCCTAACGGCTATTTTTCTTATCCCTAAAGTGTTGGTAATCTTTCAAGAAAGAGCAGAGAATTCGCGGGTACGTCCGTTGAGAACGTTCGAATTGGCTCGTGTTTTAAAAAGGGAATCTTTATCGCACGCTTGCTTCGGGTAATTGGCTTCTTTGTTTCGATTTGAATGGACCGTTCTCGCCCTCTTAATTCGATTTGACGTTGGATGTCCAAAGTGCCGGGGAAGAGTTAAGCTTCGGAGACACCTAATCTAAAACCGTCGTTCCGTAACGCGACAACGATACAAACTTTCCAGGAGCTTCCTGTCGCTAATAAGATCGGCAACGCGATGTTAAACTATTGTTCCTCTTATAAAAGACCGCGATCTGTCCACTTTTCACTTCCTAACTTATTTGTTGACGAATTTATTTACACTATGGAGGACCTTGTCGATGGTCGACCGCGATCGACATATAGACCGTGATTCTTAACCACCATCAACCTTCAACGGCCCTCGGTAATCCGTGAATCGAACAAAGGGGAAACACTAGTAACTTTTAACGCCATCCAACGATCTCTCGGAGATAACGGACGCAAAACGAGAATACCCGAAACAAGTGGTTGAACAAACTGCCGTTGTTGTATTTTCTTGTTTCGAACCTTTGTCCCCAAAAAAAAAACGAGAAAAACTATCGGAGAAGGGGTTTTTAGGGAAAAACGGATACTTTTTTCGAAGGTAAATGGAAACATTGTTGTACAGTTATAGGGCGCGAAAGGCGAGTAGTTCCGGTCGAAGTGGCAGCCCGCGGGGGACGCGAAAAAACCTCCTTTACTATCAAAGATGTCCCGGCTCGGTGAAGGTCGAATAAGTCAGTCGAATTCCGTAGCGAAAGAAGACGGGGTCTGCTATAAATATTGGTCTTGCTTCGCTAACCGATTTTTTTCGCGTCCTAAAGTCCCCGGGTATAGAAGCTCCACTCGGACGTGTCCGATTTCGAATCCGACGTGATCTAATACGGTGGCGGCGGGTACACGGTTGTTAAATTCAAATAGCCGTGACGTACGCTCTTTAAATGCCGGGTTTCGTTACGACAGTAAACGAATGACTTTTATATATACACTTCGTCTCTGTAGGGCAAATAATATACTTATTCCAAAAAAAACTGTAATTGAAGAATTCCAACTTACATCGCGTAATCGGAATTAAAATCTCTTATTTTATAGCCCCCCCCCCCCCCCCGTGATGGGCGTTAAATACAGGGTGTTTCAAAAGGTTATGCCCTGTGATAACGCTACAAATTGCAAAAGCAACCCGTACTAAAACCACATCGACGTTCTAACACGGATAAGTGTTTCAAAAGGTTATACAAAAGGTTTAAGGAGTTGTAGGGGGTGAGTTGAGAAGTATGCCTGTTTTTTTTTTTTTTTTCACCATTTCCCTACGATGAGTTAAAAGAGCGCCAGAGAGCTTCAAAGTGTGGCCTACTAGCCCCTGGAAGTAGGCTGCAACAAGTGCAAAACCAAGCAGCAGGGACTAAAAATACTGTTTCAGTTTCCTTTTTTACGCTGGTTACTTACAAAGTCATTTTTCACCTATCACACGAACCCAAACCTCAATGTTCGCGTTTCCCTGCTGCTTGGTTTTGCGCGTGTTGCAGCCTACTTCCAGGGACTAGTAGGCCACACTTTGGGGAAAAAAACCGGCATACTTCTCAACTCACCCCCTACAACTCCTTAATTTTTTTGCTTAACCTTTTGAAACACCCTGTATATAAAAAAATGTTGTTTTTCTGTCGCCGGTTGACATTCCGTTCCGGAGCTGAGAGTACTTATGAAAAGGTAATGGAAACGACAAGGCCAGCAACATTCTGTCGGTAATTACGAGCTAGCCGACCGTTTTAGATTTAGGGGTGTCTTTTTCTTTTCTCGAATAATTCGTACACTTTGGTAAATTTGAACCGGTAATTACCCCCCAGCCCTTCATTCGAGTTCGAATCGATTCTTTTTACATCGACGCATCTCGGCGTTGCTAATTTGTAATCGAGAAGTGAAAAGGTCTGAGAGAGATTTGCGGCGTTTGCGAAAGCGATCCGACGTGTACGCTCGTAAGCGAACTGAAAAATGGATCGGTTTAGATTTGTATCGCAACGAAGTGATTGAATTTGAAACGCGGAGGTTGAGTTCCGATGTCGCGCCAATGCCGTCTTTAATAGTACTTAAAAACAAAGTTGAACCCACGATACCCTAAAATTTCGAAATCGCATTCCTCGATAGTCGCGTGCTTGTAGGTAGATATACCCGTGTCTGGTATAACGGGACAAGAACGTGGGATTGTTGCCAATTGATAAATAGATATATTCGCTTTATTTTTCCAATGTTTTAAACCCGCGCCCTTAGGCCCTTTGGACCCGTAACACCGAGAAGTTGTTTGTAAAAGTTTACCCCGAGAGTTATCCAGGCAAAACAAAACTGCTTTTTGAGCCGCACTGTTTAATAGATTCTGATCTGTCGGCGGGTTAGGCCGGTAATCAAAGTCTAGCTATCTCGGTTTGCTTTACCCGCTCGACCTTGTATCTTGAAAAGTAGGCGTGTGTTTGCACCATTTATATTTCCTCTTTACGCCTAATGGTTTCCAGCTTCTCTCTTGGAACTTCCTCTTCCGCTTTATAGCGCCTATAAAGTCACCATTACGCAGAAAAAAAGATGATTTATAAAATGGCCATCTGATACGTCGTCCAAATCGCCGATTTAAAACTCATTTTCTCGTATTTGTAACGGTAACTTACCTCGAAATTTGATCCATATCACCACGTGGACTGTAAGAGTATATTTCTGTCTACTGTCGGGAGAATTACACTAAGTTCTTTTCACCTGTTCTCGGACTAAAAGTGTACTATTTTTACCCTAAAACGTTTTATTACCTGTTTCCGCCCTATAAACTATTCGCTTGTTCCGGAGTATTAGGGCTACTCTTTTTACTCCTTCTGAAAAGGAGGTGTAAAGAGAGTAAATCGGATTTAGTTGTCTGCTAGCCAGAATTTATCTGCTAAAAAAGGCTCAAGCAGGCATTTTGGAAAAACATTTTTAATCCGAGTCAAACTATTCGCCACCACAGAGTCGGAGAAAAATGACGTCATAGCCTTACTCTTCTTACCCTACTATGAAATCCCAGGTTACAATGCGTGGGAGGATAGTGACAAGCCCTTCATGACACGCGAGCCAACAGCTTCTTACACTTATAATTAAAGTTAACCCTAACAAGTTTTTATGGAAGGGGAAATTGAAGAACTGTAGGGATAACCCCAGAAATTATCGGGTAGAGAACTTGCAAACTCAACGCGGAATGAGTAACTCTGATTTTTAACCCAGTGCCACAAGCTGGAATGGAACCCGGCTCCTCTTGCTGCGTGGGGAAATTGCTAAGCACTCCACCACCCCACATTAAAGTCGCTAGTTTATTTAGGCCTAAGGTGGTGCCTTGGGTATTAGCCTAGCTGATTATTATTATTATTATTATTATTTATTATTAATAATACATTTCCGTTCTTGGCTGTTTATATTCTTACTAAAATGATAAATTACCTATACGTAGACTGTCATATGCCTCAGATGGCCAAACAAATATCTTGGTTTTCTACTCCCTTTTTTTAAATAATTTCGTTAAGAGGCCTAATTAAACTAACGAACCAGAGCGCTAATTAGTTTCCGGCTCTCCGTCCTTGAACGTAAATTAATATCGGCAGCCCGTTGAGTCATTTTGAATTTTAAATTTTGGGAAAAACCTTATTAGCCGCTACCTTCTTCCTTAAGTGGTAATGTATTTTAACAGGTCCCTCATTTCGCGCCAATTATCGAGGGTTAAAGTGAGAAACGAGAACTGGCACCGTCAGATGGCGAGGTTACAGCGACCTCCCCCGCCCTGACCTTTTCTCGCTAATGATTCTCTTCTCGCGTGCATCCAGTAATGGTATCCAGTCGGCCAGAGATGCAGATATTCCGGCGTCTTAAAAGAGGCCTTAGTTAGGGACATTTGCGAGATGTAGGTGTACGATGGCTTCAACTAGGCGCGCGTTCCTCCCAGCCACCCGTCTTCCGTCCTCACTGAAAACCAGGTCGAAGGCAATCGCCATTAAGTCATCTTTCCAGCTGTTTTAAGGCGACGGTAATGAATTCTAATTACGGTATTGTCCATGGCGATTACTTTCGATGGGTTATTAGAAATCGTCTGACGTCACCGTAAAAACCTCGCGGTATGCGGGTATCTTTGAAGGTTCGAAATTTAAAATAAGCTCAGCCCCGATGACGAAGGTGACAAACATTTGCGTAGGGTTTTGAAAAGCGCGTCTAAGGATGACACTCGGTAGGACCACTTTTCGAAATATGTTTGTGATTGACACTTGGATGTTAATTTCGCGACTTATGTCGAAATACGTGGGTTCCAAAGACGTCGACTGGCTCTAAGAATCGACGCGTCCTTAACATTATTACCTATTGTTCGCGTATTTTTGGTATTGAAGAACTCACTCGTTTCGTATGCAAATCAGTCACGGGTAACCTCGTTTCCAGGTACCACGCTGGATCGTCAATGCGTGTTACGTTTACTCATTGCCCGATAATCGAGATGTCTAATACCTCGGGGTTTTCACCCCTATGCGTTTTAAACCTCCGAGGTTGCCACCATGTTAGGTTGGCTGCGAATGTAAATTATCTCTTATATCCAGGTCAACCGAGGTGGGCTCCTAAAGGCAGTCTGGTGTAAAGCGCAAAAGCGACCCTCAACTACCGATCTGTTTTGGCCCAAATAAATTATTGGCTTTGGTAAAAAAAAACCCGCCTAAATGGAAATGAAATGTTTTTGGGGGTGCCTCGGCTACTTTCTTCCGAAGCAGAGAGAGAGAGCGATCCTTGACTCGACAAGGTTGTACGGGCCAGCTACGGATACAACTTTCAGCCAAGACTAAGAACCACTCCCAAACGAACCTCCCAAAAGCCGCGGGCCAAAACTCCGCTGTTATAAAAGAAAAGGTGGGTGTATATTATTACGTAGCTTTTCATTGTAACCGACATTTAGCGAGAAAGAGAGGAAAATATTTGCCAGACTTTGCTCGCGACCAGAATAATCTAGGTCGTTTGGGATTTATACTTCGAGTCAGAAGCGGACGTTTTCGTGTCAGCCCTATAAGAGAATTTAACCTCCAGATTATGTCGTATCGGTTTGAGACTGGGAAGCGAAGAATACGGTGGGGTCTAAACGGAATTAACGCTTTGATACTCGCGGCTTTTTTTTCAAATAATTATTGTAATTATTTTTTTATATTAGTTCAAAGGCATTTTAGAAAGGGAAGATTTTGATTTTTCCGCTTGTATAAATAGACTTTTACGCGTAGTAATTTCGAAGTTATTTTTTGCTCTAACGTAGTTCCTTTTGCGTTACCTTATTTAGAATTTTAAGACAACGAAACTGTGTTTTTAGTAACTGAACGTTTCCAATATTTGAAGTATTTTGAGTTTAATTTTTCTGCCTCCAAGAAAATTCACTCAATGTGGATGATTGGACGTTCGTTTCGAAATTTTCCACATCCAGTCACTGATTTTTATTTAAATTCCCCCTCCCCTTTTCCCCACTTGGTAAACTTGAACAGCGGCTTAGAAACCTCTATCTTTTCTTAATATTGGGCGCAAACAAACCTCCAGAACCCACTTTGGAAGCTTGGGTTATTTCGCCCGGTTTTTTCTTTCCGACTTAAAGAGGAGAATTCTGGAGAGGCGCTCATCTTCTCAATCAAAATCAGGTTTTGCGCAAATGTATGCTAAAACGCGCAACAAGAAGAGATTTAACGTTGGCAAGCGGGGAATCGTTTGGCTTTTGGTCGGTGTTTATTCCAAACCAATCTAGGTCGACCGTTCGCTTCTAACCATTATGTTCTCTTTCGGATGAGTTTTTCGTAATGCAGAAAATCTTTTTTTCCTTTTTGTTTTAGTTAATACGAATCCTCATCCATCTAACCTCTATTTATTGTAATTTCCAAATGTACAGAAGAAGATGGCTCCCCAAACCAGTTTCACTTGTCTATCTTTCTAAATTTTCAATAGTTTCCTCGACTATTACCAATGCTATCATTTAACTTAAAACGTTTTTATTAAATTATAAATATCTTTTTTGTTGGACGATATGTCGTATTTCCATAAATTACGATTGATTTAAATGAAACTTTTTTTATTTCATGATTTGAAATTTATTTCCCAAGTTAACATTGCGCCAAAATAACGGATAGTAAATCGATTTTTAAAAATAAAGTACAAATAAGATTAAAGTCTCTAAAAATTTACGAGTGATAACCCTTACGAAATTTGGGTCCAACTGTAATTAAGACGCGTCCCGTTTGAATCCAATTCTGTTTGGGTCAAATCGGAATAAAGTGTAATTTCACGCGTTTGTAATTGAATCAAATGCACCAAGCCTACAAGGGGCACCAAGAGGGTAATTTTAGTAAATGCGTCCACCCCTATGAACCAAAAACGATATCACATTCTCTGACGGACTGGCGTCTGGCCCCTGACGACATACTAAATCTGGCAGCAAAATGAATTTTCCTTCAATTTCTCAATTATAAATTGAGGAAGCGCCTAGCTCGCTATTGAAAGGGGCACTAAAATTTACTTTGGCGGCCTAGGGCCCCATAAAGTCTTAATCCGGCCCTGGTAACATATTTTGGATTGTTATTTTCACCCGAGCTCTTCAGTTTCCCCTTCCATAAACATTTGTCGAGATTAACGGTAAAAGTTAGTGTAGGGAGCTGTTGGCTCGTGTGGCATGAAGGGCTTGCCACCACCCTCCTACGCATTGTAACCCGGTCACGTGAATTAATGGCTTTAAAAGTCACTTGATAACTTAGGCCTAAGGTGGTGCCTTGGGTATTAGCCTAGCCATTTATTATTATTATTTGACCACCATTTTTGTAAAAGAAGAAATTTTCTATGGTGGAATTCGTGAAAGCGGTACTGGAAATATATTTCACGAATTTCTAATTTTCCCCGTAAGTTATAATAAACGCTCATCCGAAACTAAGAAACTCACTGATTCCCGAATCGTGCATCTCGAAATTGTTTTGAACAACTTGTTTCGCTCCCGTGGTTAACCTTTAACACCTCACAAATCACTTTTCGAAAGGCCAATATCTCTCCCGGAGATAATCGACAAGTTTCTCGAAACGACCTTTGTATATTATTAAGTTCTTGACGAATACTTATTCTACTGGAACTAATTTATTAATATATGATAATTAACAAAATATAAATTGCGCCGGGTTCGCCTTTGAGAAAATTTTAACCGTATACTGCTGTCAACGGGATATCCTACTGGGTTTTTAAAGATGTATGAATGCTAAACAGTTGGTGAACCGAACAAAATCAAGTTATAATCTTTAGGTTGTAAGCCCATCTTGATTTATTTAGTACCATTATTAATTGTTTTGAAATCTGTGTATTAAAATAATTTATCCAAGTTTTTAGCGTCAGATATTGGGAAATTTAACCACAACCCACAATTTTTTAGTCTCATATCTTTCAATCCTAGTACACCTTCATCTAACATTTAATAACTATTTTATATTTATCATACTATAACAAAAGTCAGTCTTAAGCATTTATAACATTCTATATCTATTGTTTAGTGCTATTTTTGAATAAAACTATTTTTTTATTAAAAACCTAGCTTAAATTGTGTTTTGAACTCTTCGTCATTCTTTACTAGGGTTGTGAAAAAAATTCTTAAAAAACACAAAACACTTTTAATCTATTTTTCGCTTTTGTTTAACCGTGCATACATATTAAAAATCAACTAAAAACTAATGAGTTTTATTACAAGTCTCTGTTGACCAGAACAAATATTTAGTTTTAGTTTCGTTTTTTACAAGTCTCACCAGAACTAAGATTTAGTTTGTTTCATTTTCAATTTTGTATAAATGCAGGGTGATCAGGAAAATGCCTCGAAAATTTTATAGAAAAAATAGGAAATTTTCAAGAGAATTAAAGGAAAATATAGGAAAAACCATAAGCAACAATAAGGATTCTTATCGAAAAACAGTAGATAAAATTAAGTGAAATATAGGATGAAGAAAGGTACACGATGACGGAATGTTTTCGGGTTATATACTACATGAGAAAATCTAAGAAATTTAGAGGAAGGTATTGAAAATATAGGAAATATGGTTACCTTGTAAATGATTTAGAAATATAATCATTTCGGTAAAAAAATGTACAAACATTTTGGAATAATTTTTAGTTTTGTTTTTTAAATCACTTGGCTTAAACCATGGTTTAAGCCCGCCAACAATATCCTTTACTTAAAAATATTTGAACAAATATTTCTTACAAAAATATTTTTTTAAACTTTTCAATAAAACATTTATAAAACTGTATATATGATCTAACTATATAAAACGTTTTGTGTTTAGTACTTTGATGCTGTGGGTCATCGCAGGGGGGAATTAAAACGTTAAATAGAAATATATAACTTAGCTCCCATAAATGTGGTTTTTCCTAGTTTGACTTGGCAGATGAAAAAACCTCAAGTTTCTAAATCGTTTAGTAACTTTCATTACATAATTAGACATATGATATATTTTTATTTCACTTAACCATATGACCATCTACGACTTCAGTTGAGAACTCCCAAAAAAAATAGGTTTCAAACTAGGTCTTAAGATGCTCTAACCGAAGATTACTAAATTTCTTTAAAAACAAATAATAAATAGGAAAAAGTTATTTAAACGTTAAGTAATATAATTAAGTAATATCCGACGATAAAATCTTGGTCATTGCATGAACGACCCGTAAAAATTTGAAAAAAATAGGTTGAACCATGATGACACCACTTGTCGAAATCATACGCAATGACCCAAATGCAAACTGTTATCGGTATCAATACATTTGAAAGGTAGGCATTTTTGTTCTATTTTGGGCGGTAAATTAAAACAGTTTAAGTTTGGGGTTGATGTATTGTTTTTCCGCAATTTCCAAATGATGTTTTCAAATCGAGTTTTCTTCAATTGAATATTCAATTAGTTTATCTTTCACTTTGATCTATTTTTGGGTCTTTTCCTTATTCGTTCGATTTCTGGTAAGAAAAACCATTAGAGTTATTATTGTTATTTGAGATATTATTCAATTTTGTCCGTTCGCCGCGTAACATACGATAATGGTGCTGGACACCTAAGGGAAAAAGTCTGAGACATTTCATCTCGAACGTTTCCTGATGAATGTTAAACCGTAAAATTCCGAAGCTTTTTATTAGTGATTGGGGGTGCGTCCTCCTTTTGGCTTTTGGGGCGAAAAACTGGTATTTTGACAGGATCCACGCCACTTTGTTTTTATCTCGGATAATCCAGCGAGGCTCCCTCGACAAATTATAGAGAGAACGGCAGACAACAAAAAGCTACCTTGTTGTCTGTGTATTATCGTAGATTTATTATAGTAATCAACATAAAAAAAAACATCGAAGACGGTTGAAGAAACCGTTAGAATGCGGAAACAAGCAAAAACCGTTAGATAAAATAAGGAAAAATTTGGAGCATATAGACTGAGCTATTTTAAACTCAAACGGTGTTATAAATCTTTATTTTAATTTTGAAGATTTGTTAATATTGGTCGTTAATGTTTCTAAATTAGTTTGAGACCTCCAATCCCTCCGTATTGTGAAATGTGTATTAAGTGTCGGCGTAAATTTAATTTATTTAAATTAAATTAAAATATTTAAATAAATTCATAGTGTCGGCTGCTTTGAAAGTTTTTAAATTATTTATAACTCTGAAAACGTTATCATTAAGAAGAGCAATTTTGGTCGATTTTTGTAGTTTTAAATATATATAGAAATTATCGATTTTTGTTCTATTTATTTTATTATACATAAACCAGTTCTTTGAACTGAAAAAAACGTCGATTATTCTTTAAAATATTACGGCTAAGAAGGAACAGATATTAACAATGTATATTATATGAATATTAAAATGTGAAAATTTATTTATCAGGCTGATAAACAGTCAAGCGGGGGGCTTGTAGAAGGCATGAGTCGAGAAGAATAAACAGTAAACCTATCGGTTTACTTAAATTTAATATATTTAAAAATTAATCCGTTTTAAAGTTATTTTTCATCGGAATACGTTTCGTACACATATCGTTCTACGCGAACCAAAAATTTCCTCTGAACTTTTGAAGGTCGCTATCGAAACCAAAAACATTTATTTTCATGAAAAATGAAACGCCCGTATGGTATTTCAAAATGAAACTTGTAGATTGAAATTACTGTTAGTAAAACCATAAGTAACATAATAACAATAAGTATGACAATTAACGATATTTACAACCAAACTGATTTTCATAGTTATTGCGTAATCAAGATGTTTTCTCAGCACAGAGCCCTCTAGTGTCTATGCGAGACTTCCGATAAGCCGAAATATCTGGTTTCCGATAGATCACGCGTGATTCGCACGCGGGCTTCAAAACAAAGCCAAAGTCCCTCGCGACTCCAGAACGCGCTCTCCGATATCAGGCTTAAATTTTTATCAAAACGTAGTCATCCAAAAGTCGCGAGTTCAAGTCACAGCTTGAAGAGAGTATCAGTGCCGAAAAAAGGTTCGGTAAAAAAATTAGCATTAAAGCAATAGGAAGTTTCATACCTATTGTTATTATGTTACTTATGGTAAAACTGAATTTCACTTTGTTCGTGTAAGTCAGTAATTTGTTTTGCGAATGTCGTACGACTCGACAAAAAGAAAATATTTAAAATTATAGTTATTTTTTATATCACAACAATTTAACTGTGTTATTTCCCGGAGTCAAGCCAAAGCTAATTGCATTCTTCAACTTTAGCTATAGCGCGAGTTGGAAACGTTGCCTGGGATCTGGTTTATTTGGCCTTTTTCATCAGATGATCCCCGAGATCAACGTTCTCGTTGGAAAAACAGGAACCACCATTAAATGAGGGGCGAGGGGCACGCGTATTATCTTCTCTCCCTCCGCTAGTAGAAGGGGTACCACTTTTTCTTAATCTTCGGGTAGATCACGGATTCCCCGAATGCATTTCCCGCCCGCTTTGGCTTCTCCGAAGTAAATGGAATGCAAATGGGGGGAGCTGACGTCACGATGAAGTTCCTAATATTTGAAAGTTTGTTCGCGACGAGTGATGGTGGTTGATGAGAAATCATTTAGACTCTTTCTACCGCGTCGAAAGGTAGTCGAACCGAACTGGAGGGTGGTATCTCCGTTGTGGACGCGATCAGCCGCTATAGGCTGGGAAGATCACGACTTCGAAATAAAGACCTAAGGGCCTTTCTTTTTCCATCGGGTTGATTCCACTATCACTAGACACTTTTCATCCCGGCTTGTTTAAGCTGAAACCCACTTCGACCACGCTGTCACTTGATGGTCGTTAATTTAAATACGTATATAATACCTATAGAACCCGTGGCGATATTTGACGATAAATATTAGGGTGCTGTTTCGATTTCCGCCCGTTTTCTCTATATTGTCCCGAACGGGAAATACCTGGAAATAGGCGAAGAGTGGCGCGCGTCACGTAATCATCGTTTCTGGCCAACGGGAAAGAAGGTTCACGGTCACGTGACCTCGTCTCTTTTCGCCGCGTGCTGGTATTTTACGTCAGTATACATTTCACGCGTGTATAAGAAGAAAATGGCTTCTTTTCAAGTCGAATTGAAAGAGTAAACATCGTGGAAAGGTTTGTCGGAAGGAATAAGCCCTTCTTTTTACAACGCCCTCTCTCGGTTTGCGTGTGGGAACGCGAACTTTGACTAAAAGTCGTTTCTCCAGTTTTCCACCGAAAATGTCTATGCTGGCAGGGAATCTTCTTTTCTTTATGTTATATACTGCTATTAGATGGTAATTCGTTGTGGTTCGTCTGAGCTTCTTTGTTTGGTTTCTATTTTTTTACGTAAGAAAGGATAAAATCTAAGCTTGAAGTCCTGAAATATATTAAATTTAAACCTTCTTGACACCTAAAATGATTATCAACCTGATTATGTAGTTCACTCATACGCCGCGAGCTAATTTGGCGCTGCGTGTAACTTTCAGGTAACGATGGCGAGGAATCTCTTTCGTCAGCTAATTTTCTCTTAAGAACAATGATTATTGAAAATTGACGCTCACTTTTGTGAAATAATGATCAAATATTGAATCAGAATATGAAATTGACTATTTGAAACATTCTAGGCGTTTCGAGAGGTACTTATTTTGAAATTTGCTGTTATTTATTGATATCAACTTAATATGCTAGTCATTCTACTAACAAAGACGGTATCAAAGTAACCTCGTACCGGTTGGTACTTTTTATTTTTTCTTATAAAAATCAAATCAATCAATTTTTTTTAATTTAAATCGAATTTTATTGAATTGATTGATTTTTATACAATTAATGGATCTTTTCCTGTATAATTAACGGATTTTTTACTTTTATCAATTAGCTAATCTTTAATTAAATTTAATTTTAAATAAATTAATTACTATTTAATATTTTAGTTTGCTCAGATTTTCTATGTATTTTAATTTTATAAGAACCTATTTTTTTCCATTTTTTATTCTGCCATCGAAATACATTGTGAGATTTAAATAAATAATTAAAAAAATCAGTTGATTTTAATCAAATTGATTTAAATCAGCCAACCTTGCGGAGCTGGTAGTCATTCTGCCAACAAAAATCGATTAGCTTGTCCTCAGTAGCTAAAATATCGCGTCTATGCAAACGAACTTTAAATCCGCTATAATCCATTTGGGGTTTACGAGATTAAGGCTGTACGAATGATGTAAGACCGCGAATATAACGCAGGTTCTATTTTACCGTAAAAAGCTGAGCTGCCAAAGCAAATGTTATTGTTAATAATGGTGGATTGAAATTGAGTAAACATTCCACGATGTCAAATAGCTTAACTTCTTTGGAGAGCAGGGTTGCCATTTGGGCGAAAAGTCGCCCAATTTGGGCTACTATTAAAACCGAATGGCGACAAAAAACGGTTCAAGTTTTTCAAGTTGTGGATTCTGTGGGGTTTTTTTTTCGGTTACATCGCTTTCCTCATAAAATGAGTTTAAGGCACCGACAGAACTATTAGATTCTTATAACCAAACCATGTACCACTAAATTTTAAAAATGAAGTGTTTTGAATATCCAATATTGGAAATTAATTAAAATCTAATATTCTTATGTCTGATAGTTAAACAAAGCAAGTGATAAAAGTCCCCTTCGTTAAGCCTAATTGGTGCTTTTGGTGGTGTTTTATTTTGGGCGAAAAATTGGGCTATAACAGAATATTTAATTTGGGCAAAAAATTGGGCTACTTCGGAAATACGCATTGGGCGAAAAATTGGGCTACTTCGGAAATACGCATTGTGCGAAAAATTGGGCTACTTCGGAAATACGCATTGTGCGAAAAATTGGGCTACTTCGGAAATACACATTGGGCGAAGCATTGGGCGAGAAATTGGGCTACTTCGGAAATACGCATTTGGCGAAAAATTGGGCTACTTTGAAAAAAAAATTGTGCGAATCGCGAGTTCGCAACCCTGTTCGCGAGTTTGTTGATATTTCGAGGCAATTCGAAGGGTGGGGTGAACGCGCTTTCAAACTCGATCAGCGCAACGTGTTTGCCGTGTTAAGTGATTGGTAGTTTTCAAACGCGTATTTTCCCACTCACCCAATTTCATTCTTTACTGGAACAGAACAAAAGGAGAAAATTTACCCAACGTTTTCGATTTTAATGGATTTAACATAATTTTTTACTAAGGTTCTTTTTTCTTTTCTACTCTTTCGCGAGTGGAATATTCGCCCCTGATTTTTATCGTCGTGAAAACGCATTGTCGTGGAACTTTTAACGAATGGTAACTTTCACGAAGTGGTGGGTGTTTATAGGATTAGGGCCTAGAACTGCGAAATACGCGTTAAAACTGTCTTTATAGGTAAGATACGTAATTATCATTGCACCCATTTTTTAACAATACAATACGTATTAGTATTTTACGTTTTGGCGCCTGGTAGTGTTGCAAACTCATAAAGCCATGTTTCACCATCAGTTATTTTGTTCTACCTGGATTAAAAATTAAATGAACGAAAACATTTGGGGGTTCTGTTTTAAATTCCTTGAAATTCTACTGAAAGTTATTAAAGGGAGCATATATAAATTAATGAAGATGAATCACTAAGTTAATAATAATAATAATCAGCTAGGCTAATACCCAAGGCACCACCATAGGCCTAAGTCATCAAGCGACTTTTAAAGCTATTAATTCTTTATATATTAAGAGTCCCAAAATACTTTTATGTGTGGGCCAAAGAACACGTAGAGTTAATACTTAATAATAATAATAATAATAATAATAATCAGCTAGGCTAATACCCAAGGCACCACCTTAGGCCAAAGTCATCAAGTGACTTTTGAAGCCCTTAATTCAGGTGGCCGGGTTACAATGCGTAGGAGGGGAAAAGGAACCAATCTGACTAACACCTTTTATTTTAGTGAAGGTCAAATGGTCAAGGTGAAGGGGATTCGCCAGAAATAATTTGTTGGCCTATTATCACGGATATTTGCAATCTTCGATTGTAGACATACTGAGGTTTTTCGTTTTTTATTAGAAGCCAGTTTGTGAAGGCACTGAAGGGGATACCTTCCAGGAAATCCCTCGAACAACCTTCCACGCAAAGGTCGTAAAGACAGTTTAAACTGTCATCCTTAGCGGTAATTTCCCGGATTACTTCGTACACCCACTCCCGGATATGCCATCGTCTATAGCTTTAAAGAAAACAGCGTTCTCGAGGTAGCCGTTTACAACGCCCACTTAGCGCTTACGAAAAACGCGCCAAAATATGAAACCCTCGAATTCTTTTCGCTCATTCTTCAATTGGGCTCGGCACTTGGCACAAAACAAAAGGCTTTAGCAAATGAAAGTCTTCGCTAGCAATTGAAAGCGACGGGGTCTTAGAACCGATGCCGGTACATCGGAACAGGTTCGTGAATTTTCTCGAATCGAGACATTCACCCTCAACATTCGTTCGATGTCAATGTTCTTCTTCGGTGGCGTATGTCCCATCGACTCCCGACCTCGTCTAGCGTGTCTCCCATTGTTAAGATTCTCGTCGTTAGAAGGCGTGGGAAGAAATTAAAGAGGCTTTAATTAAGACCACGACAAACCCTCCCTTCACTCGCCCCCCCCTCTCCTTGTCTTTATAAAATTTCTTTCTCTTAATGTTCATTGTTGTTGGAATTTCCAAGTTTGGTAAGATTAAAAGGATTGAATGATTAAATATGGCGTTGTCCCACTTGCGCTTCTAATGGTTCCGTCATTTTCAACCGAACAATAATCGTGACTCTATTAATTTAATGTAGAAATAATAAGACAATAGCGGAAATGTTACACGCTCGACAAAAGGAAACTGAGACTGTTTTAATTCCTTAACGCGCTCGTTGGATTTTGTTTACAGAAACGTAACGATGAAGAGCTTCGTAACAGAACGAATGTAGCGGAAAATTGCGGGGTGTTTCTCATATTTTTAAGTTTTATTTTTTCGTGTTTTATGAATCTTTTGTGCGAACTTATTTAAATGGAAACACGGTAATCTTGACCTATATATTTCCTCCGTTTCTAGATTATAACGTAACTGGAGAACGGTATTTTTTAGCAATTTTTTACTACTTTTTTACCAAATAAAACAACTAGTTTACCCGATATTTTTTTAACCCTTGATAAAAAAGTTCAAATTATTGGGTTGATCGACTATCGCGTCTAATATTATTCGAGTGAGAGCTTATAGATCAAAGAGAATATGGGGAAACCACGTTCCACGACCCACGGTTATTTTATTATTCCTTTTTTACCGGTAAATCTCGTCACCCTGTTGAATTTTGATTGAAGAATTATCGATTAAAAATATAAAAAATTTTAACCTTAGGGCATCTTCGTTTTATAAAAACTGGTCTTATTTTACATATTTTATTTTATTTTCCAGGCAAGTTGTTCGTACAGAGTGCCGATGTGACACATATCTCGGTCACTTTGAGATGGAGAACGCTGTCCAAGTACCCGGAAATTCGCCAAGCCACTGTTCACTATACTGACCGTTATCAGGGGCTGGACACTAAATGGAATGACCAAGACGTTAATGTTAGTTTCTCTCTTTTATTAAATACAAAAACAAAAAGTAGTGTGGCGGAGTGACTAGCACTTTTGTTGTAAACGCTAAAAGTAAATGCAGGGAGGTGTTGGCTCGTGTTGCATGAAGGGCTTGCCACAACCCTCCTACGCAATATAACCCTTCCTTCTGGACCAAGTCGCTAGCTGACTTGAGCCTATTGTGGTGCCTTGGGTATTAGTATATCTTTATACTAACGAGGAGACTACCCGAGGTGATAATCACCGATTTTGTTGAAACTAGGTGGGTACGTAGACCTTATGGTTACATGAAATTTCACCAAGGGAAAAGTTGCAATGGGCATTAGTTTTGCCATGGCAACCGAAAATGTTTTGACAACACAGTACGTATATTTTCTCATTGAAAATAACATGGGAATCTGAAAATTTTCAAAACCAAAAAAATAGATCAAAATTGACAAATTAAATTAATTTTATGATATTTTAATGAATTTTGGTCAATTTGATCAAATTTTATCAGAATCGGTAAAAATGGAAAAAAGCGAAATATAAAAATAAAAAGTTGTATTTACCAACTAATCGCCAAATCGACGGTAATAAATAAATTTTATCAAAATTAATAAAATATAATTTAGTTGTTTGAATTTGATTAAAATTAATAATTTTAATTAGAATTATTATTATTATTTTTTAGAAGTGCTCAGATTCCCATGTCATTTTCAATGGGAAAATATACATACTTTGTTGTCAAAAACATTTTCGGTTGCCATGACCAAACTAATGCCCATTGCAACTTTTCCCTTGGTGGAATTTCTTGTTACCATAAGGTCTACGTACCCATCTAGTTTCAACAAAATCGGTCGTCAATGTTAGTTAATAATAATAATAATAATAATAATAATAATCGGCTATGCTAATACCCAAGGCACCACCTTAGACCTAAGTCATTATGCGACTTTTGAAGCAATTAATAAATTGCGCTTCTACAATATTAATTTAATTAATGAATATCTTAATTGATTTAATTAAAGGTGAAAGAGTCCACAGCCAGGGTGAAAAATCTTCGTCCGAACACTGACTACTTCTTCAAAGTCGAAGAGAACGGAATTTTTGAAATATTCGCTCTAAGGACCAAAGGTGATTCGCTTGAATAGTTTCGAAGAAGAGGCCTATATCGAAGAGCTCGATATTATTGTAGGAAAAATTAGTCAAATTATCATATTTAGGTGCCCCGCGGAGTTTGGTCGTTATACGAACTGGCATACGTAATTAGCGTTTAAAACTGAAAGGAAGGGACAGTAGGGCTTTGAAATTTTCCAGAATAAACGTCATCTCCGATTTAGAAAAGGTATAAATATGGATGTTTCCGAAGGAAGACAGGTTAGGAAAGTTAAAATGTTCGCGGAGAAGTTTCGGCGTTCTTGTCATTCTTGAAAGCGAAATGGCCCAAAGCGACAAATGGTGTATATTTTAACGTCCGCAGCCCGCGTGTCAGGAGCTGACTCTGAAATATTTTAGAGCCGCGTCTCTACAGGGCGTTTCAAAAGGTGATGCAAAAATTTAAAGGAGTTGTAGGGGGTGAGTTGAGAAGTATGCCTGTTTTTTTTCACCATTTTCCTACGATGAGTTAAAAGAGCGCCAGAGAGCTTTAAAGTGTGGCCTAATAGCCCTGGAAGTAGGCTGCCACAAGCGCAAAACCAAGCAGCAGGGAAATGGGAACATTAAGGACTTTGTAAACCAATCGAGGTAACCAGCGTAAAAAAGTAAACTTAATTATTATTTAAATTCCCTGCTGCGTGGCTTGGCGCTTGTTGCAGCCTACTTCCAGGGGCTAGTAGGCCACACTTTGAAGCTCTCTGGCACTCTTTTAACTCATCGTAGGAAAATGATGAAAAACACAGGCATACTTCTCAACGCACCCCCTACAGCTCCTTAAACGTTTTGCATATTCTTTTGAAACACCCTGCATATAAATGTCTCCTCGGAAGAATGTGAATGGAAAGTCAAATACATAGGAACCATCTCCAAGAAACGCGAGGGGACGGGGGCATTTTACGCTGGGAGGTTATATTTATCCGTTAGCAAAAATTCCAAGTGACGTGACAGTTCTTCTCTTAGCCGAACAGAGACAGAGTGGAAAAAAATACCCAATTTATAACGTCAGTTCTTTCTAAAATGTCTCGGCATTTTTTAGCTTGGAGCGAGAAATGAATTTGTATCACGCGCGCGATCGTACCTTTATCCGTAACTTGACAAGTTTTAATGGGAGGAGGGCGCCTGATATCGAAAACCGGAATGTGTTCCGAAACGCGTCCAGCGTATTAAGGACTCTTCTTCCCTCATTATAAAAAAAAGCTTTTCGGGGGTCCTACAACGCCCCGAGGACGTCGAGAGATGAGTCGGGCATTTTTTAAAAAAGAACGAGCTGGTGAAGGGGATACCGACTAGGATGCGGTTAAAAGAGATTTTTGATTGAGAATGAAAATTTGGCCCTCTGGGTATTTCAAGGTTCTCTTCAAGGTCGAATTTTTCCCAATTAATTATTTTCTTATCATTTTTGTGGACGTGATATCGGGTCATTTTAATCAAACTGGCTCTCTTTTCTATATCCGAGAAGAAATTAGATTTGTTATTGCTTCTACGTTTATAGATTTAAATTTACTCTTGATTCAATTAAAACTGAGTTTAGTGGCACCTTTTAGAGTTTCCCGGTTGGGGTCGACGACGCGAACTTGTTTGAGATTTCTTTTTACGTTTTTGTACTTGTTATTCTATCGTTGTAACCCAGTTCAATCACGTCTTTCAAAAACCTGAGTTGGTCCACTTTTTCCCTCGACTTATCCATTTGGTTTATTTCGACAATCTGACGCAGATGGCTGCGTTTCCAACAATTCGACGGACAGTCCCGTTTGGGTCGGATTGGGTGAAAATTTCTACTCTAACGGCTGCGAAAGGACTTGCACGTGCCGGGAAGGAGGTCAGAGCGAATGCCACGACAGGTGTCAATTTCGACCGGGCTCCCTCAAGGACCCAATGTGCGAGGAAGTACCAGACCCCGATGACTCTTGTTGCGTCATGTACAAATGTTTGGATCGCGAGCCGTCCGACGCCGCCAAGGTTCTGGTCACTCAACGAACGCCTTCCTCCTTGACGCTGGCCTGGGACGATTTCAAACTGCCCAATTACGAATCCGGCTACGTGGTCGAATATCGCGAGCTCGAAAATGAGAGCGAGCAATGGGAACAGGTTCAGGTGAGCGCGCCAAATAAACTGGTTTCTTAAAATGCTAATCTTCCTCGATCGACTAGACTCGTTTAATCTCTTGTTTACGCTGTTAATTATAGGCTGGTAATATACCGTTGATGACCATTACCAAACTGAAACCGCACACGGCGTATCAGGTGCGTGTCATGGTATGGGAGGACGCCGAGGTCAAAAAGAGGGGTCCCGGCTCGGAAGTCGTCACTGTTTACACCGAAGGTATACCACGTTTTATTTATTGTAATTATTTGTTTATATTTTACGTCCTCGCCAAGTATATTTAAAGTAACAAAGAGTTTCGGAAGGCGTGGCAATTGGAGGGAGGTCAAAAAACCTCTTTTCTCGTCTTCGTCTTGTTTTGTCAATGACTCATTTTCATTCCCACCCGAGTTGGACGAACTCGGCAGTCGCGAACCTTATTATAAATGCGCGAACGGAAATATTCGGATCTTCGGTAGGGAATAATAATTACCTTTTTTTTTCGCTTCTCTATCTCAAGATGGTTGCGTTCGTAACAATCAGACGTTGATTGTGGGCGCGGAATTTTTCGAAGGCTGCGACCTAGCTTGTACTTGCAAAGGAAAAGACGAAGGTCAGTGCCGGGACCGTTGCCTGCCTCCTTATTACCGAGCCGGAACCCTGGGCAAGGATCCTCTGTGCTCGGAAACACCCTTGGACGCCGACGCTTGCTGCGTCACCGTCAGATGTACTCAAGATAATCTCGGGGCCAGAGAAGGTAAATAACATCGGTCACCACCCCCTCCGCGACGCCGAATAAAAGAGCTGACGCCTACGTTCTAAATCTCGATAAATAACCCGGCTTTCGTTTTATAATTTTTCAAGGCGTAACCTTCGCCGAGAATTCTGGTTCTTGCCCGGAAGTAATCCACATTGGGACACCCGACAATCAAACGGACGATAAGTGTCCGAAGGAATGCACCCACGACCATCAGTGTGGCCCGGAAGGTCCTAATTTTAAATGCTGCCCCAATTATTGCGGTGGCATGACTTGTACCGACGTATCACCCGTTAAAAGTTAGTTTTTTAATTTTACTTATTTTCCTCACTGCCTCTTAACTTCTGTTCTGACATAACTCCAACTTCAATTTATTCGATTAGACTCTTGCGATTCGGTTTTTTGCGGCATCAATTCCAAATGCGTGATTAAAGAAGCTTTACCGAAATGCGTTTGCGAAGATGGTTACGACGGCGACCCGAACTCTTTGGAAGGGTGTCAAAAAAGTGGGTTTTTTATTATTTAATTAACTGAGAATGGGAACTTAACAAATAAATGTTCGCAGGTGAAGCTTCGGAGAAATCGGCCAAAGCGAACGTTTGTACTTATGGAAACGCCACTCACGAAAGAGGCGAACAGTTCTTCGTCGGTTGCGAGTTGAGGTGCAAGTGTGGGGATGACTTGGAAGTCAGCTGTAGTCCCAGATGTTCCTTCGCCGCGTCACAACTGGCTCATCATAAAGACGCCAACGCTTCCGACGTCGCCAGTCGAGATCCCTTGTGCGATCTGGTCCCGGATCCTTTGGACTCGTGTTGTAAGATACTGGCCTGCGAAACTACGGAGGAACTTACCACGATCCTTCCAGTACCCCCCGTTTTCGAGTCTACATCAAACTTCAATGAAACCGATGGCAAAGAATCGACCACGAGTGCCCGGAACGCCTCCACCCAGCGTAGTTTGCAACTGGACGAAGTAACTACTACGGTCTCCGAAACCAGTTCCGAATCTCCAACAACAATCCTTTTGGAGGTCAAATATAACGATACAAAGACGACTGAACCCGAAACGACTACAGCTGGAGGATCAACTTCCCCAATTTTTGTGGAAAACCAACCCAGGACCGATTCTATCGAAGAAGCCGTATACGGAACTACCATTTTGCCAGAAATGTCAAAGGTAGAAGGTGAAACGAAATCCAACGAAACCGTAGAAGTAATCACAGAGCTGGTACAACCAGAAACCACCCAAATTTCTTTGGTAAGATTGTTACGCATTTTATTTATATTTATAAAATTAGTTTAATAATAGTTAAACATCGATTACAGATTGCGCCCGAAACCAGAATGGTCGACGATACTATGACCACACTCACCCCAAAGGACGACGAAATCGTTCTAATTACGACTGAAGTCACCCCCAAAAATGAATCAACGAACGATTTACCAAATATGATGAAAAAAGGTACTTATTAATTTACAGTTAGTATTTCTTTTTTCAGTTAAATCACGGGCAATTATTTATTCAGTTCCAGTGCGTCTTGACGGCTGCGAGTATAACAATAAAAGTTACTCCCGAGGCGAGAAATTCGAAGACGGTTGCGACGCTCGATGTACGTGCGACGGTCCTGGTCGCGTTTCTTGTCTACCACGTTGTCCGTTGACCGCTTCGTCGGATGACAACGCGGTGTGTCACGAGGTGGTCGATCCAAACGACTCTTGCTGTAAAATTATGATATGCGAACGACCCGGCGATTTGGACGCTGTCCAGAACGTGGACGAACTGAAACTGATTATAGATTCGGTAGAACCTCAGAATGCCACCACAGTTAGGTTGAGATTGAGTCTCGCCGGAAGCGAGATGGTTAATGATTCCTCATCGCCCACCGCTAACAACGTCATTCAAGTGTGGTACTCCCCGTCCAAAGAAGGATCTATCAACAGCGACGCCACCTGGAAAAAAGAGAGCCTGAAACTCGGAGACATGCAAAAGCTTTCACCCAACGTATTCCAAGTTGACATTGATGGGCTAGAGCCAGAGACTGAGTACTTTTTCAAAGTTAGGAAACACGTCCACGCCGTTAGTGATATGCCAGAGAAATCTCTGTACAGTAATACAGTTAATGTCAAAACCTTCTCAAAAGGTATTATAACAATACCCGCTTCCAATTGAAATCGGAGTTATCTCGTGGTGAAAATTGTAAGCTTGTCCCAAATCAACTTTTTCAGAGCTTAGAAATTTGAACTAGATATGATTTCGATTTCCATTGAGAGCGTATATTAATTATTCACCCCTCTAACCGCTGATTAATTTTCCTTATTGCTTGTATTTCAGCTGTTCAATCGGTCTTTAAGGGCTGTTTCCATCGCAATTCCACCTACGAAATTGGTCAAGTGTTCTACGACGGTTGTCAATACAAATGCGTTTGTCAAGAGAAGGGTCTCATTCAGTGTCAAGATCGCTGTGAACAGTACTTAGATACGGTTGGCTACGAACATTGTAGGTGGGGTCCCGCCCCTGATGACCCTTGCTGTACCATTCCTTACTGTGACGGAGACAGCAATCGAGGTAATTATTCTCAATACATAATAAATGACCTCGATAACAGACGCACTATGTTCAATTAAAACAAGATGTTAAATAAGACACTTCTCTTCAATAGACACGGATCAAAGAGTTCCGCCGGAAGCCATTAGACCTCGAGTGCCTTTAACCCCGAACTCTGACGCTAACTGCGTATCTGACGAAGGATTCCGACACGCCTTGGGCGATACCTGGGAATTAGGAGAGGGATGTACCCGGAAGGTGTGTACTTGCGCCATGAGGTCGAATGGAACCACGATCATCGAATGCAACGGAGGCTGTTCGCCAATTCCAGCCAGCGTACAACACCCGACACCGGACTGCCCTCACTCCGTTTTGGTGACTCCAGATGATCCGTGTTTATGTCCCTACATTCTTTGCAACAACGCCGTCAATCGTAAGCGACGTTTTCATTCGTTTATAGCCCGTTATATTACCCGCTTTCTAAAACGTAATTGTAACTTTCGTTTTAGCTTTAAGCGTTCCTACTCCCATGTGCGACTTCAAAGGTCGCCGATTTCACGTAGGCGAAGAATTTTACGACTCTTGTAGGGCAGTTTGTCAGTGTGGTCGTGACTTGCGAGTCAATTGCGCCGTCGTAGAATGTCCTCATCATTTCCCAGCTCACGTCAGCGAGTGCCTCGAATGGGAAATTGACCCCGATTTCGTTCCCACTCCTCCTAAGTGCTGCCCACCAGCCAAATGCAAAAATGGTATGGGAAAAGCTCGATAATCAACGTTTAAAAAAGCGTATTACAATTTAAATTTCCATTCTTTCAGACGGCTCGTGTCGATTTAACGGCATGCAACTAAGCAACTTCCAACAAGTTCCTCAAGAGTTGCTGGATTGCGGCACTCGTTGCGTCTGCGTTAATGGAAACGTCACTTGCGAACAACGCTGCCCTCAGTTAACCCAGACTCCGCCACCCAATTTGAATTGTCCCCCTTCCATGGCCTACAAAGGAAGAGTTCCCGGGGACCCTTGTTGTCAACACTGGATCTGCCGGCCGCCCATTCCAACTGAGAAGCCTAACCGAAATAACGTGCCAGGACAACACGATTTGTCCAACGTTGCAGTTGGAAACGACAGAGGTTAGTTATACCCATCTAAAAACATTTGTTTTTATATTCGGGCCGATTTCAATATATTGGTTAGCGAAGAAATATAAAATAATGAATTACGTCCTGCAATATAAAAAATATAAAAGATTCAACCATGGTAAATGAACGCGTAAAACGTGAAACTAAATCGCGAGCTAAAATTACCTTCTGTGATAAAAAAAATTTAGCGTGATAAACGCGTTGATAGGTCGGTGGTAAACAAATATTAGAAATATAGTCTAAACTATTGAATCTAAAATGGAAACTTAAAACTAAATGTTATCGGTTCACGTAAAATTGTGTGTTAGTCTAAACTAAAACTAAAAATGTTTCTAAACAGAAGACTTCTGTCAGTATAACGGCAAACGTTACCGGCCCAACGAGCAATGGGAGGCTCGGAAAGGTTCTCTCAGGAGGCTTTGCACCTGTCGGCCTTCCTCTCAGCCAGCCCTCTTAGGAGCCCCGGCTCCCAGCAAGGGTCAGAGGTCAGAGGTGGACTGCACTGGCGGCTGCCCGGTCATTCCCGATCGGTTTCGATTGCCCTCGCCCCAGTGCCCCCGCCCCGTCCTCGTGACCCCCGACGACCCCGTCATGTGCCCCTACGTCGTCTGTAACAATTCTCTTTCAGGTAAACACGCAAGCCATTCTATACGCCACTGATCCCCAAACAAAAATGTGTTCTTGTTTTGGTCAAATGTCAAACCTACCTTCCCTGGTAAAGTTTTAATCGTGAATCGAAATTCCAAAAATTGATAAATGTTGGTGTGGTCAATTTTATTGAAAGATTGTCTTGATTGGGTTCGGCCGAAAAGCTTTTCCCGCATGTAAAGACTTCCGGTCGTTCGTTTGTTGGATAACTTATTTGTTAAAGCGCTCTTTTTGCGTGTCCCATTAACATTTGATACGTTTTTATTTAGGAAAAGGTTTGGAGAATGTGAGCGTAGTGGCTTTGAATTCCACCGCTATTCGCCTACGCTTCTCATTGCCCAGTTTATTGGTTGGTCTCGCTGGTCACGCCGAGCTGCGTTTTACCACCGATCCTAATGTTCCTCGGGATTCCTGGCACCTTCAAAAATTCGCCCGTCCTCAGAGGCTTTTCGACACCGCTAACATCGAATATCATCTCGCTGGTCTCCGACCGGGTACGACTTATTTCTTCCAAGTATCTTTGGCCATTGACGCTTTGCATTCGGGACCAGAGAGCGAAGTCTTCAAGCTAAAGATGCCAGCCGGTAAATTAAGATATTTCTTTATTCTTACCCTTAATGAAGGCAATATAATTTCATTTATAAATGACGTATGTCTTAGAATCTACCAATGATCTGACCAGTTCGGAATCCACAACTGTAGGATCGTCATCGACTCTGCCACCCATGATATTAGTGGACGCCATGTTAACTAGTCAACCTATGGACGGCGAGAACGCCATCAAGATCAGTTGGAGACCCTTCGAAGCGGAAGAGAAGAAATTCATAGACGGAGTTCGCCTCAAATACAAAATGCTTCCGACCAGAGGATCGGCAGGTGACCCCTTAGCGTGGAAAACTACTCCAATGATCCATCGTGACGTCACCTCTTACGTCATAAGGGATCTGGAACCTAGTGCCACTTACCAGGTTGAAATGGAACTTGATTCGCCGGACCATCTTTCCACTCATTTAGTCGCTAGTAAAACGTTGGAAGTCAAAACTCCTCCATCACCCAAAAAGAGTAAGCACGCTCAAGTTTTTAGAGTAAAGGCTAACTTATAATAATTGAAATATTTTGTAGTGGACATCAACGTTTCGTTGAAATCGGCTTCTGTCGGATCTTTCTCTACGGATTTAGCCGTTCAGGGAGTTCCTATGCCTTACGAAAACCACGTTAACGTGGCTAAGGTCACCTTCAAGAGCGACACGGACGCTGACGAAACGCAGGTCTATAAGAGCCTCGCGGCGGACGGAAAAATACCACTAGACCACTTAAAACCAGGAAGAAGGTAGCTTAACTCTTGCAACTCGAATACAAGTGTTTCCTCGTTTACTCATACTTTTGTTTCTCAGGTACAAGGTGTGGGTCGATTTGTACTTGACGAATGGAAAGACCATCGCTTCCAATGTCTTGGAAATAATGACGAAGGCGGCGCCACCAGGTGTTAAGGTGCCCTTTGATGAACCTTCTGGTATGTACTTATACAACCGCTACAACCATGGAATCCTTTTTCCTTACTGATCGCGAATGATTCTTTTAAATTATTAGCCAACTTAGCGGAGGCTCTCCAGGGTCGCGAGGGTGGTAACGACGAAGAGAGTAAGTCCTACTACATTGCCCTGATCGTGGTAGCGGTCATCGCAGCCGTGGCCGCCTTGGGCTTCGTCATTCTACTGGTCATTTTGCTGAGGCGACAGTCTAGCGCCAAAGCTCCCATCACCAGGTCTCCTTCAGAGGCAGCCTACGATAACCCCACGTACAAAGTATGTTCATGTCATAGTTCTAAGGCTATAAAATCGCTAACTGACCGTGTATTTCTTGCAGACCTACGACGCGACCGAAAGGCACACTGCGGCCACGGAACACGTGGAAAAGAACGGGAACGGCGTACAGCCTTGTTAGTCATTGATCGCAATTATTGCTTGCAAACTCTTCAGTGGCGACATCGCGCGACAGTTTGGTGTAAATAACCTAATATAACCATCCAGATATTAACGAACCCTTTACGGGGCTTTTTTATTCGGAAATTACTTAAATACCAATTCTCGAGTGTCCGCGCAAAGACTTTTGAGAGCTTCGGACCGTGGTCAGTTTTAAAGTCCCCTGACCTCTTCGAGACAATGGCTCGATTTTAAAACGCAAAATGCAAAAACAACTCGGTGATTTTTTCGTACGGTAGCTACGGAAATTAAAACTTTTTAGAAATATTAAAAAGAGGATACTAAAATTTTGAGAAAACTTTTGGTTATTCGCGAAAAAGTGAAAGCTTAACCATATGCAAAATATGAAAAAAAAATCTAAAAAAGAATATATTTTTGTAAGGAGAAATGCTAGGAATTTTTGTGTGTATATAAGAAATGCCTTATATATTATAATTAATATTATCGCCCCACTTTTAAGTCACTTTTTTAAAAAAAAATCAAATTTTCTTTTATTTATTTTTTACAAAAATTAAGATGGAAAAACTCGCTTTTTATATTGCCATAACGATTTTTCGTAGATATCTTTTAAGGATACATTTTCTTTTTAATTGCCCCCGAAACTAATTTCACTAACTATTAAAAAAAAAGTGCCAGACTATTTTGGTTCTTTTTCAAACGCGTTGTATAGAAAATATAAAATAATAAAAATTGAAATTTTTGTAAAATACGTTATGTTATTTTATGAAGTAATTACCAATTATTAGTTAAGTGACTATTTCCTGTAACTATATATACCGATTATTCTGACTTCCTATCCACCAAAACTACGGAAATGAAATATGTTGGACGTTCGTTGGACAAATTTCTGGCTAAAAACGTTCCTTTTCTGACGAAGCGTGCGATTGGATCACGCGAATTCCTCGTAGTAGGCACGGCGTGCGAGTCGGGCGACTAAAGCCCAAAATCCGTAGCCCGACATGGTCAGATGGTCAGCGACCAAAGTTGGCTTCGGTTGGAGTCCGTTCGTTTGTTGTTTGATCGAGTCGCGCACGCGTCGAATCGACCGGCCGCCGTTTTCTCCAAATTCCCAACATTCATTTTCTTTGCAAATATCTGACTTCAGAAGGGCTTGTGTCTTAAACCTCCTACAATTGTCGAGCTTATCTCTCGAGGTATGTTTTTATTTTATTAATTATAATTATTTAGATAGTTAGAGACGATAAAGATAGCTTGTATATGTCACCATATTCGTGTTTATTGACTGTACCCTATCTGGTTTTTTGTTAAAATATCGGAGGGTTTTACCTCAGTTTACTGTACAATATGGTTTTTTGGATCCTTTCTAGGGGTGTAGTGCCTACTTTAGTGGTAGTTCTAAAATTGAGTACTACCAAACATTTTCAGTCCTCAAGTCATTTTAGTTATTGTTAAAATTGGTTTTGACAATTTATTTTTTGCAATTTAAGTGAGATAATTACCAGTCTAATCCTGATTTTGGTTAATACTAAAAACCCTTACATTAAAAATAAACGTTAGGGCATTTCGTAACCTGTCCATTTAAAGCTTTGGGCCCTTTAAAGATAGCCAAAACCAAAGCTGTAAAAATAACAATTAAATACTAGAAGATAAATGGTCTTTTCACATTTTAGCGTAATCTAGATATCTTAAATAATATTGCAATAAAATAATAAATATTAGAGCATTTCGTATTAAAGCTTTGGATAAGTTAAATTGTCTTTCCCATTTTAGGTACTCTAGGTATCTTAAATAATATCGAAAACCTTTGCACACTACAGATTACGAAATCCCATTTAACACTTCGTTTTTATATGGGGGGGGGGGTTCCTACATAAAACTCTTTGGTTAAAAACCCTACTTAGACCCGACAATAGTACGAGTCAACAACGAATATCGTTTCTAAAATAGCACGCGATGTATTCGATTCTCAGGTTTATAGTTTAGACGTATTGGTTTCTTACGTGCGAGAATATTGTCCTATATTTCACATATCAGCGTGGTTTTTTTTTTGGCATCCAATTTTGGGAACGTTTTAGTCGGCTCACCCGAAAACGGCAACTTAAATAGTTAGGTCGATCGTTATTGGATTATGACAGGAATACGTAAATAGTTTGGACAGAAGCTATCTACAGTTCTATATACGTAGATTTCACGCGTATTGTGCATTTAGAAATACGTGGTGTTGTTTAGGCCGATGAAAAAAAGGTCTACGAGATCCAGATAAAAACGTTGAAGTTTCTAGACACGCTTGTAATGTACGTACGCGCGAGGCCAATGGACTTGAAAAAACAGGGAGGGGATGAAGATTTGAAAGGAGTCAGTAGGAAATGATCATTTTACAGATCCTCGCAGACGGTGAATTTCCACTTCCACGTGGAAGTGACTAATCGACAACACTTGTTACACTTCATTTTCGTTTATATCGGACTAGTCGAAAGAGACGCGGGCGTTTTAATAGTCGATTTATTCAAATTGGAAATAAATTTATACAATATCGACTTAGCAGTAGTGGAAGTCATATAGTAAGTATCGAACGGAAAGGTATATGCAATCCGGGTTAAAAAAACCATATATTTAAATAGTTAAACTAATTTCTGAGAAGGTTAATGATTCTCTAGAGATACACGTAGAGTAAATCTAAAGGATTAGTACAGGTTTAATATAAAAACAGGTATGGAAGCGGATCTTGGTCGATACTAGTCCATTGATTTGCCTGAAATAATCCCTGGACGCAAGCTTTAATTTTCCCTAAAGCCTCGAAGCGTTAGATTCGAAGATAATAGGCGAACACGCAAAGACGCCACTGTTCCGGAACCGGCCCATCCGTAAGGCGAAAATTGAGGTCCTCGGAAACCAGACAGGCGAAAATTATTGTCACTTTCACATTCCCCTTTACACGATAAGGAAATGGTCTTGTTGCTATGGAAACCACCACTAAGAAACAACACAACTCTTCTTGGAATACCCCCAAAATAAATTTGATATGTTTATTAAGGAAAAGCAAGTCAATCACGCTTTATCGTGGTAGTCTCTATAAGTACTTTTATCTAGAAGTTTATAACATATTTCTTTCTCTATCTCTGCAAGCTTGAAGTGCACGATCATAAGAAACGTAATGTGTGACTCTGGGCAAAAATGATCACCGAACTGATTGCGAAATCCAGGTTTAGTTCAGCATAGAGTCCCCTAGCGTGTAAACTACTCTAAAAGATGATAATGAACTAATCAGTTTGCATGGTTGCGAGTCCAACTAGGAGCTGACCCATAATTTTAGGGTCGGTAAAAGGTTCGGTAAAAAAATTAATATTAAAATCATAGGAATATTCTTAGTTATGGTTATTATCTTATGGTACAAAAATTTATCGCTTGTATTAATCCGTGTAATATGATGCGAAACGTAAAAATAGCTCTCTTTTTACTTATATGTAATAGCGTAAGTCTTTAATAATAATATTATTCATCACAAGAAGAAATCTTCCCCTAGCGAGGTGCTGTCAAAGGCTACGTGTGACGCGTTAGCAAATGGACGCAAAACGGCGATAAAGCCCGTAATGCAGTGGGTCTTGTGTAACGGCATTAAGGGCTTGCCACCACCCTCCTACTCATCTGTTTAAATACATTTTAAGTCGCTAGATAACTTGGGTGGTGCCTTGGGTATTAGCCTAACTGATTATTATTATTTATTATTATTTGCTCTTTTGCATGTGAAGAATAGGAAGTGTCACACTTATGTAAAAATATTATTCACTTATGGTAATAGTTTTAGAATGATATATTCTAAATAAGATCTCGATGATAATACTTAGGTACATCGTAAAAGATATCTTAGAAATTTTTGTGTTATCGAAATTTAATTTTCAGTAATGTATTGTATTTAGGTATAGGTCTTTCGACTTGAAGAAAGAACAGTTTCAAAAACATGTATCAGTGGTTGGGATAGACAGTGACAACCCGGTCAAATGATGGGATGCGGAGCTTCCAAAGCCGCGACGACCACACTAGCGCCAGAAGGGACCACAATAACCGTCGTGGAACCCGTTCAACCCGGTTGGATTCTTCTACTCTTACCTTAAGATTTTTTAAGTCTCTACCACTAGACGTAAGGTTCTAGACAGGAGTCCCCCCAATTGACGCGCCGGAATGGGGAAAAAATTTATTGACGAACTATGAAACGCAAAGTTTCTGTCTACTGCCTTTTCCGTATATCAGGGTGTCTTAATTTGATCGGCCCAGGCATTTTTCTCAAAAACTATACTTTCTAGAAATGTGAAATTTTCAGTATGTACTCTCTCGGGGGAGATCGTTGTTATTTGTAAATTTCTGAAAAATCGTGAAATTTTTCACGGTTTTAGAAGTTTTAGTTTTTGAACGCTACGGGGTAGACGAAAAGTTTCAATTTTGTTTGTTTTTCATGACCAATTATTTCAGTGACGAAATGTCCGATTTCTAGCATACCAATTCCATTAATGGTTTTCGAGTATGCTCTACAACTTGCTCATTGAAACTTTTCGTCTGCCACGTACGTAGCGTTCCATAACTAACACTTCTAAAACCGTGAAATTTACGAATAACAACGATCTCCCCCGAGAGAGTACATACTGAAAATTTCACATTTCTAGAAAGTATAGTTTTTGAGAAAAATGCCTGGGCCGATCAAATTAAGACCGTGTAAAATATGTGTCTAAAATTTAATCAATTTCGAACAGTGCCTAAGCCAGTTGCCTTCGACATTCCTCTTGATGAAAGCGAACAAAGTATAATTAAGAAACATCCGCCCAGGAGATTACAGGTTAGTTTCTTATTAAAATCTCATTAAAGGGGTTTTCCCCTGAGTTCTTCGGTTTCCCATTTCCATAAAAAGTGTTTCAGGACAAGGGCATTACCCGAGGTGTTTATTACCGATTTTGTTCAAAGTGGGGCGTTATGTAAAACTATACGAGAAATGAAATTTCCCAAAAGAAGACGTTGCACTACCCATTAGATTTGCCATGGCAACCGAAAATGTTTTTGACCACTTAAAACAAAAAAATTCCATATAAAAAAGCATGGGATTTTCTCGGTTTCACAAATTTTATTTATTTATTATTTTTTTTTTGAAAATCACGAAATTTGTAATTAGAAATTTAAATTAAAAAAAATCCCTGTGAAACCGATAAAATCCCATGCTTTTTAAATGGAGATTTTTTTGGTTTTTTATTGGACTTATGTTATTATTAATTATAAAGAAAATATAAAAAATGTAAAAGTTAAACTTTTTTGTTAATCCAGAGACTAGAGGAACAGTTGCCTAATCTTATTTCTCCTGAAGAGTTGGAAGAAAAACAGCAGAAAGCAGAAGAGAGGAGACAAGAGGTCATTTTTAACAATTGTTTGTTTGTTTGTTTTTTCACTCTAATAATAAATTTTTTGTTTAGATATTACAAGAAAGGATTAAAAATTCTCAAAAGACTCAACAACGGATTCTGAAAGATCTCAAAGCTGAAAGGGAGAATGAAGAATCCGAAAGTATTCCAAACGGTGTTGATAAAGTAAGAGATTGTGTTATGTCTAATTTTAACCTACCAGCGCCTGTAGAAGTGTTCCAACCGTCACACTCTGGGGCCTCACCATAGAGTGAACCATTTAGGGGTTGGTTCTTTTTTACAGAAAATCGGTGCCGATCTTTTTGCTTTTAATCAGAGATATTTTCTCACTTCAGAGTTGGGTTAATTAATTTTTTTTTTAATTTTATTAAATTTAGGCTGAAGAGGAAGAAGCTAGTTGAATTTAATGGATTTGAATCCCACAAACACGGAAGCAATGCCTTAAAGTGCTTTGAACATGATAAACTTCATATTTGAAGGAACTGTCAAGCAATAATGTTGACACATTTAAAATATATTTTCGAATAAACGAAGGAACACATTGCAGTGGAAATATCACAATGTATTTTATAAGCACAAATTTTTACTGAAAAAAATACCACTTGTTTTTGAGGTTGATATGTATGAGTGATAAAAATGAAGGTAATGTTATAAAAAGGTTTTAATTTAAAACATGAAAATACTGTTGTACATAGGAACTTAAAAAGAGATTAAAAGATAAAATTACATTCATTTTGGTTGTACATTTGGCACATGCATGATAGTAGTACGTAAATTATTTAATGATTTTATGATGAAAAAACTCTAGTCTTTCAATTTGGAAAAAGTCATTTTTTGGATTAGAATAAGATTCAAATAGACTTTTTATTTGTTATTTCAATTTTTTTTTCCATGACAAATTTAATCCTCCAATTTGCGTTTGGGTTTCTTAGGGTTTCTCGATCTGCTTTTAGCTTTGCAAAGTGGGCAAATGGGAGCATTACGATGGATCTGTTGATGACAACTAAGGCATGATTTCATGGGTGGAGGCTGTTGTCTAAATGCTGCTGAAGGTTGATGATGGGGTCTGGCATGATCAGGGGTCATTTTAGGTCTTCCATGGACTTGTAATTGCTGAGCTGCTGCAGCTGCCGCAGCCAGTGAAGGAGGAATCACGGTGTCTGCTACTTCACTCTGCCATTCAGTCTTTTGTTTATCAAAGAAATCTGGTTTGAAGTTTTCATCCTCTTCATGAAGTTCCGGTAGTTTGTGCAGGCCAATATCACATCTCATTTTGTCAACTAGGTCCTTTACTGGTCGATATTCCTGGTGAAATTGCTTAGCAGTTTCCAAATGTTTGTTCCGGTCCTCTTCAGACTGTTTGATGACATTCTCCATGGCATTTATATCGGCGTGGATTTGACGAAGTTCTTCGACGTGGGCCATTTTTTCTTGAAGTAGGAGTTCCATTTCGTGGCGATATTCTTGTAAGCATTTCTCCTCAGTTTCTGTAGACTCCACTTCTTGCCTAAGCCTTAGTTTAAGTTTTTCCAGCTGAATCGTTCTCGTTCTAATTTCTTTCAATATTTCCAGTTTTCCCATCAAACTGACTGCTACATCGTCATCCATAGTGGCATAAACTAAGTTATCTAGCGAAATTCTTCGATTTAATGAAAATAAATTAGTGAGATACTTCTTATCCAAAGCTTTTAAATATAATCTCTGAATTTACGCTAACCATGGGATAGATGGCGCCACGCCGTCGACAATCAAATTTTGGCAACAGAACAGTATTTGTATCGTCCGCTAACTATCTGTTGTCCACGACTCCACGCCGCTATGCAATAAGTCAAAGTTTTCGGTTTATTGGTTGAAAGTTCCGTATTAAATTTAAAATCAAATTAACTTTAAGCGTACCTAATGCGTTTGATAAATCAGATCTAAGATGGAAAACGCAGTTGTTCTTTGAGTGTCAAGTTTGATATAAGCCTTGGCCTTTTCAAGTCTCAAAAATCATGGAGGAGAAAAGCAAAAACAGCAATAGGGTTTTGCTAGCCAACGCAGCGCGGTCGACTTCCTATAACATAATTTTACAAATCCTCTTACGAATAATAACTTTCATCACAAACTCTTTTATTGTTCATTATATGAGCCGTGATGTTTTAGGGGTTGTCAATGTCCGGTTAACTCTCCTTTATACTACAACACAATTTTTAACTAGAGAAGCATTTAGACGTGCTAGTGTTAGTAGTAAAGCCAAAGATTCTCCCACATTCATCATTAATATGATGTGGTTGACAGTACCCATTTCAGCTGTCTTCGGATTAGCATTAAAGTATATATGGTTAAATCTGTTATCCCAGCCTGACCAAAATAAAATTTTGAGCTATGAACTTGGTGTTAACAGTATGGTTCTTAGTGTTTTCATTGAAATGTTTGCTGAACCATTATTTGTTCTTGGCCAGCTCTATAACTTTGTAAGGCTCCGGATATTTGCTGAAGGACTCTCTTTAACTACTCGCTGTGTTTTTATGGCAATGGCAGCTATTTATTATCCAAAATATGGAGTGGCTGCATTTGCTTGTGGACAAGTAATGTCATCTTTACTTTATTGTGTAATTTATTTCGTTTATTTTGTTAAACTTCAGTATAATGGACATTTTCCTTTGAAAAACTTTAGAAGTTTATTTCCAACTAAATTTAATGACAAATGGTTTGATAGAGATTTGCTAATGTTGGTGATAAGTTTCTTCAAACAATCATTCGTGAAACAGCTTTTAACAGAAGGAGAACGATACGTAATGACAATTTTCAATATTCTCTCCTTTTCAGAACAAGGTGTTTACGACATTGTGAATAATTTGGGTTCTTTAGCAGCCCGGTTTATATTCCAACCAATAGAAGAAAGTTGTTACTTATATTTTGCTCAGTCATTAAACAGAGGCGAACCAAGCAAAGATAATGAGCCAGTATCCCGGGTTTTGAAACTTGTTAGCAAGGTGATGTTTTTGTTAGGATTATTAGCTTTAACTTTTGGTATTAGCTACTCTTCCCAAGTTTTATTCTTATATGGTGGTAAAACCTTAGCTACTGGTGTGGGTCCAATTTTACTCAGTTGGCATTGTTTTTATATAATACTAATTGCGCTGAATGGACCGACTGAGTGCTTTGTATTTGCCACTATGACTAGTCGTGCTATTGAAAGTTATAACAAAATTATGGTTCTCTTGTCAGTTGTGTTTCTCATTGCGTCCTATTATTTAACTATTACATTTGGTAGTATAGGCTTTATTTTGGCAAATTGCCTAAATATGGTAATTAGAGTTGGTCATAGTGTCAAATACATTAACGGTTATTTCAAAACAACTAATATAATAGATAGTTTCAAAATTGACTCTAAGCTGTTGTTAATTTTAATTTTAGCTAACCAAATTACTTTCCAATTTGGAAAATATTTTCATTTTTCAAAAGGACTTTTATTCTTATTTTTTCATATATCAATTGGAGGATTTTGTTTATTAACTGTACTTATTGGTATCTTTTACTTGGAAAAAGAGCTTATTGA
The DNA here is from genome assembly GCF_980474605.1 of Leiobunum rupestre. Taxonomy (NCBI): domain Eukaryota; kingdom Metazoa; phylum Arthropoda; class Arachnida; order Opiliones; family Sclerosomatidae; genus Leiobunum; species Leiobunum rupestre. The sequence goes on from NC_143390.1 coordinate 19,106,859, forward strand.
TTTTTTGAAAGAATTTTTTTCAAAGAAAAAAGTTGAATAAATGAAATGAAAAGTTCAAATAATATCTTTAAGAAATATAGTTGTAAAAAGACAATTTTAATGTTATTTAACATTTACAAAATTTAGGCACAATTTATTTATTTCTATAATGATGGTCTGCGTGTCTTCGACTATCTCTCTTTCTTTTATTGCTTCGTTCTTGATCACTATCTGAACTCCTTGATCTCCTGGACCTGATGCTTTCTTTTCTGTGGTATGGTACACCACGTTCTCTCTTGCGGTATTTGTCAGATCTTGGTCTTTCTCGGTCTCTTCTGGGTTCATGTCGTCGATCCTTTTGTCTTCTATCTGTACTGTTACTCCTATTCCTTCTTCTAGCTGGACTGGTACTCTTATTCCTTTTTTTCATACCTGGACTATTGCTCCTAGAACTGGAGTGTTTTCGCAACTTTTTAGAATGATGCTTATCTTTGCCCAAACTTTTGCCCTGATCTTTGATTTGTTTTTTCAAACTTTTGTAAGAAGAGGGTAATGGTGGTTCATCTTCGTAAACTAAGTCGTATTGTTTTCCTTGTTGCCTAATATTGGGTTGCGCTTTGTCTTTAACTTTAAAATTAAGGAGTTTATTAGCCCTCTCCTTCATTTCCTGATAATTTAATTTAGCTACAGACTGGCTAAAGTCCACATGAATTCTACGATCATCAATCAGTACATTGTCCATTTTGAAATACGCATTTTCACAGTCTTCTTCCTTCTCAAATTCTATAAAAGCGTATTGTAAGGACTCTCCCGTTTTACGGTCTTTAATCACTTCGCAACTGACAATGGTACCAAATCTTGAAAATATTACTTCTAAGTCATCCGAGGTTGTTACAGGATTTAATTTGCATACAAATAGTACATTTTCTGGAGGTTTGACTTCAGCATCGGGAATATCCCCAACCATTTCTAATATTGTTGCTCGCGCTTTTGCTTCTTTATCTTGAATTTCTTCCTCAATTTCTTCCATTGACTTTCCCTTAGTATCATCTATTTCTTCATCAGCTCCTATTCGTCCACTAGATCTTATTTGTTCTTCAGTTAATTCAGGTGAGTTATCAAGAATTTTTAAGCCAGGTGGATCATCATATGGATCTTCTAATATTACGGTATGTGAAATTCTAATGTCTTGGTATGGTCTGTGATTTTCATCACAGATTGAGTCATTAATTTTTTGTAATGTTTCCAAGCCTTCTTCCACTTGACCAAACACTGTGTGCTCCCCATCAAGATAGTCAAGATCTTCAGCCAGTGTGATGAAAAACTGAGAACCATGCATATTTTGCCCATTGTTAATCATTGATAAAGTACCAGTGTTCACGTGTTTTAATCGTGGTTTCGTTTCAGCTTCAAAATACTTGGCTTGATCTCCGTAAAGGTGGCTAAATATTGATTCTCCACCTCTTCCTGTACCTTCTGGGTCCCCGGTTTGTGCAGTGAATCCTCTTTCCACTTTATGGAACAAGCAATAATTGTAATACTTAACCTTGCATAGTTTCAAGAAGTTCATGCATGTCCTAGGTCTTTCGTTTACAAACAAATCAACTGTAATATCTCCTAATGTAGTTTCCAAAATTACAGACATGTTTGCAATTAATTAAAGATAGCAATTAACTTTCAAAAATTTCACAGTAAAAATAATTATAATTTGGAAGTTTTAAACCATTTAAAAGACAAGTTATAAGAAAGATGTAATTTGTCGTTAGCCGGTTACCATAGAGATAGAAAAGAAATAGAGGGAAGATTACCGCGTTAAGGCACCCCGATTTTTGACCGGGGAAATTCATCCCCCCCCCCGCGCATGTATGAAAGCGGAGATGGGCAGAATTTGCAACGCCATCTATCCTTCTTTTTTTTTATTCGATGCTGGTTTTGTGTATGTATTTTGTATTTTTTTCGACTGTGCTCCTCGTTTGTGAGTGAGCCGCCCTGTTCCAAAAGGGTTGTCAGTAAATAAATCTTAAATCTTAAATCTTTTTTCCATCAAATGGCAGTTTATTTTCCAAAAGGCATTATGTATTTCATTTCACCGCGCGTCGATGGCGCCACGTAATCTGCCCATCTCATGGCTTCCTACATTGGCGAAATGGGGGTCCATAGCCTTGTCGTATTGAACAATGCCATCTGCTGATGACATTTCATTCTAAAGAATCTAAATAAATATTCAATTTTTTTGGTATAACACTTTTCACCGGGGTACTTAAGTATTCTTCTATCTCTATAGTAAATTCTTAAATATTTAAATAATTTAAAATTGGCATGAAATATCAGAAATAATGTCATCTGATGAAGAAGAGATTACCAGCATCAGGAAACATGAGGATGATAGTCCAAAATTTGATGATTCTATCGATATGGAAACTGATCTTAGTGAAGTAAACTTCATACAGCCACAGCCGAGCACATCCCTCTTTCCAGCTTATAATCTGCAAAAAAAAGATGTCGAAAGTAGTCTTGGAAGTAAATTTACTTTTGGGCACCTTAAATATTGTTTTATTGTTCACTTACATATTTTTTTGTAAACAGATTCAGAATCACAGGCATTTGATTGGCTTTCAAATGCAAGTTTTTCCACGAAAGCAGCTGATTTTTTATCATTTAATAATGAGCAACCAACAGAAATTGAAATTGATGAAGATACTTTCCGAGTTACTAGAGAAACTAACGAGAGACTCTCTCAAAAAGCTAAAAAGCGCAAAAAAAAATCTAAAAAGAAAAAAGAACCAGAAGTTAAAGAAAAAGATAAAGAACCAGAGTAATGACAGTTATTATTTTTATCAATTAATAATTACTAACATTTAATATTTTTATTAAAGGAAAGATGATTCTTTATATGGCCAGCTATCAAAAATGGTTTTTATCGAAGAAACTGGACTGGCTGCGGAAAGAGCTTATAGGGTTGATCCAAAACCAGATAGAGAAAACTTTGAATTTGATACATTTTATAAAGTTCACATTGCGAAGTATTACCAGAATATTGCAGTTCCTCTTGGTGTGCCCTCTCAAGTTGAAAATGTTCTTCTACAATTTGACAAAAAAAGCAAACAATTACTTAAAAAGGAAAAAGAACTTAGGTATACAAATCCAAAGACAAAAAATTATCACTAAATAGTTTTAAAAAATTAATAAAAGATAATTTTTTTTGTTCGTTTTAGATATTTCAGCTCCAAAAATGTATCGAAGTACATCTCAAAAATACCAGTTCCAATTAGTTCAGCGAAAGATCTTAGAGCTAATGAAACTGTTAGCTATATTCCTTTATCTATATCATTTTCGGAAACTACAGGGAAGATACCGAATAATTACATTAGTGATGTCAACCCTCTTGGAATATACGATGCGGGAACAGCTTCCTATCTAGCTGGTGTTGGTAAATTAGGAGATGAGGATAATCAAAATCTGCAGGAATTGAAACACGAATCGTCCCTCTATAAAAGAACCCAAACTTTCAACGAAGCCTTGAGGGAAAACCCTAATGATGAAAATTTATGGTTGGAATTTGTCTTGTTTCAAGATGAATTAGCTGTTTCAAATCCCTACGAATCAGATCAAATTTCAAACTCAACAAATATAAATAAAGCCTTACTTGAGAAGAAAATTGCCATTTTGGAAAAAGCATTGGCTTCCAATACTCGTCTTCTGCGTTTGGCCACTCTTCGTTTAGACTTGTGTTCCCAAATCATGCCGAGATCGCAGGTTCTATCGGAATGGAAGAATCTAACTTTTGTTCACGCTGGAAATCCCGATGTCTGGAATCGATATATTGAATTTTTGAAGTCTAGTTTAACTTCTTTCACAGTGTCCTCAATAGTCAAAGCTTATGTTAAAGCTATTTCCACTTTGAATAATATTTTGCAAGGAACTTTCAACACTTTCACTCGAGTTCCGGATCTAGAAGATAAACTTTTAGGTAACTAAAACCAAATATTTTATAAAATAGCGTTTAACTAAAAAGATTTATGAAAACAAGAATTGTTACTTCATGGAAATAAAATATTTAATCTAATTTAAAATATTGGAGCGGCTGACGAAGGATTATAGTCTGAAAGCTTCTGAATATTTTAAATTAGATTAAATATTTTATTTCAATGAAGTAACCGTTCTTTTTTTTCATAAATCTTTTTACTTATTCAAATTGAACCATGGAACAGAACTTTAAAATTAAAAAAAATAGTGTTTTATTTACAATCCAAATTCTTTGCAGAACTGTTTTCAAATTATTGCGTGTTTCTTCGCGAAAGTGGATTGACTGAACGATCAATCGCTACTTTCCAAGCAGTGATTGAATTCAACCTATTTGAACCTAAATTACCTCCGCAGACAACTTTCAATGAAAAAGTTACTTCTTTCGAACCATTTTGGGACAGTGGAATGGCTAGAATTGGAGAAGAAGGAGCCCAGGGCTGGGACAACATTTTTGCCCAAAAATTCTTTTCCCTTTGTGATTCTGTTGGTTTCACTGGTAGGTTATATTAGACAGTTTATTGTTATCTAAAATAAAAATTAATTATTACAAATATTCTTCCAGATCTGAATGAAATGGAAGATAAAATTATGGAAAAAAATTTGCTACTAAATGAATTATGGATAAACTTTGAAAATTTGCGTATCAAGTATCATTGGTTACCTTGGAGACCACAAGAAGGGACGGATGAAGATTGTGAAGATCCTGATCGGATGGTTGTTCTCGATGATGTTGCTCCCGTTCTGTTTCAACTGATTTCTGAAAATGCCAAACTGTCCTTAGTACTCAATTTTTTGCGCTTTTTAGGTGTTTCCACTGACATTGATCAAGAAGAATCTAGAATTATTAATACCGAAACAAAAATCATTGAAGACATCTTTTGTCAAACAGTTTCTCTACCGAATGAAACCAATTTCGATTCACTCACGTCATTTTTAAACAGATTATTAGAAAAAGTTAAACCCAAATTTAATTCAGTCATTCAAAATAAACTAGACAAGATATTTATGTCGTATTGCGTTAAAGAAGCCCTTTCAAATTACAAAACTAAAAAGGAGTTCAATGCGCGGATAAAAAATTTGAAGAAAACTGCCAAAAATATCCTGAAAGATGAAAACAACCGCAACTGTTTAGTTTTATGGAATCAGTACGCTCAATTTGAACATCTCTCAGGGAAAGTGAAAGAAACATTTTTAGTTTATGATACTGTATTTTCTAGTCATTGTGGAGTTTCTGGTTGGAATCGTGAGCTTTTTCAGTTCGCTTTAAATGCTATAGAAACGTCCACTGGTCTGAGTCAACTTAGTAATAGTGCCGTGACAAGCGATCATAATTTCAAATTGAAGGGGTATTTGACAGTTTTAGGAGCGGGTGATTGTTACAAGAGCGAAAACTGTGATGAAATATCAACTGTGCTTTTACTTCGTGCAAAAAATGGTTATACAAATTTGATAAACGAAAAAGACGCTAACTATACAGGGCAAATAGAGTCTGATTCTTTTGGAACAAAAGTTTCCGACTATGCGCTTAGCATTTGTTGCTTTTTATTTTTCCAATATTTAACATACGGCATAAAAGGGCCATTAGAATTTGTTGAAAGTTTAATTTCTACCGCAAGAACGAAAGCTGGATGTGAATTAAGCCATTTTGATGTCCACTATTTGAACAAATGCAAAGTGAAGTTATTAAGACTTGCCAATGCTTCGTTATCTATACTCCGACCAGCCTTAGAAACTGCACTTAAAAGTAACCCGGAAGATATTGCTCAATTAACTTTATTGATGAATATTGAGGAGGCCTCTTATCTATCCAGGCAACTCAGAAGGTATTAATAATTCTTTTTTATTTTTGAATTAAATGTCATTTCAAGTACTTCAATTTTACAATGTTTTATAAGGTTTTTTGCAACTTTATTGAATTCCAAATACAAAAATTCAGCCATAGTATGGATTTATGCTATTATCAGCGAATGGCGAAGATTGCTCAAATTTAGTCATAATGGTAAAGTATCTGTATTTTCATATTTATGCCCTTTAAAATCGTTTAACATAGTGTTGTTAATTTTCCGGAAAAATTTCCAAATAGCGGAAAAATAAAAAATTGAAACTGAAATTACTTTTCAAGGATTTTTAATGTTTTTAACTTTTTATCGATATAAAATGTCTAATATCAGTAAACATACTACAAAACATTAATAGTGTTACATTGTTAATCAAATTAAACTAGTCTAGATGTTTAATTTTACTTTCAGATAAAGCCTTTTTATTTAAATTTGCAAACAATATTAGACTAATCATGGAATGAAACCTTTTTTTATTTTAAAGACCTCTTTTGGCTAGGTGAATAATAGTTTTGGGAAAGTCTGTAAGATATTGTTTATTTATTTAACATCTGCTCAAAAAATGAGGGTGGACTTGCAAGTTGAGTTAGTGCCAGTGGCGTAGCCTGAAATAAATGGGGGTGAAATTTCAGTATAGTTAAAAGTGAAATCCAAGGGGGGTGGACATGAAATAGTTTCCCTTGTCTAAATAAATGTGTGTTAGTTTTAGGTAATTCAGGGAAGGGAAGATCACATCAACCGCGGTATCTCGCAAAAGTAGGCGAGTCACCGGCGGGGCGACCTGTCCCCTTTCAAAAATAAGAGGCTACACTTAGATGTAGGTAGCGAAGCCTCGCATCACCAAGGCTTGTTATTTTCCTTACTCATTAGTTTAAGGCACGAGGATTGAAAGTCTGGACAGCGTTTATTTGGATTAGGCGCCTAACCCAATATAGCAAAGGGACCAACGTTTTTCGCAAAATACATAATTATAGTAACCACTAAAGCAGTATTACTTTGCCGGATATGTTTTTCGGTACTTAATATTGTGTTCATTAAAAATAGTTTACCAATAAATAATACTACTTCCAGATAATCATGTATATAGTGCTAACATACATCTCTAAATACCCCCCCCCCCCCCGATATATGGAAGCAATGGTGGGAAGCAAATGTTTCAAAAAAATTCGTATTATATTTCAATGTTATTTTCATTCATTTATCTTTTAAAATATATATTTTTTTATTAGGCAAAGAGGGAAATATTGAAATTCCTCAAGTGGGAGTATCTTGGAAAATCCGTAATTTGTTTGAGAGATCTCTAACAGTGCAGTCTGTTTCCAATTGCCCTTTGATCTGGAGAATGTACATCAAATATGAGGTTAGCATTATTATCACCTTGTAACGAAACTAAACATCTGTTGCACATATACGCCAAAACCATAAGTATCGTAATACTATAAGTATGACACGTTTAGGCATGTATGTATTTTCTCAATATTACGTCTTTTTTTCACGAAAGATAAATGGAAACAAAGTATTATTTTATTTGTGCGTGTAAATCGAAAAGCGTTACCTCTATAAAGACGAGGAAGTGTTTTTAAAAATCAATTTCATGTTCCCAATCAATAATGTATAGTTTTCAAAAGTAATAATTAGTTTTAATATTAGCATCAATGCTAAAAGTACATTCCCAAAAGTATAATTCACGGAGTCGCTACAGGGTGGCGCTATCTCGTTATTTCTTAGCTTCACTGTGAATTACTGAAGTGTCATATTTATGGTTATGTATCATACTTCTGCTTCTATGTTACTTACGCCAAAACTGAATAGTATTATTTTTCGCCACCACCTGCGTCACCGTCTCTTGTAAATAGATGGATCAAGGATGTCCGGATAAAGCCAAAGCGATATTTTATCGTAGCTTGCAAAAGTGTCCAGGACATAAGGTAATTAAACAATCGTATATTTTTTATAACTCTAATAAAATTGTTATCACTGATTATTATTCTAATTGGAAAAAATAGTCTTTTAACACGCCTTACGAAACTTTTTTGACGTAACTAGCGCCAGTTAACCTAGCTTATGATAAATGGTGGAAGAAATATGAAATTAAGTTATCCTAGCGCCAGTTACCCTAGCTTATGATAAATGGTGGAAGAAATATGAAATTAAGTTACTCTAGCTTATGATAAATTGTGCAGAAATAGGAAATTAAGTTACCTAGGTAGCTTATGATAAATTGTGCAGAAATATGAAATTAAGTTATCTTAGCGCCAGTTACCCTAGCTTATGATAAATGGTGGCAGAAATATGAAATTAAATCTAGGAGAAACACAGCTAGCCTTTAAACACGCTAACGCAGTGTTGTATACAAATTTCATTGGACCAACCTTTACGCTGAACGTTTTACGGGCGGGGGGAGGACAATTTCGGAATTTTCCCCTTCTGACGGCAGCAGGCGCTAAAGCGTCTAACCAATGAAAAATGTACACAAGAAAATTCACAACTTTTGACGGGTTGCGTACTCCTTGTGTGTTTGTTGCTCCTAGATTAAATTTTCCTAGCTTATGATAAATTGTGCAGAAATATGAAATGAAGGTATCCTAGCTCCAGTTACCCTAGCTTATGATAAATGGTGGCACAAATATGAAATTAAGTTATTCTACCGCAAGTTACCCTAGCTTATGATAAATGGTGGAACAAATATAAAATTAAGTTATCCTAGTGCCAACTACCCTAGCTTATGATAAATGGTGGAAGAAACATAAAATTAAGTTATCCTTGCACCAACTACCTAGCTTATGATAAGTGGGGGCAGAAATATGAAATTAAATTATCCTAGCTTATGATAAATTGTGCAGAAATATGAAATTAAGTTATCCTAGCGCCAGTTACCCTAGCTTATGATAAATTTTGCAGAAATATGAAACGAAAGGTCTATTCACACGAGCCAACTTTTTGATCCAACTAGATGAGTCAACTTTGAGTTGAGTAAACTAGTTGGTTCGTGTGAATAAAAGTTCGATGAGTTGATCCACCAAAAAAGTACGCGAGAAAAAAATGGATCACCGATCCATTTTTGCTGACTCAGCATTTTGATTTGAAAAGTTGGCTCGTGTGAAAAGGTCTTAAGTAATCCTTGATAAAAATGGAAAAAAAATTTAAAGGGAGAATGAACTAAACGAAAAAATTCGTCTACTAACAAACTATATGACCTGTTTTTAACTTAACTAGCGCCAATCGTTTTATCATAAACATGGAAGCCCGCCTATTCTTATTTAATATTTATTAAATTTCTTCACGTTTTTGTTTGTAGAGTCTGTATTTGGATTCTGCCCAATATTTCCCGGAAAGTTTGGATGAAATTTCGGATTTATTGACGGAAAAAGAAATACGCGTTCGTACGCCATTAGAAGAGATTCAACTTTTATTGGAGCACAAAAAGTCTGAAAACTCGCTTACGCAAGAATAATAAGGTATGGGGAAATCCATACCCTATTGTTTACTATTTAAATTTTAAAATTAAAATTTTTAAATGTTTATAAGTCATTAATTTCAGTTATCATCCTAAGCTTAAGCATATAAAAAATGTATTTATTTGTACTTAGGGAGAATGACCTTTCGCGAACGAAACCAGTCTATAGATGGCGGTACGGCGCACAGTGGGACGAAACGAGAAAAAAGGAGGCGCCGCGAATATCTCCAAACCTGTTTTAGGTAGAAAATTGAAATTTTCAGGTCGCATACAGTGAGTGGGGGAATACCTACTATGAAAATTTCGATGACCTTGAACCATGTCTTCAAGGTCATCCAAAAATTATCTCGAAAACCGTAAGAGTTGCGAAGATGGTTTCAATTAGAAAAGTGTTCCACGTCCTATTTTAGGTCTACGTAGCTTTGATTCAATCGGATTTGCACAACAGAAAGTCGATAAAATAAAGATCAAAAATGCAAATTGACTATTAAAATGGCGCTCAATTTTAAATCAAAAGCAAAAAGCTATAATCACCCTAAATCACGCGCTGAATCTTTCTACATATTTAGCTGGCCGCTAGAAATGTCGCTTGTAGTCTCTATCGAGTTCAAATTCTTCTATAGTTGGGTGAAGTAGGATACGCGATAAAGGAAAATCGTATTTGGACGTTTTTCATAATGTTTCTGGGAGACATTGTGATTTAGTGCTTTATCTTTATAATTTTATTTGTGCTACAGAGGGACCCGGATGGATATGGGTTATTGATATTTATACACTATAATACTACTAGAATCGAGAAATATGACTACTTGTATAATATTATTTAATATATTTTTTTTTTAAATCTAAGAATTATTCGTATCTTTACACTTTTTAAGAGCAACTAAGATTTTAGATGTCCATAGACAGAGCAAATAACAGAGACTAAATATATACATAGATAACCTAGAATTAATTGGTTTTAATTAATGGTTTTTGTATAAAAGAATTAGTTAGGATGACAAAACATACAAGTTTTTTTTTAACGAGTTTAGTTACTTTAACAGGTTTTATGGCCTCCACAGAATAAAATATGACTTGCAAACCGAAATCTCAGGTATTACAGTATGCTATCGATATAAAGTCATCATAAAATACCCAAGAAAAAAATTTTCATCGATTTAAAATTTTCCTCAAATGCCCACTTTTTTCACCGTTTCGTCCCACTGTGCGGCGCTAGTTTATCAACTTTCTCCGAGGTAGCGCCCATAAGTAGCGCCAATGATTTACCGTCTGCTACAGATAAATTAAAAACAGGGTTCGTACACGACCTGGAAAAGTAAGGGAATTTTAAAATGATCCCAAAAATAAATCGGACAAATAAATTTTTGAAAGATGTACATAATAAATATTTTTCAAGATTTTACCTCAAAAAATTCATTTATTCTACAAAATTGGTCAGGGAATTTAATTCTGGAAATTTTGTACGAACCCTTTAAAAATTCCCAAGATTTTTTTTCTGAAATAAACTTATCATAGTATAAGCAAAAGATACAAAAATTATATTAAAATGCAAGTATCATTATTTATAAAGTCAAATTTACGAATAACGATGAAGAAAAACTAATAGTAGAGCCTAGCGCCGCCGATTCAACGCCGCCGCCGAATTGTTTTTGAGATTTTCTTTGTAACTTAATTTTTTTTTTCAAATACATTTTGGAATTTTTTTTAAAATTTCTAAACGGGGGATAAACGTTTGCGCCGCCGACGCTGAAAAAAATCAACGCCGTCGAGGATTTTTGAAAAATCGGTGCGCTGCACCGCGCCGCCGCCGGGTGATTTAGGCGAAACGCCGCCGCCGACCCAAATCAAATCGGCGCTATGTTCTAACTAATAACGTCTGATTTAGCCTCTACCTATCTAGGTTTCAATGGCGATCCAAAGGGGGCGTAGAGATAGTTTTGGGCAATTTTAAGCGTGTCGCCTAATCCCCCTCACGCTCGAAGAGTAAGCCACGCCCCCCCCCCCCCCTTATAAAATCAAATCAGTCCCGTACCTCATTGGTTCTTTAAAACTTACGTGTCCCAACGCGATTGAAGCGCTCGCTGGTGACGTGAGTCCCCCCCCCCCGTCCCCTAGCACGAGAGGGGATTCGACCATAGAGTAGTAGCACTCCGTAGCTTTGGCCATGGCCGCCATTGTGGGCGCGAATTTTTTATGAATAGGAAAAAGCATGGGTGACGTCGTGTGACGTAGCACTGCCATTACTCTATAGTGCCGATGACTCGTCTCAAAATAGTAATTCTCCCTGAAAGGGGAATGCCACCAAAACCAAAATTTACGAGGATTTTTTACAGAATGATAGAAAATATATTAATGATTATGTCCCTGATATTATATAGTTATTGGAAAAGTATTTAAAAAGTTACGCTACTTTTTCCGCAACTTACATAAAACGGCTCCAAAAATTTCAGAAATCGCGGTTGAACCTACGTGCAGCGCCAAAAGAATGAAGCGGCAAAAATTTGAGAAAGGGCGGCGTGTAAGGCATTTTAAAAACACGATAAACTACAATCAAGGACAGTAGATACAGGGACGAGAAAGTGTATTGGCGGCCTCTGTTGGAATATATCACCTAAAACGACCTAAACGCAAGGAGAGTTAGTTGTAAACAAAAAAAAATGGCGGTCACCTAATTTTAGCGGTTCTTAACGAGGCTTAATTCCAAAGAAATGGGCATTTTATTATTTACGCTCGTAGTTTTATTTTTAATTTAACATCAAAATGGTAAAAACTAACTACAATAATACGGTCCATGGTGAACCACGTCTTAACAATGGCCGCGGTTTGTTTACATCTAACTCCCCGTGAATATGAAGACGTTTAAAATCGAAATTTTTTCCCTGCTTTCTCGTCCCTGTATCTACTGTCCTTGCTACAATCTACGAATATAACTCGGTTTAAAAGCGAAGGAGAATGTCGTAGCAGACCGAAAAACGATAAAACCGGGGAAAATATTTCGTTCACGAGATGGCGCTGTAGGTAGGTTCAACAAAGCGGTTCTGAGGTTCTCGAAATTTGGTTGCTAATAATAAATCAAATACTGGAAATATGAACATGAAATTTTTTGTATAACCATTTTCGGACGTCCTCTATCCATTTAATTTAACCAATTTTAGGGTAGTGACAATTCCCCTTTAATAAATACATTCTTGGGCATATATTATTTAAATAATAGAGCGTAAGCAATAGTGGAGTAAAGGGGTGAATGGAGGTCTGGGGCAATGACGGGTGTGGGTGGTGAGAAATGCTGGAATTAGGTTGGTGGGGGTTGCGGTGGGAGATGGCCAAATGGACGGAGCTTGTTCTTTCCTAAGTGTTAACCCGCGGTGACATCAAAATTAATTGGCAAATGCCTCCATCAAAGAGGCAGAGCCATTAGCGTTGTAACCATGGTGACGTAAATTGAAGTCATCTCCCCCTTCTTTATATTTGATGGCAGGGGATCTCTGGAGAACGGCCCATCCCGACGGTGCTCCACCAAATCTCATTTTCTCTAATTTCCACCAAAATTGGCTTTACATTGGTTTTCGGGCCGTTGCCTCTCGGGATATAATCGCTTTGACTGGTAGCAAATTTCGTTCACTCAGGATGAGCTCAATCTGGAATATATAAACGGAAGTGATTTATAATCAGGACACTCTGCCGGAAATTAGAAAAACATCGACGATATTTTACCAGTAAGCACTCTAAAAATTATTTTTACTTTATTTAATTGCTTTTGGATGCATTTTTCCTTACCGCCCCTTGGGTGGGTTGGGAGATTCAAATTTCGAAACTGTATTGTGAATCCAATAACGCGCCGTTGCTATGGTCATTCGTAACCTCGTTATTTGAAATGAAATACCAAAGATGGGAAGATGATATTAGGACTACCAACAGCAGACGCGAATAGTTCTTTTTGTAAATACACGTGGCCTTCTTGTTTAAATGTTGCTCTTACGTCACAGTCTCTTACTTTTACAAGTCTACGAGTGCGCGCTATAGTCGCCAGAGTAATATATTTTTTTAGCGCGCTACAGTTGCCATAGGAATGTAGGATTTTCTAGCACGCTACAGTTGCCAGAGGCATATAGCTTTTTCTAGCGCGCTACAGTCGCGAGGATTATTGGTTTTTCTATAGCGCGCTACAATAGGCCTTTCCATAAATTCGCTACGACTACCCAACTTGTTCTTGAAATTGTGCAGTCAAACCTATGGACGAATCCATTCGCTCTCTTTAGTGGAAGAGCTGGGGAAGCATTTTAGCATTGTAGAAGTTAGAAAAAAACAGTAAACAAGAAGGCCACGTTAATTTATAGAAAGGCCTATTGCCAGAGGCATATAGCTTTTTCTAGAGCGCTACAGTCGCGAGGATTATTGGTTTTTCTATAGCGCGCTACAATAGGCCTTTCCATAAATTCGCTACGACTACCCAACTTGTTCTTGAAATTGTGCAGTCAAACCTATGGACGAATCCATTCGCTCTCTTTAGTGGAAGAGCTGGGGAAGCATTTTAGCATTGTAGAAGTTAGAAAAAAACAGTAAACAAGAAGGCCACGTTAATTTATAGAAAGGCCTATTGCCAGAGGCATATAGCTTTTTCTAGAGCGCTACAGTCGCGAGGATTATTGGTTTTTCTATAGCGCGCTACAATAGGCCTTTCCATAAATTCGCTACGACTACCCAACTTGTTCTTGAAATCGTGCAGTCAAACCTATGGACGAATCCATTCGCTCTCTTTAGTGGAAGAGCTGGGGAAGCATTTTAGCATTGTAGAAGTGAGAAAAAAACAGTAAACAAGAAGGCCACGTTAATTTATAGAAAGGCCTATTGCCAGAGGCATATAGCTTTTTCTAGAGCGCTACAGTCGCGAGGATTATTGGTTTTTCTATAGCGCGCTACAATAGGCCTTTCCATAAATTCGCTACGACTACCCAACTTGTTCTTGAAATTGTGCAGTCAAACCTATGGACGAATCCATTCGCTCTCTTTAGTGGAAGAGCTGGGGAAGCATTTTAGCATTGTAGAAGTTAGAAAAAAACAGTAAACAAGAAGGCCACGTTAATTTATAGAAAGGCCTATTGCCAGAGGCATATAGCTTTTTCTAGAGCGCTACAGTCGCGAGGATTATTGGTTTTTCTATAGCGCGCTACAATAGGCCTTTCCATAAATTCGCTACGACTACCCAACTTGTTCTTGAAATCGTGCAGTCAAACCTATGGACGAATCCATTCGCTCTCTTTAGTGGAAGAGCTGGGGAAGCATTTTAGCATTGTAGAAGTGAGAAAAAAACAGTAAACAAGAAGGCCACGTTAATTTATAGAAAGGCCTATTGCCAGAGGCATATAGCTTTTTCTAGAGCGCTACAGTCGCGAGGATTATTGGTTTTTCTATAGCGCGCTACAATAGGCCTTTCCATAAATTCGCTACGACTACCCAACTTGTTCTTGAAATTGTGCAGTCAAACCTATGGACGAATCCATTCGCTCTCTTTAGTGGAAGAGCTGGGGAAGCATTTTAGCATTGTAGAAGTTAGAAAAAAACAGTAAACAAGAAGGCCACGCTAATTTATAGAAAGGCCTATTGCCAGAGGCATATAGCTTTTTCTAGAGCGCTACAGTCGCGAGGATTATTGGTTTTTCTATAGCGCGCTACAATAGGCCTTTCCATAAATTCGCTACGACTACCCAACTTGTTCTTGAAATCGTGCAGTCAAACCTATGGACGAATCCATTCGCTCTCTTTAGTGGAAGAGCTGGGGAAGCATTTTAGCATTGTAGAAGTGAGAAAAAAACAGTAAACAAGAAGGCCACGTTAATTTATAGAAAGGCCTATTGCCAGAGGCATATAGCTTTTTCTAGAGCGCTACAGTCGCGAGGATTATTGGTTTTTCTATAGCGCGCTACAATAGGCCTTTCCATAAATTCGCTACGACTACCCAACTTGTTCTTGAAATCGTGCAGTCAAACCTATGGACGAATCCATTCGCTCTCTTTAGTGGAAGAGCTGGGGAAGCATTTTAGCATTGTAGAAGTGAGAAAAAAACAGTAAACAAGAAGGCCACGTTAATTTATAGAAAGGCCTATTGCCAGAGGCATATAGCTTTTTCTAGAGCGCTACAGTCGCGAGGATTATTGGTTTTTCTATAGCGCGCTACAATAGGCCTTTCCATAAATTCGCTACGACTACCCAACTTGTTCTTGAAATCGTGCAGTCAAACCTATGGACGAATCCATTCGCTCTCTTTAGTGGAAGAGCTGGGGAAGCATTTTAGCATTGTAGAAGTGAGAAAAAAACAGTAAACAAGAAGGCCACGTTAATTTATAGAAAGGCCTATTGCCAGAGGCATATAGCTTTTTCTAGAGCGCTACAGTCGCGAGGATTATTGGTTTTTCTATAGCGCGCTACAATAGGCCTTTCCATAAATTCGCTACGACTACCCAACTTGTTCTTGAAATTGTGCAGTCAAACCTATGGACGAATCCATTCGCTCTCTTTAGTGGAAGAGCTGGGGAAGCATTTTAGCATTGTAGAAGTGAGAAAAAAACAGTAAACAAGAAGGCCACGTTAATTTATAGAAAGGCCTATTGCCAGAGGCATATAGCTTTTTCTAGAGCGCTACAGTCGCGAGGATTATTGGTTTTTCTATAGCGCGCTACAATAGGCCTTTCCATAAATTCGCTACGACTACCCAACTTGTTCTTGAAATCGTGCAGTCAAACCTATGGACGAATCCATTCGCTCTCTTTAGTGGAAGAGCTGGGGAAGCATTTTAGCATTGTAGAAGTGAGAAAAAAACAGTAAACAAGAAGGCCACGTTAATTTATAGAAAGGCCTATTGCCAGAGGCATATAGCTTTTTCTAGAGCGCTACAGTCGCGAGGATTATAGGTTTTTCTAGTACGCTACAGTTTCCAGAGGAATATTGCTTTTTCTAGCGCGTGCTACAGTCGCGAGGATTATAGCTTTTTATAACGCGCACTGCAGTCGCCAGAGGAATATAGCTTTTTCTAGCGCGAGCCGCAGTCGCCAGAGGCATATAGCTTTTTAAAACGCGCGCTGCAGTCGCCAGAGGCATATAGCTTTTTAAAACGCGCGCTGCAGTCGCCAGAGGAATATAGCTTTTTCTAGAGCGCGCTACAGTCGCCTGAGGAATATACATTTTTCTGGCGCGCGCTACAGTCGCCTGAGGAATATACATTTTTCTGGCGCGCGCAACAGTTGCCAGAGGAATATAGCTTTTTCTAGTGCGCGTGGAAATGTCTTTGACGTAAGAGCAACATATTATATTTTTTTACTTTTTATTCATTTTCTGTTATTGGGAAAGAGACTAATTTAACCCACGAGACTTTTCTATAAATAGAAATTTTTATTCTTTGGTTTTTTTTATTGGAGTTCTTTATTAGAAAGAGCGCTTCCGTTTTATTTCAATTTAGAAAATGGCATTTTATTGTTTCGCCCGAAGTCTTTTAAAGCTGCCACGGAAAGCGAAAGAGGATTTGATACAAAGAGCGATGCTTAAAAATAATATCCCCGCCTTTTTCGTTCTCTGGTCGGCTGGCTATGAAATAGCTTTGTTTATTCCAAAATGGGTACTTTGTCTCCTGTCTATATTAAATTTCTTAACTCCGCCTCCATCTGCACCTCGCCCGTCTTTTTGGTTTTGCCACCCAAGAGATAAAGAAGGAGAAAATTCCTCTTCATTATTAAAATTCCATCGGAAGAGACCTCATATACTAGAGAATCTAATAAAACGGCCCACTGAACCGAATGAAAGTTAAAACTTCCTCCATTTCGATTTCAGCACCCAACTGGCTATTCCATTTAAATTTGAGATTTAATTGAACTTTAAAATATTAGATTGAATTTGCTTCGACAATAGTAACGGCAGAAGTCTATTGCGTTCCATAAGTGTGTCAGTTGGTTGAAATAATAGATCTTTTAAGAATATAATATAGACAAAAGTGTATCGTCGCCGTTAAAACAAAACCACGTATCTTTTCGGTGGCCTTTTTGAGAAAAATGGATTTTTTAATTTTGCAGCGACTTGTGAAATCGCGTGTTAGGTTTTTACGTGTGAGTTAATTTTATAGTTACATAATTTCGTTTCAATATTGACTCTTGATGAGGATTTTAATTTAAAAATATTTTGCTAAATGGAATTTTTAGAGATACGTCATTTTGCGTCATGAAGTGAGATAGGAGCTGAAAATAAGCAAGATACGTGCTTTTGCGCGAAATAAGTTGTGAATATCAAAGATACGTTTAAATGTTTTCGCGATTTAAAAAAATAAATAAAATTGCAACCTATTAATGTTTTTAATGTTATATACGTAAATTGGGGTGTAGAATCTAAATGTGTCAATTTTGACAAAACCACGTATCTCAAGTTACGTGGTTTTGTTTTAACGGCGACGGTATGTAAAAGTGGTATTTTTATTAGCAGGCGCTTTTCACTAAAATAAAGAAAATTAACACGCGCTCTTATATTTAATCTAATAATGAGTGTTTGTATATGTGTTTGTCCGCTTCCGCTATAGTAATTTACAGTTTTCAACTTACGTCGACCACATTTGTTAACCGTTTTTTGGAGTTAGATGGCGCCTGTATCAATTGGTACTTAAAATTAAAATTTCTTAATGCAACCGAATAAGTAGTTCAGAAATGATTTATACTAACTAAAAATATAATTTCCAAACTAATCGGTCTTAATTTAAAAAAGTTCTGTACATTTTAAGTCGAAAATTTACTAAAATTATTAAATGGACAAATTACCAACTTGTGGTCGCCCTAATGGCAAAATGAATATTGGGCTATTGAGGATCTGATTTTTTCTATCGATTGACATATCAATGACAGTTCTAAACCTTATGGTTGAAGCGTAATGTCAGATTCGGCGGCGGCGGACAACACGGTACGTGATCTTAGTACACACAAATCCCTTCTAAAGGATGGTGTGTAAAAAGTGCTCTTGCCCAACTTATTAATATATTTCTCGCACGAGCGATTTGCACGCTCGTAGACTTATAAAAGTAAGAGACTGTGACGTAAGAGCCACATTAAAACAATAAGTCCACGTTACTTTATAAAAAGAACCATTGCACGTAGTATTGGAACTCCCTGGTCCTAGGCCTCGGCATGGCTTTCTGCAGTCTGCACACGCTCGCTACTAGTTTAAAGGTAGGATGAACTCCATTTAAAAATCGTCTTCTAGTACACGCTATAACTTGATTTTAACGTAACTAGCGCCAATCACCCTTGCATCCGTTAACCCTGGTTTCAGAACTGTGAAATTAGTTGATCTACCATAGGTATAGTTCATATTCCCTTTTCCGTCCGCAAAAAAGTGCGGTCATTTTAGAAATGGCTCTCATTAAAACATTACCACGCGTAAGTTAGGTAAATGACACACTTCCTGTAACATTAATTATATACTTTTGGTAGAAGTATAGCGTCAAAATAGCTCAAAAATTAAATCGAAAACGTTGAATTTATGGTTTACTAAAGGACGAATACCGGGTTATTTTTCTTATTTATTTTTCCCATCAAAGCGTATAAAATCTCTGTACATGACGTTGTTTTCCCGGATTACCCGGGGGCCCGCCTGTCCGTCTGCTCCGGGGCAGTATTGTGCATTTTCGTCCAAGAGCCGCTCACCGCTCGCACTCACTAGCCTAATATCCGCTCACGCTCACGCATTTTTAAGCGGTAAAATCTGCTCTTCTATCTTTTCGCTCTTTTTTAAACGGTAAAATCTGCGCTCCTCTCTTTTCGCCCTTGTTAGAGCGGTAGAATAAGCGCTTCTCTCTTTTCGCTCTTTTTTGAGCGGTAGAATAAACACTCCTATCTTTTCGCTCTTTTTTGAGCGGTAGAATAAACACTCCTATCTTTTCGCTCTTTTTTGAGTGGTAGAATAAGCGCTCCTCTCTTTTCGCCCTTTTTAGAGCGGTAGAATAAGCGCTTCTCTCTTTTCGCTCTTTTTTGAGTGGTAGAATAAGCGCTCCTCTCTTTTCGCTCTTTTATGAGCGGTAGAATAAGCGCTTCTCTCTTTTCGCTCTTTTTTGAGCGGTAGAATAAACACTCCTATCTTTTCGCTCTTTTTTGAGCGGTAGAATAAACACTCCTATCTTTTCGCTCTTTTTTGAGTGGTAGAATAAGCGCTCCTCTCTTTTCGCCCTTTTTTGAGCGCTGAAATTGGCAATCCTTTTCATTTCGCGCTCTTTTACAAAAACATTTTTCCGCTCAATTTCGCTCATAATAACAAAAGCACTCACAATGAGAGTAGCGGTGCCCATCACAGCTCCCGGGATGGCTGCTTCAATCTTTCGAGTAATTTTCTCCACGCGTCGTCAACACTCTTTTTACCCGCCCACCTTAGCCCCACGCGAATGTTTTTTCATTACGTTAAATCTGGAAAAATATGGCATCTCTCTAATCCCCCGAAGGATTTTCGTCGGCTCATCGTTTCGCGTTATATAAAAAATAATCCAGTTCTCTCGTTCTACGTAGCTGCTTCCAGGTGTCAATCGCAAGGACAATTTCGAAATTCAACTAGTAGTTGATACGGTTCAAACTATTTAGCCAGGTTCACACTTACCCCTAAAATCGCTTCGTTTTAGATAACTAGTTTTCAAAACCAGTGAGAAATCGCTTCGTGTTGGTTCGGGAAGCAACTCGTCCAAGTCGCTTTCAAAACGACAAGGCGGGGAAGTCAAATGGCTCGTATTTTCCGAAATAATGGGAATTAAATTCTAAATAATGTCAAATAATATTACTGTATGTATAGTAAACATCATCAAATAATTGTTTTGGGATACATTTTAGTATTATCAAAATTCTGGTCATAATTTGAAATTACGTTAAGCCTTGGCTATAATCGAACCGGGTTACCGGGGTGAACTTCAGTGAAGTGATTTCGCACGTGTGAACCAAGAATGATCGTCGTGGAAAAGTCAGGGAATTTTAAGAATTTGTAAAAATTCATGGAAAAGTCAGGGAATTTTAAGAATTTGTAAAAATTCACGGAAAAGCCAGGGAATTTTAAGACTTTGTAAAAATTTATGGAAAAGTCAGGGAATTTTAAGAATTTGTAAACGTCAGGGAATTCAATTTTATCTTGGCACATTTTGAAGGTAATTTTACTCTAGATCTATGACAAATTCTATGATTATCATTTATTTCCTTAAGAGTTTGAATTATAAATAAACAAATTTGGCCTTAAATAGTCAGGGACAACCTCTAAAAATGGTCAGGGAAAACAGCGAATACGTATCTCAAAATTTTGTGACAACTCCATATTGCGTCTATGTTAACGAGAGAACGTCACGAGTATTATCAAGAATGTATTTATTTATACTCGGGGAGAATGAATATGTCTAGATTACTTTTAGCGTTTCTCCAATTCCACCCGTTGGGGCCCCCGGTATGCTCCTCCGCTTTAATAAAATGAAATAATACTGCAATCTCATTGGTTCTTAAAAATTACGTTTTTCGACGCTATTAACGCTGCTGCGAGGACGCAAAAAATAAGACCGCCTCAACGTGTCCGTCGATAGTCTCGACCATTGAGTTGGGAATATTAATCTAGAGATCCAATCAAATCTGCTCCCCGCGAAACAAGTTTTTGAAAAATACGAATGTGCCGTCTGCTCTAAAATGACGAGCAAACGTTATCATATGACCCGTGGCGCCATCCATTATTTTGAAGAAAAAAAATCTTTTTGCTTGAAAACGCGTCTTATTTGAACGAACCATTGAGAGATAGACGGCGCCACGGTAGAATGATAACGTTTTCTCGTCATTTGGGACGCCGATGGGAGCAGACGACAGTATTCTTATTTTTAAAAACTTGTTTCGCGAAATACTGAAATCCGACGTTTTGATTGGACCTCTAGATTAATATTCCCAACTCAATGGTCTCGACATATTCATTCTCCCTGAGTATAAATAAATACATTCTGGTATTATCTAAACAAGAATGTATTTTTTTATACTTAGGGAGAATTACTATGTTTTGACGATACGCAAGCGTCATAGTCGTATTTCCCCCCTGGCACGAGTGGGGGGAAGCGTGGGCTGCAAACGCGTCGGCAGACGTCAGTTTTAGGGAACCAATGAGATACCGGGAAATTTTATTTATTTTGGGAGGAAAGAGCTGACTTGTTGAGATGAGTGGGATTGGGATAAACGCTAACGTCTCGACAGAGTGCTTCTCCGTAAGTATTTATATATTCTTGATCTAAAGTAGGCCTTGCATCGTTATCGCGCGCGCACTCTGATAGAAAGGGAAAATAATAATTCACGGAAAAGTTGTAGTTAAATACTTCCTTCCCCGAAGGTTCTATTATAAACGTCTGATATTACAAATTTTTTCAAGTTCCTGAGCTTTTTATTTATCAGACAGGGTGAGAAAACACAGGGAGAAAATATAGGAGTATAGAAGTAGCTTATTACTTTTAATATCCTGCCCCTGTGATATCTGATATTATTGGAATTTTTTTAATTCTACTTTAATCAAAGAGTATATACGGCTATATACTCTTTGATGTAAATATTTACGATATATTATCAATAATGTCAATTGTACTTGAGAATAATAGACAAGTTAAACCATCCCTCTTGAAAACGTGTACGGGGGAACTTGTTGGGGGAATGTAGATTGTACTGAATAGAGTGACGTCTACACTCAGCTACAAGTTCCCTCATTCACGTTTTTTAGCGGCGGCTTAAAATAACCTGTGTACTAGCAAATGTTAGGTGAAAACGTCAAGAGATAAAGTGTACTACCATAAGTCAATAGTACTTTTACTTTTGGTACTACGTTTTCGGGGTTGTTCAAAATGCATAATACCATTTTGCATTTTGAGTTTCTAGGAAACTAATTTGCATTTTGCATTTTGAGGGTTTGATATGTGGAAAAACATTTTCAAAATGTTTTTACTCTGGTACCATCATCGTAACTCTTGTAGAGAAAGTTCTTCTGCTATTTACTCCCAAGTAATCAGTTACTCACTTACTCAGAAGCAGACGAACATTCTTACAGGTCCACTTTATTTCCCAAACTGACTGCAAGGATGGTTTTGAATAATTATTATTAATTAAGAATAATAATTAATTACTAATTAATTATTAAGAATTACAAACTAACTGTGCATTTGTAAAAGCATTTTGCATTTTTTCAAAATGAATTTTTATTTTTATTTTGAGCTGCAAAAACCATTTTACATTTTGCATTTAGACAAACCAATTTTCAAAATTTATGCATTTTGAGTTATAGAGAAAGTATTTTGCATTTTACATTTTGAGTTACGAAGGAAGTATTTTGCATTTTACATTTTGAGTTATGAAGGAAGTATTTTGCATTTAAAAAAAAAGCATTTTGAACCCCTTGGGGAAAGTATCTACAAAGGATTGGAGTGAATGAACGAATTTATTATTCATTCACGGGTACAAAATAAAAGAATATACAAATGACACTAATGAAATGAATATACAAAATGGGAGTGGTATGCTACTCTAAACTGATGGGAAGTTCGTATTTAGGGGGAGGGTTTATGAGGGTTCAACCCACCCCCTCCAAAAGGAATCTAGGGGGTGCAAAACGTAATAGTGCTTTTAAGTCTCAAGGGAGTTACAAAATAAAATGCTGGAAACACCCTCGACTGATGTTATTAGTTTAATTAGTCGTCAAAATCTTTATTATTTCCGAAGTTTTCGTTTGCAAACCTCTACGGAGCCAGCAGGTAGTCAGTTCCAACTTCCAAGGTCGAATTCTTCTAGGTCTGACTCCTGAGTATTGTTTAGTTCAGAGGAGGGTGTGCGATTTAGTACTGTCTACGCCACTGGGTTAGTTTAGTCAATTCATATTCATTTAGTTACACATTTTCAACGTAGTTAGTTAGGTACTTCACTTCATTGGGTTTTTTATTATAAACTTAAGTCTTTTCCCTACACTTTATTTGGCATGAGTTCTTTTTACTAATACTTGACTTGACTACTGTCAAGTAAATCATAACGCTGAGTGTGAGCCGAAGCTAATAATTTCCTCAAAATTATTTTTCAGGAAATTCAAGCCGAACAAGTCATGTTCTCATCCGCCCCTCGATAGGAACGTGTAAGGAAGCGAGCTTCGTAGTTCCCGTCGATAACAGCGGCGCTCTTGCCTTCATTGGTGGATTCGATTCGTCTGCGCGTTTTCGGTGGCAGTTTGACATCTAGCCCGTAGGACGACGGACGGCGTATTCCTGCCGACGACAAAACCGCGAGTTTCGTTCTAAATCAAAGCGCGAACGAGATGACTTTAAGCCAAGCTTTATTTTTTCTTCCACTTTTCGTGCTCTTGAGGTTTTTTATGTGGGCAACATTCAGGGATGCACCCGTAAACGCTGTGAGCTGGTCTCAAAAATCAAGCAAGGTAAATATAATACCTATAACTTAACTGAAAAGCTTAACATTTTGAAATACTTTTATACTCAGTATTGGGATATTTTTCTGTAGTAGCTGTATAATTGTTTAGACAGCCTTTACTGTATTGTATTTGACTGAGAATCTGCTTGTCATTTTCCTCATCCATTAAGGGAAAGTTTTTACAATTATTCGCCTAGCATGTATTGAATGTGTAAAACTTTCTATATTGGAAATAGGCCATTCCTGTTAGATTTATTATTTACCACATCATGCCCTCAGGTATAGGAAGTGAGGTTTAAAAACGTACATCGGTCACCGGGTTGGAATGTTATATTGAATTGCAATTCTTCAAATAAAACTTTTTGTAATTTAACAAAATATACCAACCAGGGATATTATGTTATGTTATGTAATGGGTAAATTCTTGTTATGTTTGCCAATTCTATCTAAATTTTAAATAGGAAGAAATTTTTTATACAGGTATAGACATGTCTTTTGAAATTTTCATACTTGTCCCATTTCTTAATTTATTTACTTAAAGTGGTTCTTCCCAAACGGGTTTTGCTAGTAAGGTGTTTTTGTCTGCGACTAGATGATTTGACCTTTTGACAAGACAAATTCATCTTCATACCTGTTCGTACAAGTATTAATTTAAATTTTATATACATTTTTCAAGTGGACCCACGAGTTAAGGCGGTTTGATCAAAATTCCTTGCTTACATTGGCTGAAACGAATAGCCTTCATCATGATGATTTCAATAGAACTTTAGACAATTTATTAAAGATTCGAGTACCTGGAACTGAAGGTCACAGACAAGTCAGAGAAGTATGTTTAAAAAACTTGAATTACCTTATATAATTAAGAGCTCTAATATTTAAAAAAATTTTTTAAGTATATATTCAATTCTATGAAAGATCTTGGTTGGTATGTTGAAGAAGATGCTTTTACATCCAGAACGCCGCTTGGAAGAAAACCATTTACTAATGTTATTGCCACTCTCAACCCAAATACCTGTCGACAATTAGTGCTGTCATGTCATTATGACTCTAAATACAGTAAAAATAATAGGTTTGTGGGGGCAACTGACTCGGCTGTCCCCTGCGCAATGATGATTCATTTAGCTAGAGTGTTGCACGAATCTCTTCACGATCAAAAAGCAAAAGTAATTATAAATTTTTTTATTAAGGCGAAATAAAGTTTAAAATTTTGTTCTTTTATTTTAGTCTGAAGATCTTAGCCTACAATTTATATTTTTTGATGGAGAAGAAGCTTTTGACCGATGGACTAATACCGATTCTCTTTATGGCAGCCGACATTTAGCTACTCTTTGGAATAAAACGCCGCCAACTACTGGTCAAAATAAATGCTTTAGAAATAATGAACCCATGGTTTCGAGGCTGGATCAAATGGTACCTAATATTTGTTGGTTTTAATTAGGGCTGTGCGAGTCCTCTTTTTTGGATTTCAAGTCGAGTCAGAGTCCCAAAAAATTGGACTCACCAATTTGCGAGTCCCACTTTCGAGTACTCATTCGAGTCTTCGAGTCCCTAAGAATTAGCCACGAGCAATATTCGAGTCTTAAATTTCCGAACGAGTCCAGTATGAGCATTAAATTTATTCCGAATCCAATTCGAGTCTTAAATTAATTCAGAGTCCCCAATTTGCAGTTGAGCCCTATCTAAGCTTTATATTGCTAAAAAGTCAGAATCACCCTAAAAATTAAATCAGTAATTAATATTTAAAATACTTAATTTACTTATCTACCATTTTTATAATAAGAAGTAATTTTACTAATTTACTGATTTAAGTAATTAAAATTTTCTTCAAAAATGTTTTAATATCTGGAATCTGGATTTTTTTGGTTACTAAAACTTACTACAAGAACTATTCACCATGTGAGTCATGTGACCTCTGACTAAACAAACTGCGTTAACGCTACCGCAGCGCCAATACGGGACTTTTACAAAAAAAATAAACAAATAAAAATGACGGACTCGGTGGAAAATAACGGACTCGTCTTAAAAAAATCGGACTTGCGAGTAATTTTTAGGACTCGGTGAACGGCTCACAAGTCCATTCGAGTAATAAAAATTAAAATATTTGAGTCCGAGTCAGAGTACTCGACTCGGACTCGAGACCGAGTACTCGCACAGCCCTAGTTTTAATGAATATTTGGCTGTTTTCAAGAATAGCACCTCCTCCTATATGTTAATTTTGATTGTGCCATGTTATAGCATTTTTTGCAAGGAATCTATTGCTGTTGAATTATTTTTTGGAAATTAATACTTAAGGAGATCTCCTTAAGTATTAATTTCCAAAAAATATTTTGAACGGCAATAGATTCCTTGCAAAAAATGCTATAATATAGCACAATCAAAACAAATTATAGGAGGGCGGACGCTATTCTTGAAAATTGCCAAACAATTAATTGTAATAAATAATAATTGATGTTTATTTTTTTAGGATGTTATGCTTTTGTTAGATTTAATTGGCACTGCAAACCCAAAGTTTTTTAACTATTTCCCTGAGACTAGTTCAATTTACACCCGTCTTCCAAATATTGGTAATTTTTATTTTTTTTTAAATTTTCTGTATTTAAAAATTAATATACTTAATGTTAATTGATTTCAGAACAAGAAATGAATCTGTTAAAGACCATGGAAAGTCATCCTCCTCAGGCAGTCACGGAATACTTTGATACCAGAAGTTCTTGGGCACATGTTGAGGATGACCACATTCCTTTCATGAAAAGAGGAGTTCCAATCATTCATTTGATCCCCAGCCCCTTCCCTCATGTTTGGCACAAGGATTCTGATAACAGAGATAACTTACACCACCCAACAATGGCTAACTTGAACAAAATTATTCGTATTTTTGTGTCCGAGTATTTGCATTTAGATGCTAGCAAACTGAAAAACAGTAAATTCTCTTCAAAATAATGTGTCAGTTCTGCGTATAAAATATGAAGTACGATATGAGATTGTCATTTGAAATTTCTTCGGATGAAATAATTAATTCCAATTTCTAAAATATAGCCATTCTGTTTAAAGAATTGGAAATATTTATTTCAGTTTTTTGTTTTTTAGTCAGTGACTCAGTGTTATGATAATTTCACTCTTTTTTTTCTAAAAAGTTGTATCTATCCCCTGATAATGCATTCCATTTTTTTTGTAAAAAAATACAATTCCACAAGTATTTTATTTTTTTAAGAAAATAGGACTGTAGAGCATAGCACGGAATCAGCCTTAGTTATGTTTCTTCCAAAAGGTTTTTTTATATAAATTATTATGTTTAAAAGAATTAGACGCTAACGATTCGGCGCTATGCTTTAAATGTGTTTGTTATGACGTCAGATTTTTATTATATTTTCGCTGCAAAATGTTGATTAAAAATTTTGATTTTAATTTTTTGTGTTTAATCACCTAAGAATCACGTGAAAAAAATATGGCCAATAGGTGTCGTTAGCATCCATATAAAACCAATTCTGCACATTCGTCTGCTTATTTGTTTCGCGCAGGCGCGACCTTGATGGAAATCTTTTCGCCGGCCAAGGACGATAAAAAGCTAGCGGGAAGCCTGGGAGTCAACAATCGCTGTTTTTTAATTTTTTTGGCACGAATTACGCCCGGCAACTGCACCCTTTGTTGCTAATCTCGTATTTTACCATCCACTAGTCGATGGAGGTGGTCATTCGTTAGCTCAGATTGCAGGTCAAAAATAAGAGACGCAACTTAGCTTAGCTCTACACAAGCCTTGCCTTTGAAAAATTACATCATTCCAGCCAGCCTAAAGCGTTTAAATTTTGACCTAGAAAAAGAGGTTAGAATTTCTCACTTGCTAAAATGTCCGCTCTACCCGATAGCGATTATGAAAAGCGTAAGCAAATTAGTGTGCGCGGAATTGCCCAAGTGGAAAATGTCTCCAATGTCAAGAAAACCTTCAATAGGCATTTGCATTACACTTT
Source organism: Leiobunum rupestre (assembly GCF_980474605.1). Lineage (NCBI taxonomy): Eukaryota > Metazoa > Arthropoda > Arachnida > Opiliones > Sclerosomatidae > Leiobunum > Leiobunum rupestre. The sequence continues at coordinate 19,134,550 of NC_143390.1, forward strand.
AGTAAAGGATAGAAATGTCGCCACCCCGCGAGATTACTACTTTGCACTGGCCCATACTGTTAAGGATCACTTGGTCAGTCGATGGATTCGAACGCAGCAATATTATTACGAAAAGGATCCAAAGGTAATATGCATTTAATATTTCATGTAACTCTGATGTCCAAGTCTGCCTTATTGATTATCAAAAAGATCATTTAATAATGTTAACCCTTAACCCTCAACAGTGGGATTATAGTTGGGAGTATTTTATTATCATGTGACCCAGATTCTTAGTAAATTGAGTTCCCCAATGCATACTAATCGTTATGATGTAACCCTTATTGCAATAAGCTGGTAAATTGTCCACCATAGTTAGTTTATTAATTATATCCTAAAATCATTGCGGACCAAGTCAATGACTATTCACCATTTGAGTATATTCTATGGTTTGACCCATAGAATTTCTCTACTGGTGGTGAATGATAGATCAAATAGCATTTGTTTCCCCTTACTCTTCTACTCAAGCTTTTATATGAATTTGCACTGTTGGAATGGGCCCAATTTTCCACCGTCTATATAATTTTAGACAAAACCACCACAAAGCTAGGGCTTTATTTTTTCTTAAACTAGAACATCTTGAATGCTTTAAGTTTATTTATTATTCAAATTGTTTAAAGGAATTAGTTTGCCAGTTCATTCTGTTATGCTGGGGGTGTAGTGCCTAGTAGAAAATTTTTGAATGGTGCTTTTTTTTGAGTGAAAGATGTCTTAAAATAGAACTATACCACATTTGTTTGTTAACAAATAGACTGTTAAACATTTCAGTGTCACCCAGTTCAAGTTGCTGCCCCCCCTGGGTTCCCCTTTGCTGAAATGGTGCCTTGGAAATTGGGGGGTCTCTTAAATTGAGACAACTACACTTTTTAAAGATATTTAATGGAGGGGAGAATTTGTCAGACTATCATTTTATTTTGGGAAGGAATTGATATCAGATTTATAGCTGTAACAGTTCAATGACATGAATCACCCCATTTAAAATATATTAGTAACTTATATGGTTAGGTTAATGACCTAACACTGATTTTTCTCACTTGCCCCTTGCAAATTATTTTCAGAGAATCTATTATCTCTCTTTGGAATATTATATGGGGCGTACATTGACAAATACTATGGTCAATCTTGGCATTCAAAGTGCTGTTGATGAAGCTCTCTATCAGATGGGTTTAGATATTGAGGAACTAGAGGACATTGAGGAAGATGCCGGTTTGGGAAATGGTGGTTTGGGCAGGCTTGCCGCTTGTTTCTTAGATTCCATGGCCACTTTGGGGCTGGCTGCAGTTGGTTATGGCATTAGATACGAATATGGTATCTTTGCCCAAAAAATTAAGAATGGAGAGCAGGTTTGTTTGCAACGAATGTTGAGCTTGTCAAAACCTAATAAAATTAACACTGCAATATAGATTGAGGAACCAGATGATTGGTTAAGATACGGTAACCCCTGGGAAAAAGCACGACCAGAATTTATGCTTCCTGTTAACTTCTATGGTCGAGTTGAGAAAACCGATAAAGGTTCTAAATGGGTTGATACTCAGGTAAATTGTATATAAAGAGTCAACTTTACTCTTAGTATTTTTTAATTATTTGTTAATTTAAGGTTGTGTTTGCCATGCCTTATGACAGTCCTATTCCTGGTTACAAAAATAATATTGTCAATACTATGAGATTATGGGCAGCAAAATCTTCAAACAGTTTCAATCTCAGATTTTGTAAGAAAATTATTAAAATGATTTCCTGTTTATTTGTAGTTGAGTTTAAACTGTGTTTTGGTTAATATAGTCAATGATGGAGATTATGTTCAGGCTGTTCTCGACAGAAATATTGCCGAAAACATTTCCAGAGTTCTTTACCCCAATGACAACGTAACTGAGGGAAAAGAACTTCGTTTGAAACAAGAGTATTTCATGTGTGCCGCTACCCTTCAAGATATCATTCGCAGATTCAAATCCTCAAAGTTTGGCTGCAGAGACCCGGTGCGAACGTCTTTTGACACGTTCCATGAAAAAGTCAGTGACATCTACTATTTCCAGACAGCTATTATCTTATCACAACCAAAGATAAAACTATAATATCCTAATACTTTATATTTTAGGTTGCCATTCAGTTAAACGATACCCATCCAGCTTTAGCCATCCCAGAGTTAATGAGAATTTTAGTTGACATTGAAGGACTTTCGTTTGATAAAGTAAATGTCTTTCGTGTCCTACTGATAAATATTTTATGTTAATGATATCTTGTTTTTTACTCGATATATATTGTAGGCCTGGCAAGTCACTGTTAAAACATGTGCGTATACAAACCATACAGTGTTGCCAGAAGCCTTAGAAAGATGGTCAGTTTCCATGCTTCAAAATTTGTTGCCCAGGCATTTGGAAATCATCTTCGAAATCAATGCCAGGCATATGGATGAAATAAATAAAAAGTTTCCTGGAGATGTCGACCGTCTGCGTAGAATGTCTCTAGTTGAAGAAGGCTATGAAAAGAAAATTAACATGGCTCACTTGGCTGTTATTGGTTCTCACGCTGTTAATGGAGTGGCTGCCATTCACTCTGAAATTATTAAGAGAGATCAGTATGGCATTGGTTGTATATTGTTTGTGTATAAACTTTACATTTTCCTTTTTTTTTTTTGTTTAGGTTCAGAGATTTTTACGAACTTAACCCTGAGAAATTCCAAAATAAGACTAATGGAATAACCCCTCGAAGGTGGCTGCTACTTTGCAATCCTAGTTTAGCGGATATTATTGCTGATGTAAGACTTGCTTATTTTTGTGAAGTATTATTATAACTAATAAAAAAATTTCCCTTGTTAATAGAAAATTGGAGAAGAATGGCTAACTCATTTAGATCAGCTGAAGAAATTAATCCCGCTCCTTAACGATCGTGGATTTGTTCGGTCCGTTCAAAAGGTTAAACAGGAGAACAAAATGAAGTTGGCTGGATATTTGCAAAAGGAATATGGAATACCTGTGAACTCTGCATCTATGTTTGACATTCATGTCAAAAGAATTCACGAGTACAAACGTCAACTATTAAATTGCCTTCACATAATCACCCTCTACAATCGAATTAAGAGGGATCCTACAGCCCCTTTTGTTCCAAGGACAGTCATGGTTGGAGGCAAAGTAAGTTTAAGTTTTTATTTAATTCCTTTTGTAATTTTTTTCTTAACGAGTTTCGCTTCAGGCTGCCCCAGGCTATTACATGGCCAAACAAATTATCAGATTGATATGCGCTGTTGGTAAAGTTGTAAACAACGATCCAGTTGTGGGAGACAAACTTAAAGTTATCTATTTGGAAAACTACCGCGTAACGCTAGCTGAAAGGATTATTCCTGCTGCCGATCTTAGCGAACAGATCTCAACTGCTGGCACTGAAGCCTCGGGAACTGGAAACATGAAGTTTATGGTTGGATTGACTTTAAATTATTTTGATATAATTTAAGTTTTAAATGATTTATATGATTTTTGTAAATTTCTCATTAGCTTAATGGTGCTCTAACAATTGGAACTTTGGATGGAGCTAACATCGAAATGAAAGAAGAAATGGGTCCGGAAAATATTTTCATCTTTGGAATGACAGTTGAAGAAGTTGAAGAGCTACAGAGGAAAGGGTGTGTAATCCAACTCCTAATGTTAGTCTTATTTTTTGTTAAATCTTTTAAATACTCTCATAGCTACAACGCTTATGACTACTACAACAAGAATGCTGAGTTGAGGCAGTGCATAGATCAGATAAACGGTGGCTTTTTCAGCCCTCAAAATCCTGATATGTTCAAGGATATTACCAATGTTTTACTTAACCATGACAGGTATATTACTTGTGTTTAATTAATACAAAAAACTCATCTGACGAAAATAATTTGGTTTTAGATTTTACTTATTTGCTGATTATGAAGCTTACATCAAGTGCCAAGAGAGAGTTAGCGATATGTTTACGGTAAATTTGAGTTTTTAAGATAAATTTTCTATTCAATTAATGGTATATTTTGAATTATAGAATACTGAAGAGTGGACAAAAATGGCTATCATGAACATTGCTTCCTCCGGTAAATTCTCTAGTGACCGCACAATTGCCGAGTATGCCAGGGAGATTTGGGGTATCGAACCTTCCTGGGAGAAACTTCCAGCCCCTCATGAGCCCCGTGATGATGATACTAGCAGCAAGTAAGTTGAATTTTTTTTTAAAGTATACCTAAAATGTCTATTCTAACCTGTTTTATTTCATTAAATTTTCAGACCTGCTAAAAAATAGATTTTTTTTACATAAATTAGATTTATTTTAATTCATTTCAAAAAATCCCTTTTACCCATTTAGGATTTATTTACCTTCTCAGTGAAATAACGTGTCCTCCACTTAATAATTATGGTAAAAGCCCAAGGTGCTTTAAAAAAAATTCAGAATTTAGTGAGCTTTTAAAAGAATTTATATATATATATATATATATTATTTAGGCCTTTCAAAGTGTTAAGTTTATAGTTTAGAAAATTAAAATTTGGTAGTTCAAAAGTAATATAAAACCCATTATATCTTCTATACTCCTAAAACAAAACGTTGTGAAAGTTGTTTTTAGAAAATACCAAGTGCCATAAAAGGCCATTCATAGAATATCATTGCCATAAAAGTAATATTGTTTAGTTTAAAAAAAAAGTTAAGTGTTGTAAATGTTCCTATATTTTCGCTCTTGTTGATTGAAAGTTTCAAAATTTATGCAACAATTTTTTGGGAAAAGTATATTAATAAACGTTGTTACAATGGTTCGTTATTATTTTTGTTTAGTGCTTGCCATTTTTAAAGTTTAGCTGATTCTGATACTAATAATAAAAATCATCTAGGCTAATGCCCAAGTTATCTTATGATATTTAGTGCCTTTAAATCGCTGGCATGCAGGGTTGGAAAAAAGTTTTTTTAATATAAACTCAAAAGACCTTTTTTTTTTTATTTTAAATCGGGTGGTTTTAAACACTGCTTTTCGCTTTTCTTTAACCGTGCATACGTATTACCAATCAATTAAAAATTATGAGTATTATTACAAGTCTCACGTCACCAGAACATTTTAGTTTTTTACAAGTCGTCTCACCAGAACTAAAGTTTTGATTTTGTATAAAATGCCTCAAATTTTATAGGAAAAATAGAAAATTTTCAAACGAATTAAAGGACAATATAGGAAAAACCATAAGGATTCCTATTGAAAAACAGTAGATAAAGTGAAATATAGGATGAAGGGTACATGATGACCGAATATAACTACTATTGCACAATTAAATATATTTATTCACACAACAGCTGTTTGCGAGACAGTTTTCACGCTTCGTCGTCAGGTGGCTGATGAACAATGGCGTAGCTGAGAACTCAGAGCCCCCCCCCCCCCCCCCCCGCCAAAAATCTCAATGGGGTTCCCCCTTTTAAATTTTTTTATGGTGATTGGGGCTCCCCTGCGCTGCGGGCCCTGCGAACTCTCAGCTACGCCACTAGTCTTGTGTGAATAAATAGAATTTTTAATTGTGCAATAGTGGTTAAATTATTTTTGTTTTTAATGTATATACACAAGCGAGCTGGTAAGAATTTCATCATTTTAAAAAAACCACATAATTAAAATTTTAAAAAAATGGTTTTAACCAGCCAACCCTGCTGGCATCTTACAGATATCTAAGATTTTCTACCTATAAACAGAGGCATACCAATCAGAAGCAATTTGAACATCATTGAAAAGGGACTGCCAAAATCTGAAGACTTTTAAATTAAAATTAAAATTTATAAGAGTTTTCACCCAAAAGCTGGACCTCATCACTGCCAATACTGATTTTCCATAATTATGTTTGTATCTTTAAATGAGAGACCACAAATTTTCTGCACGTAATATTTTATTACTTAACTTTCACAAATTCATTATACTTTGATTAAGAATCACTCTTCTTTAGTTGCAGCTAAAGTTTTAGCCATGAGAGTTTCCTCTTCTCTAATAGTTAGAAAACTTTTTAATGAACCATGTTCTGCCATTATTCTATTTCTAACTTCTGGAAAGTTTCTTTGATGCCAAGTTTTTCTAAGCCTTATTTGCCAGCTCGGCAACTTTCTGTAAAATGGAATTTTTTTAGCTTGAAGAACCTCAACTCGACTCTCATTGATTATTTCATTAAAATCTGTTATTTCTTTTGGGGGTATTTCTTTTCTCGTACGAACTGCATTTTGCTCTGGGGAGGCGACAACTCTGGGAAAGTTGTCACATTCACGACGAAATTCAATTAGATGTAACCCCATAGCATTTGCTAGTTCTTGATGGGTTTTCTATAAAACAAATTATTATTATCCTGGTTTAAATAAGAATTTTTTTAGCGGTACCTGGCTTTGCAATCCTTGAATAAAAGCTCTAGTTAGGTATAATGGATTAGTTGACTTTTCTACTTTACAATAAATATCTTTGATTCCAATCATTTCGCAAATTTCCTTAATTACCCTGTGACAAATGAGCCCATAACCTTAAAAATTTGCAAATTAATTATTAGTTTAAAATTAGAGAAATATAGACCAGATCCTAGAAAACCTCAACCTTTTGGCTTTTTTTTAACAAAGAGCCTAGTTTTGTGGTACTCGGAGCAGAAATTGTGGCACACAGTATGCTCCTCATATCTGGGTATGTATTGCAATAATTGACCAGCGTGGTTCTTTGCCTTTTTCATCGCCACTCTTCCATCAGCGGCTCGCCCCATCCCTATGCCTTTAAAAACCAAGAACGTATAAATTTACACAAAATTATGGATTAAATTGATAAATATTCTGTACCAACTAAACCATTCTTATTCCCAGTAACACAGAGAACTCTCATTTTTCTAGTTCTTCCTAAATTGCCTTTCATTGAACATACCATGCGCATCTACTTTAATAGTTCTATTAGTTTATCATCAAATTAGTTATTGTTCAATGATTTAAATACCTCTAATACTTTGCAGTCAAAATTCTCAAACATTTCTGTGACACAAGATTATATATTAAAAGATTCTTGTAAAACTTTTTAAAAACAATAAAACCACCTAACCTTCTCCAATTGGATCTGGAGGTCCAATTGACCGCCCCGGCATTTTTGTTCCAGAAAATCCTCTTTCTAGCGGGTGAAGTCTTAAAATGTTGAATGATTTCATTGAATTTCGTAGCTGGATTAGCCTTTCTTCTCTTTCCTTATCAGGAGGTAGTTCCCTTTGTTCTACCACCTCTTTGCCTCTGATAATAGGGGCGTTTAAACCAGGCCAAACCATGTTAATTTTCCCTGAATAATGGTATTTCAGTTTATGATTGCTTTCAAAACTTTTAGTTGACCTAAAATTCAAATTTACCACTTCCCAAGACTTGTCCTCTATTTAAGTCTTTGGCTGTTTTTTTCCCAACACCTTTGCCACGACCCCTTTTCCGTCCAGCATTACTAACACTGGTAACTCCTTTCCAGAGTTGTTCAGCACTTACTGAAATTACAAACTGATGGTAAACTGCATAAATGTGCACTTTGGCAATTATTACCAGTTGTTAAAAATGATGTTTCTCTTTTTTGAGTTTCATAATATAAACTGATTGGTTTTGTATTGGTGCTTCCTCTTGAAATTGAAAAACCTGTAAAGAATGACCAAATTAAGTAGGCGTAAAAATTGTAGAATACAGGATCTTATCTAAGGAAATTCAGTAGTGGGAGCAGTGGTGTATCTAAACAAATTAGGATAAAATGCAAAAAGGTAACATGGGCCCCCTCTAGCATTGAAGTGTGTGAAGTAGTGACCCCTGACCCAAGATGAAGGATGCCCATTGCAAAGGTTTTTTTTGTTATATTTATTAAACACAAAATAACTTGCTTTGCAGCGATATAGAATTGAGAAGATGTTGATGAGCTTTGCAGATATTTCGTATAAACGCCATTTTCTACGATTTAACATTAATTTACATCAAATTTTATTTCAACGATGAGCCATGCCTTTTTATTCTCCCTGCTTAATCCAAACGGCGGCTGGTCGGAATGAAATGCCATCTAGCGGGTAGATAAAAGCGGGATTGTAATAAAGCCGGAAAAGAAAGTACGGAATTTGGTGATGCGTTCGTCGTTTTCGCTTTAATTTTGATATTATTCTAGTATAATTAGGAATTTTTTGAATTTGGAAATAATATTAAGCATATTGGATTTATTAATGTAAGTATTTTCATTTTGTATTCGCTTCTTGTTTCACAACAAATTAATTTAAATTTTGACAAATGAGATAAGCTAAGCCTTTGTAAATGTTTAAAAACAAAAAGTCATGAACGCAAATACTAGAGATGGCAGCACGTTTTCAGTTTCATGTCCGGCTTTTCGCAGAATTCAGAGTTGCCAGATGTACGATCCGGATCGTATTTGTGCGATAACTGAACCCGCGGTACGATGATCCGTGTAAAAACTTTTCTTTAGAGCGGAAACCTTTATATATCTTTAAATTTTGCATCTTTAGCAAAGGTTATCTCCCAGAGTCCAGACTCCCACTTCCAAACACGCTCTTGCGGTTTGGTGGGGGCGTAATAATTGTCGCCACGAATCGTAAATATTCACAAAATATTTTCCCACGTGTTTTTTCGTACATAAAAGTGAGCTAAATTATACGGCATAATAATAATAATAAACAAAATGTTTTTTTTACCTTTAAATATCTTTTGGGCTTAAGTGACTTATTTCAGCCATGGGCCAAATAATGATAATTATTATTATTTGGCCCATGTTTCAGCCGTACGAACCTTCTTAATCTAGTACGATCCAAACTCGGTACGATAATTCAGCGCTTGGAATCTGGCAACCCTGATTTCGCTGAACCCCAATGGATATGATCATAAGTATAATATTGTATGATATAACAGATCACGAAAACCACTAGGCTATATAATAATAAAATTAAATGTGCTACGAGTATTAATTTTTGTTTTTCTATGTAAGTGCTATCATAAGCGTATAATTTGTGTAAGTTTATGATGTTAGTAATGGGCATTATAGAGTAGTGTCAGTGCTACATCACGCAACGTCACCCATGGTTTTTCCTATAGAGTAGTAGCACTCCGTATTCTGCCATGGCCGCCATTTTGGTCGCAAATTTTTTATCTATAGGAAAGAGCATGGGTGACGTACTAGAACGTCACAGTGCCATTACTCTATAGAGAAAAAATCGCGCCTAAAATGGCGGCCATGGCCAAAGCTACGAGTTTATAGGCGGTTTTTGGAAGCTGAAGAAGGGAGAGTGACGAAGCAGGCGCTATTTTAACAGGGTTGTCATGCATTTTTCATTCCAGAACTTTCAATTTATTGATTTAGATTTTAAATAAAATTTTCAAGGCGAAATAAATTAAAATAGCGCCTACTCAAAGAAAATAAATAAAGAGGAATCGAAGCTGTAGATTCCAGGAGGTCTTCAAACTATATCAGATGTTTCAAAGCTATTGCAGTTAATAATATTAATACCTCATAACATTACCTAACACATCCGAGACAAAATTTATACTCCACTATCTTCTTTGTTCCGCTTTACTATTGTCACTTTGTCATTTTCCAAAAATCGCCGCTTGGAGGAAATAGTAATTGTCATTGACGTGTGAAATATTGGAAACATTCCTTTAGTGAAAGGGGGGAGGAAATGCCAAAGAGGTTTTTTTTGGAATTGAGCTTGGTTTATTTTAGTACGCCCAATTTGGCCAGGAAGGGGTTTAGTTGTATTTATGAAGCTGTTGAGTCAATTTAAAAATAGCTTTTTTTTGGACAGAGTACTGGGAAAATAGAATTTTCCATTCCCGCGCTTTTAAAACATAACAGTTAAACTGAATTGGCAAAAATCACAAAAGTTCATTACGTGGTTTTCCAGTTTTAAGTTCCTTATATAGACTATATATATATATACAAAATACAGATAATAAATTGACAGTATTAGATTAACCTAGATTAACTACTTGATTGTAATATCCAAGTAGTTTCATATTACTTATAAATAGGCTAAGCCCGATTTCAAATGGTATATCTATCGCAATAGATAAAACCCGGGATTAACACTGGTATTCTTTAGCTTTTTGATGTTCCAAAAATATATAAATTTCCATTTAATGTTTTTGGGAAAATATTACGCGCTTAAAAACATTTTGGTATGATAATTTTTTAATCGTATTCGTTTTTGAACCCCTTTAACCACCAAAAAGTACAAGTGCGTAATAATTACTCGTTTGAGTTGCGTAAGTAATTTGCTAAAGTTTTTAATGACTGCAAAAGCGGTCTTCGTTAAAAGTATATAACCTCTTTTTTTCCCGGGAGACGCCTAGAAATTCGAAACACTTCCCGGTACTTCAAAGAGTCGAAAACACGCGCAATTTCCCAGAAAGCCTCATTGGCGGGGTAACCGTTTTCGAATCTCGTTTATTACTGCCCTGTTTGTCACTCCAAACACGTACACACGCGATGATTTTATTATAAGAATATCAAATCGCGCAAGCGGATGAAATAATAATTGTTGTTTACAACTCGGTAACAATAAATACCTCACGTTTGTTGGGTGTTTTTCATTCTAGTTTTCTTACACATGTATAGGCTCTATAGAAAATATTGTAAATAAATCGGCTTGGATGCATTATCCAACGCGGTCAGAAGTGAGGGGTTGGGGGTACGCGCTTCGCAACCCTCTCCCTGACTTTGACTTGTTTGTTAAACCTTGGGTTTCGATTCAAATATCAGATGGCGTGTTTCCTGGAAAACTCTGGTAGACGTGGTGACTAAAGGGACCCTGAAACCTCGGTTAGGGTTTTTGAAGGCTCTTTGTTTTTAACCGCGATGTAGCTGCGTTGTTTTTGAGGTTCGATCCTTTCCCCCCCCCCCCCCCGTGTACCGGGCTTTCGCACAATCGAAAGCTGGAAGGTTTTCAAGGAGACTTCCTGAACCTTTCCGACACTAAAGTCATTCCGCTCAATTTTACTCCCACCAACTATTATGTTAAGACAAAAATAGTATCCTTTACATTTCACCCCCGACACTCATGCGTGCGAAGTTTTATTATTTTTCTTTTTTGCTTTGGCGGTGGGATGTGATCGTGTGAGTAATAGAATCATAACACTGACTGGGCCAAGGACTCTTAAGTTACCATTATTCCACAGTGGAGGACGCTTCTTCCCGTTACCTTCAATTTTCGCGAAATGATTCCTGGCAACGTTGGTTTTTAGTAGACCCAGATCCAATCTAAAATAACCCGGATATTTCATTTACCCTTACACATTTTTTTTCTGGTTTTAATTAACCCCATTTTTTACGTAGCTTTTAAATGTCGATAGAGATAAGCCTAAAAGAGTAAAAACAAAACAGTTAAGTAACACAAATGTTTTATTGCTCTCAAACATAAAAACGTTGTCATTTATGACTAGCGAAACAACGTATGAAATATATCACAAAATATTTACAATGTATTAGTTGGGATATTTTTTAATATTTACAATTTGGGTTTCGAAGATCGTTGTCACGCGGCTAGGTTGCAAGGAGTCGTTCTGCCGCTGTTCGGTTTTGATGAGGAGTTGTATTTGGGGATGACCGTTCCCGGTATAATAGTACTTGGGGTCAACAATATAACCGGCGGTGTGGATGAAGACCTCCTTTTACGGTCGCGATACAAATGTCCGTAGGGGTCCAAGGAAGGCGGTGTTTGGAGGATGGCCGTTAAACTTTGTAGTAATTGCTGGCCACTGTTTCTGTTACATCCCAATGACTTGATCACGTTAATCGCCATCGAAGCCTGTTAGTATAATAAAGATAATTAGGACACGTATTTTTCCGTATTATCAAAAGTAAATGAACGGGAGTTTTTTAAATTAGGGATGTGGCATTTTTCTTATGGTCAGCTAGTAAATCGAAGCTGATATTTAGCTCTTCGTTTTTACTACGAGGCGACAAACTTAGTTTCATTTACTTTTGATCTTATATTTCGTTTCAACAAATTAATGTGGAAATTACCACTAGTAACTGTGATAAAAAAAATGAAGTAATATTCACCTGATCGGACCATCCAGATCCAAATTTCCACTGCGTCAGATAGAACTCTGAATTGTTTTTAAAAAAGTCAAAATTAACCGAAGATCCCACCGAGTTTCTGGCTTTGGTCAGTGTCTCTTGCACAGGCAGTGGTTGAAGCGACCTTTCTTTAGCGCACACCAACTTGTTATTAACTCTGACCGCGTTGAATTTGGCCACGTCGGTTAGTTTGTCTCGTCGGACGACCCCTTTGGCACCCGTCGGGATGTTTTCGCCCTTGGCACCAGACACGTGGATGACGTAATCATCACCGTCGTTGAGTACCCAGTCCGTGTACAAGGTGCGGTCGATTTCGATCAAGTCCCCCACTTCGGATTTCAGGGCATCCGCCGGCACGAAAGAGCCCAATCCGTAGACGGACGGCTCGTAATTATTTGGGTCATCCGAAACAGCGCGTTTCCTATTCCCCGTTGTTTGCATGATGTACACTTCGATTAAGAAAACTTTCGCAAGTTTTTCTTCACACGGAAGTTAATGGCTTCGATCGAGTAGTATTTTAAATTTTGGCCGATATTGTAAGGATTTATAAAAAAAAATTCTACTCTAATTCAATGTCGAAGAGATACTGCGTTATGATCTTTTCCTCATAAATTATCTGACACGACTCCACTCTGTCTGGTAACTCGAATGCCAGCTTTTCGCCGGGTATGTCCTAGGAACCTCGTTGGCTATCGCGCGAATCCGTCAGAAACTCACGTGGCTGCTTTCGCTCAGGGTTGTTGCCGTAGGCAGTTTTATTAGCGAGAGACTTGGCTTCGTACCAAGTCAATCTATAAACAAAGTGGGAACGAAATCCGATGAGGGGGGCGATATAATTTTGCCCCGTCGTACTTTTCCATTCCCCCCGTCACGTCGTCCGAGGTCACCCATCCATCCGAGCCGGGGAGGGGGGTATTTCGTAACGTAGCAAAGCAATCCGGTTGAACGTTTTATTTTTAATCATAATTATCAATTCTAGCGCTTCGCTTTAATATAAAGTGGTTTTTTTCTCTTAAAAGAGTTTTCTCCTTGATGTTTTTAGTTTCTCATTCTAACATTCTGTACCGAGGTCTTACGCCCAAATTTAGTTGGCCTCCTTACCCGTGGGTCCTTTAGAAAACCCCTTTGTTTAATCGAATCGCACCAAACTATATTGGTCTAAACGACTTTATTAGTCCTAAGGTATTATTTTTTGGGTGTTTTTGTAGATTTGTAAATTGAGCCAGATTATATTATTTAATATATTACGCATATTTTGTTTACCATTTGTCTCTGTCTCAGGAAAACTTTTCCAAGGGGTTATCGCATTATATATGTTGGAAGATATTTTTAATGCCTTCTTCATTTGTTAATATTTTATCTTATTTTTTTTAATGATAGCATTAAGAAATAGAGCTGGTCTGATAGTGAGGTTTATGGGGCCTTCCACTGCCAAAAACTGGTTTGAAGCAGTTTCCTAGAAACTCAATAGCTCGAACTATCATTAATTGAGCCACCATCCTGTTATTATAATTCTTTAAAATTAATGGTTTTTTACGTTAACCAGAAATTTCGAAAGAACTATGATCAATTTCCTTGTATTTGTTTTTAATGGGCTAGTTAATTATCTTTCACTATTTGATTTGCATTTTCTTAATGAAAAATGTATTTCTTATTAATTCGATGCAATGCCAAAGAATCGATCTTGGTATTTATACTTGCAAAATAATAAATATTTTGTAAAAGTGTTTGTTGTTTAAAAATCCCATTATCAAATGAAACTTATCAGTTTGATTTCTTTACAATGGGAATTATACACATTTCGCCTCTTGTGAAATAAATGTATCTGCTACTTCAAAAAAAAAACATTAAATCTTTATTAGCATTACAAAATTGAAATTCTATGTCTCTGCATTCTGATTTCTGTGTAGTGTATAAAAATATTGAAACACTAATTTTATTAATTAAGAACATTTCCCATAGATCACGAATATTGTTTGACTTTTCACCTAAAATTTGATAAATTTTCAATTAGCTAACTTCCTAATTTATGTGTATGTAATTTGGGTAATAGTTCTTAGAAGTAAATTTTATTTTATTTATAGTGTTAACTTAAAGAAGAATGGCAGACAGTGATGAAGAGTATGATAGACGTCGTGCCCGTGACAAATTTCGTAGGGAAAGAAGTGACTATCAAGACCGTAGAGATGATAGAGGCCGCCGTGAAGATTTTCCCGAGAGGTTGGGGAATCATTTATTAATTTTCAAAATCCTCTGCAAGATTTGGACACCATTGGTTATTTGCTATAGGGAGTCGTGGAACAACAGAGAACGAGGAGGTCGTAGGGAGTACAGAGACTATGACCCACGTGGAAGAAGAGATAGATATAGTCCACCACCTCCGAGACACGACATAAGCCCTCCCATGAAGAGAGTCCGATTGGACTGGAGTGATGACTGTGGAAGTGGTTATATGGGAGGTGGCTATGATATGGGCTACCCTGGTGGGAGAGGTGGTGGAAATATGATGGGTGGCCCTCCTGGAAGCTGGGGAGGTAGAGGCGGTATGCATCCTGATATTATGCATGGAAAGTAAGTAGACTGGTAGCCACAAGCAAGAAAAATACTTTGCACGTCAATGCAATTTTGGAAACATTTCAGTGACATGGATCCTGGAATAACCCAGCCACCGATGAAAACCTTTAAGCAGTTTCTATCAGAACAGAATGACAATATCGATGACCAAGAAGCTGTAAAAAGCTACAATGATTACAAACAAGATTTTAAAAGACAACAACTTAGCGAGTTTTTCATAATTCATAAAGAAGAAGAATGGTGAGATATATTCCTTATTGGTCACTTTTTTTATATTTTTTGTTTTATTACTATGTAGATTAAATTTTAACACTTAGATTTTAAAAAGATGTGACGTTTAATTTGTTAGTTTTTAATGGAATGCTATTTATTATAAAATAATGTAGTTTTTATTTTAATAGATTTTAACAGTAATTGCTTTTCAGGTATTGGGGACTGCCTGTAAAATCCTTTTTCCCTTTACATCCTCCCAGAACCTTTTACCCTCTCTCCTTACGATCATCCCAACCTCCCCACATCTATTTCTGATCTAGAAGCTGAATATTATAATATAACCAGGACACCACACACGCCGCGCTATACGATAGTTTTAGGTTCACACTGCGCACAAGCGGTGGTTAGCTATTGTCAATAAAGTTAAGGGTAGGTTACTAGCTAGGTTAGCTTTTAGCCTTTTTTCGCGCTATTTCATGATAAATGGTTAGGTTTTGCGTGTGTTGGGTATTTTTCACTACCGTTTCGCTTATTAAGTCCTGGAAGGTGAGGATAAAATTGTTGTCTACTTCGATGGCCAATTTTTTGTACTTTTTTTGATTTTTAGTACTTAAGTTAATCGTAAGCCTAAACCTTTCAAAACCTTTATTTACTCTTAGGCCTACTACAAGTAAAGGCAACAAAGCATACATGCATGAACTTTTAATTCAGATTGGTTTAAATTTTAACTTTAAAGCACCTCATTTGTGCTATAGAAACATTTTTTAACTTTTTGTCAGGAAATGTGTTATAAGCCCACCAATAAAGGTGATATAAATTTCTATATATCACCTTTAATATTATTTTGTTTTCTGTTACTAAGAGCTTAAATTCAATTTATGACTATTCTCTAATGGAAAGTTTTCCCCCTGCCACCTTTTTTCTTCTGAAAAAATTATGATAATTAGGTTCAAATCCAAATATCATCCTGAAGAGTTTGAACGCAGAAAGGAGGAGCAGCAAGAATCAATCAACAAACGTCTTTCCGTTTTTATGGAACTTTACCAATCACAATGGCTGGATAATGTCAGCGTTGATGCTGATAAATCAGATCAAATCATACGTTTATTAGATGCTGGTATGACTATTTGTAATTTATCCACAAGTTTTACTTAGGTCTTAATATTCTTACTCTTGTTTTCTTCCTTAGTTGTAATAAAACTAGAAGGGGGAAGCGACAATGACTTACGGTCGCTCGATGAACCACCTGAGGAACCCCCAAAGGAAAATGAATCCGTATTTAAAATAGTCAAGTAAGTTTCTACCATTTTTAACTAATGGAAGTTTCATTGTATGAAGGGTGTAGGAATGAGAGAAGTTAGAGGGGCAAAGACAACTCGAACCCAGGGGTTCTTGAATTAATGTAAAAATAGATTAGAGGCTTAAAAAATATAAAGTTTCAATTCATGTAACATTTATTTAAAACTAACAAAAACGTTAACTTTTCTCGTATTTTAACATCTAAAACCACCAAAAAGTTAGACTGGCAAATACATTAGTTGCCCCTCCTAGTAAAATATTTGATATTGGCATTGTCTCCACCCTTTATGTTCCTGCGCTCTTACATTGTATAAACAATAAATTATGAAACCAACAGGGATGAGAAAGCCATTCCAACTGACAACACTAAAGATGAAGAGGATAAGGTTAGTTATTGTTTGATGACTTTTTGTTTAGCTTTAACTTCTGTTTTGCTATTTTGTAGGATGGGAAAGATGATGATCCGAAAAAAGATGAAGATAAGGATAAAGACAGTGTTGATGAAGATACTCCAAAAGTAATTTAACAACCGTAATTTTGGATGGATGCAGTGTGACTTTTGTTATTTAAAGTTAAAAAATAGCGTTAAACTATGAAACATATTTGAAAAGTACTAGGGATGCACCGATATATTGGCCTATTTTTCTAATTCCAGTATCAGATGATATTGGTATTAGAAAAATATTTTCAGTAAAACATTTAAAAATAAAAAATTATCGATTAACTAACTAATGATAATATTTCATGTGATTGGCCGCGCCTCAAACACCAGACTTCAGAAGCTAGGTCATACCTTTTTTTAGACAGGGGGTTAAGAGTGTAAACAAATAAAAAATAACGATATTCGATTTGTGATAGAAAATATGTATCACGTAAAATGAAAAGAAACATTCGGATATGCTATTACAAACTTCTTTTCATGAAAAATTAGAATAAAATGGTATGACAAGTGCACTGAACTGTCTTTTACAATGATATTATCATATAAACTACTGTTATGATGGCCACGAATAGCCGGTTACCCATATTGGTGCATCTCTAAAAAGTACAGAAAAACGTACTTAACAAGGAGGTGAAATCCAATGTGTTGTTGGGCATATCTGCTGACTTTTTTTTATTTTGCCAATCTTTGGGGTGTCTACCCGAAATTTCAGTATAAAAAATTAATTCTTTGATTATGATTAATTTTAATCCCCCATAAGAAGAAAAAAAAGAAGTCAAAATCCAGAAATGAAAATGATGAGTCCAGTGACAGTGAAAGTAACAGCAGTAGTGGAAGCTCAGATTCCGAAGGTTGGTATATTTTTTAATATAATGCTGGAAGGTGATTAAAATTTTTATTTTTGTTTATAGAATCCAGTAGTGATATGGATGATGACGACGAAGATGAAAAGAGTAAGAAAGATGCCAAAGAGAAGGAGAAAAGAAAAAGAAAGAAATCTAAAAAGAAGGAATCAGATGTTGAAGAAGGTGAAACTATAAAAGCTGATAATAAAACGTCTTCCAATGATGAATTGAAAGATTCAAGTGGTAAGTTCAATTAGTAGTTTGTTGACTTATATTAAACTGATTTTGTACTTTTATAGATATTAAAGAAGAAGGTGAGATGCCAGCTGAAACGGAGAACATTGCTTCACCTGATAAAGAAACTGAAGAGAATGATGGAGAGAAAACTGAGAAGGTACCATCAAAAAACGAACCGTCAAAACCTTGTCCATTGCACAAAACTTGCTCGATTTTCTTGAGAAATTTACCACCAACTATAACCAAGCAAGAAGTTGAAGCGGTAATTCATCTTTTCCAATATTCTGCATCTTAATTATAGTTAACGGAGATTAAATTTAAAATATTTTGGTTTAGATGTTCAAGAAATTTGAGGGTTTTTTGCGAGTTGCTATTGCTGATCCCAGTCCAGAGAGAAGATTCTTTAGAAGAGGCTGGGTCACTTATGAAAGGAATGTTAACGTGAAGAGAATTTGTTTTGAAGTGTCCGAAATTAAGGTACATTTCCTTATTTTCATTAGGAATTGTTTTACAAAATTTAAATTTAAATTTTTTTCAGTTGAGAGATTGTGATTTGGGAGCCATTGTCAACCGTGATCTCATCCGAAGGATACGTCCTGTTAATGGAATTACTTCTCACAAACAAGTAGCCAGATCAGATATTAAGATTGCAGTCAAAATTATTCAAAATCTTGACAATCAGAGAAATCTCTGGAAAGATACTAAATCCGAAGGAGTATGTCAGTCCTTCATTTCTTAAGATGGGCCTCCGCAAATGGAAATTTATTAACAACTTTGTTTTTTTATGATGCAGTCTGGTAGTTTCAAGACAAAAAATCCTTTACTGGATAACATTTCGGACTACTTAATTGAAGAGGCTAGCGCTGAAGAGGAAGAACTTTTGGGCATATCCATTGACGAGGGTGGGCAACCTAATACCTCAGGAGAGTCCGTTGCCACCTTGGAAAGGGACGAAACCTTAATTAAGGTCTTAGACTGCCTATTGCTGTACCTTAGAGTGGTTCATTCGATAGATTATTACAACTACAGTGATTATCCCAATGAGGATGAAATGCCCAACAGGTGTGGCATTATGCATGCCCGAGGACCACCACCAAAAGATGCAGTTACTCAACAAGAAAGTAATCAAATTTTAAGCCTTTTTGTTCTTGCATATGTGCTGCCTCTAATGCAAACATTAATCCTCAGTTGACGAATATCAGTCATTTTTTGATGGAAAGATTGCTCCAATTTTAAACCCTGTTACCAAAGTGCCTAAAGACGAAGCTGTTAAGTTGGGACTTAAAGAACCTCATTCGTATCCTTGAAATATTTTGAATTTTTGGTTGATTTGGAATAGTTTTCTTTAACATTGCGTAAAATAGCGAAGTGGAGAAGTTTGTCAAAGCAAACTCTCAAGAAGTTGGTACTGGAAAATGGTTGTGCCCTTTGTCTGGAAAGAAATTCAAAGGCCATGAATTTGTTCGTAAACACATCTTTAACAAACACCATGAAAAGATTACTGAAGTTGAAACGGAGGCTGCCTACTTCAACAATTATCTGTTGGATCCTAAGCGACCCTCGCTTCCAGAACATCCATTCAATAGGCATCAGAATAACATGATGGGAGGTCCACCTGGTCACATGGGACACAACCGTGACATGCCTGGAGGACCCGGTTTTATGGGTGGGCCTGGATTCATGGGCCCACCTTTTGGAGGAAACTATGGGCATAGAGGACCAATGCCCATGTTTGGGGGTGCTAGTGGTAAATTTAATTAATTGATTTTCATCTTAATTGGAAAAGAAAAAAATATTTTAATCTTTGCAAAGGTTTTGGTGGTAGAAACTCTTACCAGGATATGCATTCGAGAGGTGGTGGAAACTTTGGAAAACTTCCCGGCCATGGGTAATATTTAGTTTTCTGTTATTGCCAAAATTTCTTTCTTATATTAGACTGGTCCTGATGGTATGATCCACAGAAAAAAATATCAGGCTTACGGGAATTTAGCTTTTAACTTGATAGTAATTATCCATTGACAGCAGGAATGTGAATAAACCTCGCAAGATGATAAGCTACAATGATTTGGATGAACCCAAAGAGCAAGATTTTTTTTAAAGTCATTGCCTGGACAAGATTATCATAATGACAATGGAGAAAGTCATCTAATTCCAGGATTTTATTTTAACTAATCTTTATGTTTGCCATTTCGTAATATTTATGAAAATATGTCAAAATTACCTATTCCCCCTTTATTTGGGAGAATAAAAGCGAGTCTCTAATTTTGTGGGTTATTATAGGTTTAATACTGCTAAGGCATACATGTATAAACTTTTAAAATTGTATAAAAATGAAATTTGAAAATACACCTTAAGAGTGGCAGATTCTTTTTGGCACTAAGGCATCGTTTTTAAATTGAATAGCGTCATATTCTGCAATTAAATTTGTAATATTTGAAAGGCCCTCTTGCATGTCACTCAACTCCATGTCATCCACATCAAGAAAGTGATGTAAATGCGCCTAAAATGTCAAAAAACCATTGTTCAAAAATGTCAGTGTGCTTTATTGCATTTGACTAAACCAAGTGGTTGTAATAGAATTCTTACTTTTCTGCGGTAGAGTTTAACAAATCTTTCCCTTACATTCTCAAAATTGTACCGAATTGCTGTTGTATTTTTAAGTGCCAACAGTGAGAAGGGGTGGCCAACAGGCGGTATGGGACAAAGACCAACTTTCCAGCCTTCCTGATTCCATTTAGCGAACTTAGTAATTTTTTGAATCCTATTTTGATGCATCATTTGCAGTCAAAGAATTACAACTATTACTAGACTAGCTTAAAAATATACCTTATTAAGTTTCGTTGTACGTCAGAAACGCTCACTTGCCCTCTGGCTAATAGAGCGCAAGCTAAATAAATTGAATCTGAATTAACAATATTTATCAAATGGTGATTGGCCAAAAATGCCTCTGTAAACATTTGATCGAGTCTTCTTGAAGGAATGTGTACATCAGCTAGGGCGTAAAGAGGGCTTAGACTAGGCACTAAGTAATGCAATTTTGGAAATGGTACAAGATTCATGGCAATTTCACTCAAGTCCACATTGAGACTGCCATGATACCTGCTGTGACTGCAAAAAAAGTTTGGCTTTTTACAAATTGATATATTCCAATTATAACAGATAACATGCCTTGTTAGGTTAAGTAACAAGTTAGCAACAATGTTGTTCAATTGGTCATAAGGTTTGGCTTTCTTTCGGAGTACACTTCCAACTGATGATGTTATTGGACTTTCTGGTTTCACTTTTCTGCCAGATCTGCCAGGAAGTGGAATGGCCTTTTCAACTTGTGCGTCAATATTAAGTAAAGCCTACGATATGTTTTTTAGATATATTTATGAAGTTATTGCAAGGCGTTTAATTTCACATCACATCATTTTCAACAGGAAAAACGCAATCAGCAAATTCTGTCAAGCGTTGTAAACAAAGCACGGTATTATATGGTGAAGTTACAACATCATCATTGAGTGAAGGAAAAACTGGCATGACAAATCTAATAAAAATGTAAGGTAAACATTAATTTCTTAAGTTTCTAAGCTCATGGTACCTTTCAACATCGGAAAACTCCGTACTGAGAAATTCAATAACTGCCGATCCCAAACCAGATCCAGTACCTGTAAAATAAGAGGAGTTAAATAGGTTTTTGAGGTAATAACTACATTGTATTTACTTACCACCACCCATTGAGTGAAGTAGAAAAAATGATTGCAAATAATCACAATGCTCTGCCTCTTTACGAACTAGGTCCAAAATCTTTTCTTTGTATTTTTTACCATAAAATTTATTGCCTACTGCCCTATAGAGAGTTTAGAGTTGTTTTTAATCTCTCATGAGGCTTTTAAATTTACCAGTTATTTCCGGATCCAGAATTATCACTTATGGTCTGTTTGCTGTCGAATAGTTTCCCTATTGAACTGCGGAGAATACTGTTTAATACCCCTTCTTCCATATCAACCAATACAGCCTGTGACAAAAATTAGCATTTAAGACATAACATTTATTTGATTGTGATGGATGACCTACTCTTGCTTTTAAACCACACATAGTTTTATCCTGCTTAGATTTTCTAAAGAAACATTCTTCTACGCAATCTTTTACCTAAAATACGGATCAACATTTCATTTATTTAAATGAAAAATATGAAATTACCAAGGCAAGTTGAGAACGCTCTCGCAATGCTAGTTCGTAAAACTGGCCCCCAATTTGATTTCCACATTGACCAACTATTAAGTTAAAAAATTAATATGGATAAGTTATTAGGTATAACAAAAATTACCTTGGATAACAATTGATTGTGTCATTTTATCAGCTTTTAAATGAGCTTATGGTGTCAGCTAAATGTTTAACTAATAAATAAATCTTAAAATTGAATCATAATCAGAGAGATAAAAATCTCTATGGTCATGATATTGAACTGTCACAGTGACCATGGCTTATAGATCCATACCAAGGCTCAAAAGCTTCAAACCTTGCCCATAACTTCATTAATATTCAGGCGGGAAAATTCAAAATGCATTTTATTAGACTTTTTATAGTTGCTGAAATTGCACGTTTATTTGAGCACATGGGGATGACACTTTAAACACGACACATTGAAAAATTAAATTTGTACATTCTTATAATCTGTATATGTTAGAAATACTTCATAAGTATATCAATTGAATACTGCAAATAACCGTAATTATATATACTTATGATTGTGAACATTTTTGCGCAGATTGTCATGTGTTATGGACTTATATTTTTTACATTGCTTAGTTTAAAAGCGGACCCTTATGACAAATTTTTAAAAGGCCATGACACATTTTTTAAACATTTCCAGTATTGGCAGAATCTCACTTATTTTTTGCACTTTGGGTTACAACATCACCATGCCATTAAATAGATATATATTTTTTTATATTTTGGGCGTTACTTCTTTAAAAAATTTAGTAATTTTTAACACTCACTATAAGTAGATAAAATCTATTATTAAACAACAGGAGGTTTTAAAACTTTTTTTAAACAATCTATATGCCTAAAAAGAATCAAATAATTGGCACAACAACTAAAACAATCTTATGGGTAAAAATATAGGAAAACTATTGTGACGTACATTAATAGTTTATATTTTTTAAATAGTTTATAGCCTTATATATCTCTTGTGTATTTCTTAAATAGCTTTATAGTTACAATGACAATACATAAGGCAGGAACATTCTTTGGTCATTATCACTTACTTATGTAAGTGATTGGGAGGATATTTCATTGAGTTATAATTTTAAAAAAGTCTTGAAATTTCAAGAACTAAAAAATAGATCTACTTTTAAAACTTAGGGTTAAAATATTTTCTCTACATTTAAGGGAACCCAAATTGTAAAAAAAAAGTATAATACTGATTTCAAATTCATTATATGAAAATTAAGTTAACACTATGACTAGAATAGAAAATTGTGTTTAAAAAATTTTTAACTGTGTTTAAATGCTTTAATCACTATCGAAATCGTGAAATCGGGCACCTGGGCTTGATTTCATAGTCTTGGAATGGTGATATCTTTCCCTTGATGCGTAATCTTCATTTTCTTCATTTAGTTGAGCAGCCATAACTTCGACTCCTGGATGTAAGGGAGTCACAACGATTTGGTCGTAATCAGAATAGGCCCCTCTGAAAATGTTTAAAAATATTCTAGTCAAGGTATTATTTTCAATTTTAACATTGGGTACATTACCCGCAACATCTTTGACAGATCCTTTTTAACCATGGGAACAGTTTAAACTCTGTGATACCTAAAAATGGTCCTTGTTAATATTTTAACAAGGTTTGTTAGGAAATAGTTCTTGATAAATACCTGGGAATGTCCCTGGATTAGCTTGACCAATATATATCCAAAAAATGGCTATGGCTAATAGCATTGATAGAGAATAGCCCCATTGAACCAAGAACATGATAACCACTTTGCAAATCAACTTAAAAAGATACTCTTATAATTTATTTCTTTTCATTTGCTAGTTTTATAATCAATTGAGACTTACTCCTAATATTGCTATCCAACGATTACAAAAAAGGGAATACCAAGCTTTGGTTTTGCCGCTTAGCAATTGACTTTGATCTGAGAAAAATTAAAAGTTCAAGACCCAAAACTGGCTCGGAATATTTGTAAGAAAGTCAGAAAGAGAAACCTACTGTGTCCTAATAACAATGCTTTATCATCCACCTCTAAATAGTCTTGTTTGTCTAAAGTATCTTTACTTTCAGCGCTCTTAACTGAGCTGTGCTCATCGGGGGAAGTTAAAGGGGATTCGGTTGTGCTATGGCTATTTCGCCGATGAGGAAATTGCATGGCAGTGTTGACAGAACCAGACGTAGTTGCACATGAGACTGGGCTTTTCGGTGTTGATGTTTTAGAAGTTACTCTTTCTGGAAATAATTGGTCCAAATCTCCGTCGTGCTGATTGTTAAGATATTTGTCAGAATGTTGGACAGTAGTTTGGTGTAAATAATACTATCACCTTTTCATCTTTCCCTGTGCTGCCGTAAGATACAAATTGTTTTGCAAAAGCTTTATCCTTTCTTAGGTAGAATGAAGGGCTCGCTAGCAGAGCTTCTTTGGGCTTAGAAAATCTTGCTTCTCGCTCTTTCTGTAGATCATAAGTCATTGAAAGAGAAAAAAAAGCGTATTCCACACAACCGTAAGTGAGCAGGAATGGAATTGTCACAATGGGAGCCAATGTATTAATTTGACCAATGGCGATGAAAATGATACTAGCCAAGGAAAAGATGATCAAAGCATTAACTGGAACTTTGTTTGGACCAATCTGAAATTTCCAGGAGGTTAGTCCTGTCTCCCACTACATGCACTAAGTTCAAGAAAATTATATGCTCACCCCTCTACCGAGGAATTTTGAACCAGGAATAACATTTTCCATAGCCATATTTTGGATAATACGCGGTGTGGCGTATAAAGCACCCAGGCAAGATGAACAAGTTGAAACGTATAGGCCACAGAGAAGTAAAACACCAAGGGCAGAAACCTAGAAATAATCCATTAGACTCTCTCAAGTTACTAAGCCTTTAATCATGAACATTACATTTTCTGCAATCATGAAATTTGACTGCAGTGCAGAACGCTGACAAGTGGCTCCCAATCCCATTATGAAAAGCAGATATAGGAAAAGACTGGAAGGTAAGAAACTCAAGCATTTTTATTATGGCAACATTTTTTTTATTTTTCTTGTAATAATACCTCACTCCGATAGATGTCAAAGTTCCAATGGGAATATCCTTGGATGGGTTACGCAAGTCACCACTCATATTGACTCCTGCAAAAACTCCGGTCATGGCAGGAAAGAAAACTCCAAACACCGTAAACCAGTTTTCATTTTCCATATAATCGGGCATAGTGTTATTTTGTAAAATTTCGAGATCATAACCAATAACTCCCGCTTCTAAAGTCGATAACAATTTCAGAACCTTTAAAATTTTAAAAATACGAATAACACTCGTAGAATTTTATACCTGGGTCAGTGTGCACAAAAGTACCAACTGCAAAATCTAGAGCCGCTAAGAGTATTATCATGAGTAGAAAAAACTGTAGGCGAATAACCCATTTCACTCCAGCCACGTTGATTCCTATAGAAAGGATATTTTTAAGAGCATTTGGTTTACTCTGGCAACTAGTAAGCCAGTAATCATTTTACCTATTAAAAGTAGAATAACTCCTAAACCTAACGACCTTTCTAGCCATGGGTTAGTTATTTTAAGAACTTGAGACATGGATTCTGCAAAACCCATAACATGCAGAGCGCAACTTACAGCCTTTTAATGAAAGATTTCAATTAAGTATTAGTTTTGTTATTTATCTAATATTATTAACTTGTCCAAAGCAATATATTATTCCAATAGCGCCTCCAATTTGAGCACCCAGCACGTGAGATATTAAGAAATGGACTCCACCACTTTGAATTTGACATTGTTCGCAAATAGCAATCCCAGATAGAACTGCCACGGAACAAACGATGACTGTAGTTAGCACGATTAAAACTGACTGTCCAATGCCAGCATTTCCCTGTTAAATAATTTTAAATAATCAGTGGTAGAAATTGTTTCAGACTAATATTATAAATGACTTTAATGAGAAACTCGCCACAATCCATCCTGCTCTTAAAAAGATGATCACACCAAACAAATTAATCATACAAGAAGTAAAGACCCCATCCCATGTCCCAAAAAGTACGGGTTCAGATAAAAAGAAGTTAGCTTTCCACCATGGTTTTCTCTCGTAATTATCCGCAGATGCTTTCTATAGTTACATAATCAAAACCTTTAGTTAATATTTAACTAAATTCAGTGACCATTTTTGATACCTGATCCTCGTGGAAAAGATCATTTTGTGTGGGACCACTAGCCTCAAAAACATTATCATCCCCAATAACAGTGTTTGAGGTGGTAGCCCCATATGGAGTTCCATCTTCTTGGGGACCAGAACTTAGGCCATATTTTTCCCAATCAGGATATTTTCCTTCTTGGCCCTCCTGCATAGCTTTTTTTTTTTAAATTGTTCACCTTTTTACAGGTGCCCCTATTGTATAGATACAATTAAATACTTTACAGAAGATTAACTAACATAAATTATGGTTTAAGATACGATTTCATCAGATTATTGAGATAGAATCTGGTAGAATTTGAAGTAAAACTCATGCTTCAATAGTTTAAAATTTAAATATTAGCTCCAAATTCACTAACATATGGTAGGTTAGCTACCTTGCATTTTCCTCGAGACGTGCAGGGAAGTTCCCCTTCCCAAAGCTTCTGAACTTTGCCGATAAAGGTGACGACACTCCCACGCGTTTATACGCCGGCATATATATTATATTTCGTATTTACTCAACCAGCTGATTTGGAAACGCGCATGTCCGCGTCGCTTCTCTCTTTCCCGCCCCCCTTTCTAGTTCCATTCATGAATTTTTTTAAATGAGAAAAATCAATAAAATTACCTTGTGTTTATGCTTATAGCAATTACTATAAAAATAAATTTTCTTTCACAGGGTAATCATTTTATTACATAAATGAAAAAGCAACTACGTTTATAATTACATCTGTTTTAACTTTCAATTATCATTGATACCAAATCTTTTTTCATACATTCTTCCTCTACCAGTCTCTGGTTAGGTGAACCGTGTTTTATCAGAGTGGGCACCGCTTTTAAATTTAGTTGTGGATCTTTCCTGAAGATGTTGTTTGGATCTTTCCAAAAACTTCTCTCACCCACTTCACAATGAACTAGAGCAGTTGTTGAATCTGCAAATTCGTCCATTGCAGAGTACACGATTGGCTCTGCAGACACGCAATCCGAACACCAACTTTCTCCTGATACATCCTTTGAACCACAAAATAATACAAATACATCCCCATTCTTAGCATTTTCTTCAACCGCTTTCTTATATTCTTCATAACCTTTGACGTGTATCTTTTTAACCATTGTGATGTCTAATTAAGCCTATGAAAAAAATTTAATGAAAAAAAATTAATTTAATAATATCTAACCACTTACCAAAAACCTTTCAGGTCATTATAAGGAAAAAAATGTACCAAGCTCTTGGTGGATGCTCTTGTATTATGTTGATAAAGAGATAACACCACCCTCCTTTCTGACATCAGAGCCCTCTAGTGGATGGTAAGTTTTTAAATTATTTAATTTTTAAAATTTAAGCTAAAAATTAATACTGTTGATGAGTTTATTAATTTTCACTGTAATTTAAATTGGCTTTAAAACAAATTGTAAAAAATATATATGCAATGATTTTTGTTCTTTTATTAAAACTAACTTGCGTACATAAATTTATGATACATATTATCATAGAATTATCACATTTTGTGAAATTTCAAAATTTATGGAATGAAAAAAGGGTAGGGGTGTTAGTAAGGGAATGATTTTTAGTTCCATGTTAATTTTATTGATGAAACTGGTTTGGGTCATGTGTATAATAGAATTTGAATAATTTTTAGTTTTTTTACATTTTAAATGGGAGGGCGTGAACTGACCAATTGAGCAGTACTCATAGTAGAGTTGTTAGGCGATACAATAGTTGATGTTGGTATTAGCTGGTAACACTGGTTTCCACTGACGTACTGCAATTGAACTGGTCCTGATAAAATGGGTGTTGATGATTGAGGCGTTACCTATTTTAAGATCAGAATTACTATGATGTCTTTGTTTTTAGTGATTTAAGCCACACGAAAAGTATCAGTACTTACACGTCTGGTTAACTGTGGCGTAGGGATTGTCGTTTTAGTGGCACTCATTGTAGATATACTGGAGCTGTTTTGAATGCTGCTGCCTGAACTTTGGGTCGTTGGTTGATTCTGCGTGCATAAGTTCATATGGGTCATCCAATGCGACTGCTGACAAGAGTAGTCGCAATAACTCGTATTCCAACAGCAGTAAAATATAGCTTCTTTGCCACAATTCGCACACTGCAATCAAATGATAAATTATAAATATAACACTCCTTGGGTGCTAACATTCGAACCGTTACCCATTGTGTTTTTTTCGTAGCCTCTATAGTCTTTTGCTTCTCCTTTTCCATCTCTAATTTCAATTCCATCATAGTTCTTTGTTTTTCCAACTCTGATTTTTCTCGCATTTCAGCGAGGCACTTCCTCTTGTCAAGTTCCATACTTGCTCGAACTTCCAACAGAATCAGGTCTAGTGGAATATTTCATTAATGTCGTTGCCAAATTCATTTAGTTTTAGTTAGAGTAAAACTGCTTTTGAACAAGGCTCATTAGTACATTGAAGAGACATCAGATAAAAATATATATACAGACAGACAAAATAAACCATACGAAAATACAGAACATAAGACGTACTTGTCCCTAGTAAGATTGAGGTATTTGGTAACAGCAAGAATTAATTCAGATTAACAGAAAATAACTGGGTAGCACCCTATTCGCCTCGTGATTCCACCTTTCCTCGTTTAACCATTCTCCCAGTAAGGGGGGAAGACACTTCAGTATGATCATGGGCTCTCTTTCCATATAGGCAGTTAATATTTTTTAAGGAATCATGAAAACAGAGGCTATATAGTAACATATTATTCTCTGCTAACCTGAATATAGAGATGTCTTTATATTTTTTTTTGGGCCAGGTCGGGTTGGGCTTTTTACATAAAACTGTCCAGGTTGGGTGGGGCATTTTATATATTAGTGATCGGACCTTCAAGTTTCTATTTTATTTGCAACAACAAATCTCTACATACAGAAACCGAATCGTTATCACTTGTTAATTTGCACAATGGACCTAAGGTCGAAGTGCACGGCTTTCCACCCCTTTCAATAATAATAATCATTTGTTAATCATACTCCTGACATATTCACTAATTTTTAAGTTTCTCAAAGCACCATCTACTGACCAAATTTTAATCTGGGAGGCCACTCTAGCATTTAGTACAAGTGTATACTAGTTTTTCAGGTTGGGCCGGGTCGGGTTGGGTTTTTCGAAATGAATAATTTAGGCAGGCCAGATCGGGTTGAGTTTCAATTTTGTGTTTTTTTAATTGGGTCGAGTCGGGTCGGGCTTTAAAACTAGCCGGCCCAACTCATCTCTACTTAAATACATTCTCCGTAACTGATATGAGGAAAGTCGTTATAGTTAAGTGATATTTACAAGATTCGAGTCACCCATCGATAAAAATCTATTACCTGTATTGTGTTTCACTTCCAAAAGTTCTTGTTGGTGCTTCCACTTTAACTTTTCAATTTCCAGTTCCAAAGATCTTATTGTGGCTTGTGGGTTTCCTGGACTTCCGGCGTCTTTACACAGCTCTTGCATGAAATCTATAAGCTATTATTTAAACGTTGAGAAAGGTATCAAGTAACTATAATTAAACTGTTTTAATGCTACGTAAACAGTCTAATCTTTACCTTATGTGCATAGTTGGTTATGTTGGTTGGATCGCTTTCAGCCAAGTGACTGGATCCATTATTAAAACCTGGATGATCAGTTGAAAGGCTAGCCAGTGATGTCTGACCTATGTCTTCAGAAACATTCCTTTCAGTCTGTTCAGCTGGAAAAAAGCTCTTAAAACCCTTCGACCCCACAGGGATTCCATTAACTTACGTAATTTGGGTAACAAAGAAGTGGTTGCTTCAGAAGGAAGTTGAACTCCTTCGTTGTTCCTTTTGGAACTCTTCTTTTTAGCCTGGGTTGGCGAGGTTGTGCTATCTTTCCTTGGACTTTTAGATATTTCCATTTCCTCAACACATACACTTGGTGATAAGGCATCATCTCCTGGGGTTTCATCAATTACCAAATTTTCCCCACCATCGCTTGAAATACTACTGAAGTCATCAGGTGGACTATGTACATTTTTTACAAGATCGAGTCCCTTATTATGTATACTTTTAGCATTTTCTGTTTCATTACCACCACTACAAGTTTTAGAAATATTATCCATGTTTTCCAGTTCCTCATGGTCAGTTAGATGGTTCGCACTCATTTCATCATCTTCATCCCCTTCAGATTCTGTTGTTGGCATGACAATTTCATCATCAACACCTTCAATGCCAAGCTTTTTCTTGCAGGATTGAATAGTCTCTTGCAGTTTTTGTACAAACAAACTGTTTGTTTTCTTCGGTGTCAGCTGGGCTGAGAGCACCGCAAGGTCTATATCTTTACTGTTATCAATCAGACTAGTGGTACTGGTTACTTCACACAGAACTGGACTTGTTTCTTTTTCCATGTCCTTTTCTGTATCTTGGATGGCAACATTTTCACTTACTGCTGGTTCTTCTTCTAGTACATCAGAGTTTTTAGGGGTACTTTTTTGAGGGCTTGGAACGCTGATTACTGAATCTTGTTCTTCATCATCGCTTCTTGCCATAAATCTTTGTTTTATTTTCTCAGCAGCACTTACGCTAGTTGCCATTTGTACTTTGTTTAAAACAATGGATGGGCTAAGAAGTTTCAAGGGCCTATTAATGTCCAAGGAACTGCTATCACTGATTTCAAACACTCCCATTGGTGGTGGATTTTTAGCTTGTTCAGTACAGTCTTGGTCATTTTGCTGATTTTCAATTTTAATTTTTGGTACAAAACCATCAGGTTTTCCCGTTACCATCTGTTGAGAGGCTGACATTCTCATTCTTGATGCTGGTGGGGCATTATTCGCCGCAGATTTCTTGGTCTTTTTAGGGGATTTTTTTAGTTCCTTCTTGTCCTTAGGTTTTGCAAACCCTTCAGCCTGTAACCTTCTCATCCAGCTACTTGTTACAATTGTAACAGTTCTTCCTTTTGCAAATGCATTTTGATCGACATCACTGTGGCGCTAATAAGTTTGATGCAATGCAAAAAATCAATTAATTAAATATGAAATAGACGTACATTCAAATAAGTAACATATTTTATACTGACTCTTCCAGTGCTAACTTTGCTCATAGCCTGCAAGTATAGTCTATCAGCATCGAGAGGGGTTTTTGGTGGGGCGTAATCAAAACCTCCGAGTTTCACTCTCAACTTTTGGATATGGGCATCCAATTCCTCTAGGGAGCTGTCAAAAGCTGCCTTTTTCTTTACTTTAAGAGGTTGTGGCATCTCGTATGACAGTAGATAACAGAGGTGAATCGGGACCCAAGCTCGGTCATGGGCTCCAAAAAATCTCACATCAGCATTCCCATTGTCAACTTGCATAACCTTACCAGGCCAGTAAGGAAAGCCCTTCAATTTAGCCCAAACCAATACATGGGCTTTTCTCTGAAAAGCTTGTGTTAGAAAGCAGGCTTTCACTGCGTATGCTAGAGGCAAAATCTACTTACACAAGGTTCTAAAAACCAATTGTCTTTCAAGGTATGAGCGTGCAAATAACAATCTGGACATATTTCAATTTCCTTCATTTCTACTTTACCAGTATTAACTAAACCTTTTGCAACCGTGGTTAGTCTGTGGCCACCTATAGATAGAAATTTTTGAAATTACCCTACATAATTTGGTTTGAGGGCTACAAAAATCAACATACTCCCATTAAAAATAACACTGTTATGATGAAGCCATTTAACATCAGCAATGAAAGCTTCGGTTGAACCGTAAACACGTTTTTTAATGTTCTAAATATAATTGCGAAACATTTTTTAATTATCTACGACTTCCAAATAATGTATTCAATTATCGAACCTTTTCCAATAAAGATAAATCTATAGGATGAACTACATAATCTAAGTAGCGTGGATATTCTTCTACAGAAACTGGTTTATTAAATGCATCAGGTTGAGAATCCACCAAAAGTTTTAGCTATATTGGTAGTTTAACCATTATTAAGTTTTTGAACCTCCAAAAAAAACCCCTTTGAGATACATACCGCTTGTTGCTTTATCCGGTTCAAAGCATACTTTAAAAGATTACACAGTTGTTCAATAGTCAGCATGGCCATTGCCGGAGACCGAGTATCGGTATCTTCAGCTAATATGACAGCCCTGCATTCCTTGCAAATCCAATTTTTTGGATCTTGGATTTGTTCATTAGGATTTTGACCTTGCCCATCGCATTTCCCATGAAAAGAGCGGGGACAGACTTGACAATCTAAAAGTGGTCCTTCTTTGTGACAAACCCAGCAATAGGGATCACAGGGAGATTCCTATGATTTTAAAGTTGAATTTAAAGTAAGTTTTCTAATATCCATCCCTTTCTAATTGTGCCAGTAGTACCTGATTTCCACTAATGTCCAATTTTTGTCTTTTTGGAGGTGGTGGTTTTATAGAATATGATTCTGTACCGCCACTGCTACCCTCCATAGTTTTTCCAGGTGACAGGGTCTCCTGTTGCGCAGAAGCATTTTTTTTAGGTGACGGTGTTTCCGGCCCTAAGGTATTTTTTTTTGACAAAGGCATAGGACGAGATAATGTACCCCCAGTTTTTGGTTTAGGCTCTGCGTTTCTTTTTATTGGTTCAGTTGCAGTAGATGTTGGCAATTCTATAATAACATTTCCATCATTATTCTTAGCCCATTTTCAGGAGATTCATAAATTAATAACTAACCTTCCAATTTTGTTTTAGATTTCAATGGTTTAGGTTTAAGTTTTTTGAGTGAACTGGTAAAATATTTAATTGTTACATTTGAGATTTAGCACTAAATATTTAATGCGTTGCTTGGGTTGAATCATAAAATTTACCCTTTTTGAAGCTTGGGTGATGGGGTTTTGGTTCGTAATTTGGTAATATTATCTTTCTTCAACTTTTCTACCGTATCATTTGTTAGAGTATTTGATGTTTTATCTGACTGATCAGATTTTTCAGGGCTATTTTGTGGCTTATCCATTTTAACAGAATTTTTCTACCAAAATTATAACTTATGACATTACTCTATTTGGAAAGTATTTTAATGAAAGATATATCGTAACTAAAGAAGTAAGTAGGTGTTGCATTTTCCCCTTGAACATGCATTGTTTGTAGTTCATTATACATCTTTAGAGATACTGACAGTAAATTTTGAATCACATGCACGGTGCAAAGAATAACAAACTTAAAAGCCATATATAAGAAAGTTTTACATAATTACCACAAATTAAGTTTTACACTTCAATTTGTAACTTTTTTCTTTTTTCTGTTGTACATCTATTTTCCAAAATTGACAAGGGCTGAAGTGAATTGTGATACTAAAAAGATCATAGCACCTCTCTCTCTGCATTTAACTTCTTTGTTGAGATTTGAGCATGCTCTAAACTATAAACCCAAAATGGTGGTTTTGATTGGTTTAGTAGCTTTTCTGCACAGAGCACATACAACCAAAAATGTGCTTTTTTAAAAATACTACATAATTTTTATTCACATTAAGAATTAATTATAATATGGTCAAACATAAATGGTAAAAATCAGTTATAAAAATATTTAAAATTGCTATATAAAAAAATTCAATGATATTTATATGTGAGGCACAATGCATTTCTATGAGGGCCTGCCTTAGAGTGAAGGTCACATTTTATTTAACAACACAACTTTCCAATATTTAACATAATATCATTACAATTTATGTAAGTTATAATTATTTCCAACATAACACAGCCTCTTTTATATAAATTAAGTAAATTTAATGTTATAATATAACTTTAAGTCATTTTTCATATGCTTCTTTGATTTTGGGAAGGACCATTTAGTTGCAACTATAGTAGCTACTATAAATTTTGTTAAAATCTCAGAGTTAAATAATTATTTTTAATATATTTGGAGACTACAGAAATGTTTATTAGATTCTTAAATAAATGTGAGTTTTGTGTATTATATAAAAATGTAGGTGTATAATTTTTAATAGGTTTCTTTCTAGGCCAAAATAATAATGAAGTTCTTGAGGTTTTTCTTCTTTGCAATGCACCTCTAGAGCCACATCACTGATGACAAACACGCGCCTGGCAGCCAGACTTCCTTTTAAATTTTGATTTCGTGTGGCACGGTCTGCTCCGGTGTATTTGCTCAGTTCTTTAAGATGGGTATCAAAAGAAGAACTGGAACGAAGAATCCTCCGATTTTCAGTCATGAATTTGTTATACAAAATCATGCCGATATCGTTTCT